>NC_050099.1:153866356-154169387 GCF_902167145.1 Zea mays | reverse complement strand
ATTACCCCACAGAAGTCATTTTTAAAAAATGCAGGTATCCATTCTTTTCTTATTTCATATAATTTGCGTAGAGTCATATCTTCATGAAGATTGAACTCCTCTAGCATCATTTCCCAGGCACATTCAAACTCATGAGGAGTTAATGGATGATGTATAATAGACTGGAATGTTGTTTTAAAATCCTTAACAGCAAACCTGGCATATATCTCATTTAGGAATGGCATAAATCTGTTCTGTACATGCCATAAGCACAGTCTGTGAACTATTTTTGGAAATACAGTTCTCAGAGCAATTGGCATTGTAGGATCTTGATCTGCAATTGCTCACAGATTATTCAGTTATTTTCACAATAAATTAATTCACTGTTTTGCATAACAAATGTATATATCACATACCTGTAAGCATAACTCTTGGACCCTCGCATCCCATACATGTTTTGAATGAATTGAAAGCCCATTCAAAAGTATGTACAGTTTCATCTCCCAACAAAACAAATCCAAACACTGTACACTGCAGATGGCTGTTAGCTCCAACAAACATGCCCAGTGGTTTATCATATATATTTGTCTTGTGTGTTGTATCCAATGTCACAGCATCACCATAATCTGCGTATTCCCCCTGCATACTTGCGTGTGACCAAAAAATACTAACTATTTTCCCATCATCGTCTAGCTGGAAATCACAAAAAAATTGTGGATTCTGTTTCTTGCATTCTCTAAAGAAAGCCAAAAGTTTGGCTACATCATTTGAGCAATTTTCTCTTCTCCTGGCTGCCCTCCTACATTTGTTTGCACAAAAAATTATTACACACACATTTACTATAGTAATATTCATGGCTATTGATATATACACATGTAACAAAAAAGTATTGCTTACATGTTTTTCAGATCTTGAGCAGTTACCGGTACGTTCTCCGGCCCATCATTCATTTCTGATATAAAATCAACTATGCAATGCTGCGGCACTCGGCTATCATGCATTGCATCCACAAAATTTATGAACTCAGCATCCCTAATTTTGTTGCAACGTAAATGTTGTTTCTCTGCTTCGTCAGTTATGAACTCATGGTTATGCTCCAAGTTTACCAGTTCAATTTTTGTAGCTACAACCATTTTGTTTTCATCATCATATTTTTTTTTTAAATTTTATTCTAGCTTTGCATTGCGTACGCCCCGATGATCTATTCCTCATCCTAGGTGTATCATTTGATTTTGCTGCACTTTTACCTTCACGTGAACAATTTATCCACTTACTGAATGTCTTCTCTCTGTATTTCTTCAGTGGAAATCCAACTTCATATGCATATCTTTTATAGAATTTATATGCATCATCAACATCCTTGAAAGTCATCCCTACCGTTGGCACTATAGTTGGATCAATGTTTTTGCCTGCTATTTCATTGTCATTGTTGTTTGTACCATGGAATATGTTCACAACAATATAATCAATCAATAATCAAATACAGCGATTGGACTTACATGTGAACGCAGTATCTGTGGCGTATCCATCTCCCTGGAGCTAATATTGGACATAGAAGGTCGAACCCTTTGTTCTCCTTCTTCCCCTATGCTCATCTCGGCGATCTCAGGACCCATTAGAGCAGGCGGTGGTGTCACCAGTGAGTTACCACCAACTCCTCCCTCTGTCTCTAGATCAAGACGAACGTCATCTCCTTCCATCGCCGGCGACCCTCCAGAGCCGGCCATCTCCAACTCTGATTAGTTATGCAGGCTTAGTGGTCTTTTTTTCCGAATGAAAGTAAATCTCGGATACTATAAAAGTAACTGCATCCACGTTTACAGGGTCTCCCTATTATTTCCGAAACCGTCCCGATATTATGGCGACGTCTTTGTCAAACTAAAATTCATAATATAAAATTTACGCACAATGACACAACGTTTTACGCCAATCGGTATATACTGTTTATGCATCTATTATGCCGTTTCGGTTTTATGCCATATCTTTCAACATCTTATGCTTCATTTTTTTTACCTTCCGCACATTACTTACCATGCAAGATCCATAATTTACGCGCCCAAGTATCACAGTAATCACGTTTGCATGTGGCATCTATTCCCTTTAATTCCGCGCAATTCCCTTACCATTCAAACAACCGCGTCACGGCGCCGTCTGTCCTGCATGCCACCTCTCAGCCCCACGTTAAAACACAGGCGCGCCTGTTCCATCGACCAGACCTCGGGAACCGACCTGGGCTTCCTTTAATATCCGAAGTCCAGGGCTCCCGTTATACCTATATATATATATATATATATATATATATATATATATATATATATATATATATATATATATATATATATATATATATATATATATATATATATATATATATATATATATATATATATATATATATATATATATATATAGGTGTTTATCACTAGGTCGAATGATACATAGTCAAGTTACTTTTTTTTGATGCAACAGAATGACAGCAAATAAAACTATGTCTTTAAAATAGTCATTCTTGAGGAGCTCTAACTATTACAAAAGTAGCAGATTATGATTTCCTCTTCAACTCACATTTTTTAACTTGTTGAGAATGACTGTCAGACAAGCAGCGTTGTCTCTCTTATATGTTTTATGCACGTGGATGTGGTTGTTAATTTCTCAGATTTATTTATTAAATTCACATATTTTTCTAGTAATTATTGAAATTACATTAAAAACTATCTTGTTTTTTAAACACACGACGCTACTCTCAGATGATTTGAGGACTCAGTTTTCTTCAGTCTCTCTGTGCCGATCGACTGCTAGTGGCCTGTTGCAGTCATTGTCAGGCGTCGTACGTCCTTAACTGTCCGCTCCCCCACCCTGACTCTATGGAGCTTGGAAGGTCAATTGATCTGCGCTCCGTTTCAAGCGGTGAGTTTGCGTTTATACTGGCCTTTGGCTGCTTTTTTTTTTTTTTTGGGAAGCCGACGTTGCTAGATTGCTGGTTGACGGTCGTGTACCTCAACAGGTTAGTGAAAATTACGCCATGTTCGTGCTAAATTGCTCTACGGTTCAGCTGTTGATGGTTGCTGTACACCAGCTGTTCGACGAGCTAACGCAAGCCTTCGTTGGGGAGAACGAGTAGTAGTAAAGCAGTGCTGGGATTGCGGCCGTGCTAGCTTTCACGTTGGAGCTTCCTTTTATTAACAGTCACAGTCATACGCAGCAACAATATCCATAAAAAAGATACGTTGCGAGGCTGTTATAGGGTCGATATGACCATCAAGAACGTCGTCGTCCGTCGTTGGGTCTCGCGGAGTACTTTCTTCGTTTCGTTTTAGTTGTCGTTGAATATTGTAAAATTGAACTATCCAAGACAACTAAAAAGAAACGAAAGGAGTAACATACAACAGACTACGTACAGGAGATCAGAAAAGTAATTAAGCCACAAAAGACTAATAATACATAAAAAAGCTGACTGGATGCTGGATTTCTCAAGCGACCATGATTCTCTTGTTTATATAGAAGAGAGTTTTACTCTAGCAGAAAGTACAGTCCTGTAATACAATATCTAAGTTTCCCACGTCAAAAATAGATTCAAAGGAAATCATTTCGGAAGAAGAAGAAAAAAAACGCACACAAAAACTGTCGGGCTCGTATTTTCGCTGTTGTAGAGAGACAAATGGGCCTCGACCAAACTAAGTGGGCTTTAGGATGCTGTATGCCCACGAAGACGAATCGTTGGTCCTCTTTCTCATCGCTACGAGCCTGCCGCGGCACTTGGTATGTTTTTAAACACTTACTGCTACTGTACTCGATCGTATAAGGCGACGGGCGACGCGGACAAGAAGATGTCTCTATATTTTCTCCATAAAATTGAATGGATTTTTTTACGAAATTTCTGTGTTCCAAATAACCCAGTTGACTTCCCGTCATGGTCGACTGGTCGTCCACAACATTTGCTAGTGGTAGCTTGCAGTCCACAGGCATGACAGCTCTAATCAATCCGCTATTCCCAATTTTGTTGTTGAGTGAGGCAAAACAGGTCCTCCGTCGTACGACCCCTTTGTGTGCTTAGGTGATGCCTAATACCTATGAAAAAGAAGAAGAAGAAAAGGGCCAGCTGATTAGCTCAAGTTATAACTTCGTCACTATAGCAGATGCTATAGATAGATCGGTGTATACAAGGTTATTGCTACAAATTAAAGCGGTCCCAGCTGTTTCTAATCATCAAGCTTTGCATGCAGATTTCACCGGCCGGCTGCTTCTAAATAATGATTTTGACAGCGATACAAACAATCATGGTTCCTTTCTTTTTAATCCTCTCTCGGCCCCGTAGCTTATCGACAGCTATGGTTTTTTTTTGTTTTTGCAATAATGAAAATGTCAACGTTTTACACTTATTACCAACTCGCCTTTACAATGAAGACGACAAGGCCGCCTCTCCCAGCCGTATACTAGCTAGTATAGTAGTGTACACATCCTATCTAGCAGTAGCTCCATGTCACTGTCCCAGAGGCAAACATCAGTCACCTGCTGGGTTTGACAGCCAAATTAAAGCGCCTTTTGGTTACAGAGACTAATCTTTAGTCCTTAGCTTTTAGTCTTTTTACCAAACAGAATGACTAAAACATAGACTGATTGACTTTAGTCTCTAGTCTTTGACATGGGTGCTAAAAGAGACTAAAGAGTAGCATTTACTATCACTGTCTGGATTGTTTACTTATTTTATATAAAATTTCAACAGCTGGAATAAATCTAGGTCCAATCCTAGACAACCGAACATGCCCTTAGACCTTGTTCGTTTGTGTCGGATTGGTGGGTCGGAACGATTTCTAACCGAATTGCTTCTCTAATTTATATAAGCTTTGATTAGCTGGAACGATTCCGGGTGCAATCCGATAGAAACGAACAAGGCCTTAATGTGTTTAGATTCTGCTTAGTCTATAGAACAAAACAGGGTAGGGACTAAAGTTTAGTCCCGGGACTAAATTTGAGTCCTAAGAGACTAATGGAACAAACGGTCCTTAAACCAACTCTCGTGCAGCGTGCTCTAGCAAATACTTAGGCATAACGCAAACACCTCGTCTAGTCCTAGAAAGAATATAACAATTAGTTAAACCATAAGTACTAAATTCTACTAAGATGGAGAAGGCGGGACGGATTATTAGCTAAAAGTCAGACCTGAATTCCGGTTGGAAGAAGACACAAGTATATACCGATCAGGCAAGCCTAGACGTATACATGGCATGGCATGGCTAGATGAGCAGACAAATTAATCTTACCAAACGTCCTAGCTTTCCGTTTGCCTTTTGCAGGCTCTTTTCCATGTGATGGCCAATGGTAATAACCACACATGAATGCAGCAGCAGCAGCGTATAGCAGGTAATAAAAGAAAATATACCTAGCTGGCTCGACCTGCTGCAGCCTGTTATTACTACGCACTACTCCACTCCAGTAGTATTTGCAAGTCTGTGCAAGCTGTACAAATACACTCGCACGCACGCTGCTCTCTCTGCCTGCAGGCGCACGCTCCTGTCCTGTCCCCTGATCTCTGCTGTGCACTCTCTCTCTAGCTGTCGATGACATGCGGGGGTCTGACACCATGAAGATGATCAGATTTTGCTGTCTTGGTTGAATTTGTAAAATAGAGTATCCAGATAACACTATTTACACGAATAGACGAGTTTGTTCGCTTCGGATTAACTGTTGCAGATGCAACTAATGGAGATAAAAACATTATACAAACAGTAAAAACCGATACAGAATAAAACCAAACTAGAAGCCCGTATTAGATGGCGGGCCAAGAAATAGATCTGTAAATATCTGCGGTTACGCAGCCTTTCGCGCGCGCATTCTTTCGACACGACACGGCTACCCTGGCAAAGTATAACTGGCAGTACTGTACGCTACGCGGTATGTATGTATAATAGTTTGGTGGCGTAGATCCAGCACGTACAGCCGTCGGCCACCATGACCATGATGGTGTACACTGAGCAGGTGGGTGGGTCGTGGGTGCAGGTGGGGCCCGAGGAGGATTGGCCGGCCCGCAACGTCCCCTTCCCCATTGGTGTGATTGGTCGGGCCCCATGCGCGACCAACCCAGGAGCCCCACGTCGGACTCCCGCCATCGCCATGCAGATGGCTCATCACTCATCAGTCATCAGTTATGCTGGTGGAAGGCCAGGGGTGATTATTTGCCATTCTTCGCCTCGGGTAAATCACATCCCCAGCCTGCTTTTGGGGTTAGGTTAGGTTAGGTTACCATGATGATATGCTTAGCATCACTTACGACGACGAAAGTTACAGAGCCATCGTCGATGGGCCGGGGCGAGTAGAGGCCGGAAAGGAAGCAAAAGTTACAGCTCGCTTCGATCTCCATGTGTGTGGACGGCCGGCCTGCCTTTCCATAATTTTTCATGCAAGTGGATAAGATGTGTGTCTTCCGGGCCCCACGTTTCCAGGATGCATGGGAAAGGTGAAAAAAGAAGAAGAAGCAGCCAGGCGTTCAATCGATGGATCGGACGATAATGCGGTCTATGTATCGTGCCATTGCATCGAGCAATGTGATGTGATGTGCGCAAGGTCGATCAGTAGTAGAGATCGTCCGCATGAAATTGATCGAGAGGCCCTCCTCCACTCAAGTCATGCATGCTAATGGTACTCACGCTTGCGGCTATAGCTGCCACCCTCTTGCATTGTGCACTGCATGCTCACCTGCCGTTCGTTGCTGGTTGGCGGCGCTTTCCAAGTCTGACTGTCACGCCGCATGTGGTCGGGGACGACACACAGCACAGCAGCCGCGCGCGCGCGCAAATGTACATCGTACTCATTTCGTGGAAGGCACGAATCGATGTTGCTAAAACATAAAACCAACACCCAATAGTACGCCCCAGGCTACCTATAGAGGCTACAGAGTTGCGAGATCGGATCCAGCGCAAATCACACCAGTGCATGTGTGTGAGTGTGCAACAAATCAAAGGGGCCGCTACACTACACACGACCGTACGTGTGACTGTGCGCGCACAAGTGTTGGTCAAATGATCTAAACTGACAAACAGCTGCAGCATACACGCGTGCGGCGCTGACGTACGTGCAGAGGATGGAGACTGACACGATTCGACCCTTTTGCTTCACTTCTCTCCAAGAGATCCACACTCGATACAGATATATACTGCACTGCATAAAAAAGATCTACTACCACTACCGGACATAGCTCCTTTGCAAAGGCTATTTTACACTCGACAAAGAACGCTCGGCCATTTGACACTCGGCAAAGAAAAGTCACCGTCACGGCGCCAAGTGACGGTGACGGATCCTTTGCCGAGTGTCTTCTTTGGCACTCGGCAAAGAGGCCAATTTTGCCGAGTGTCTGCTATCACGGCCCTCGGCAAAGATGGCTCCAGTGGGCCCCACCGCCAGTCCCTATGCCGAGAGCTCTCGTAGGCACTCGACAAAGAAGGCTTCTTTGCCGAGTGTCTAGTGGACTGGCACTCGGCAAAGAGTCCTCCAGTGGGCCCCTTTGCCAGTCCCTTTGCCGAGTGCCTTGACCACAGCACTCGACAAAGATGGCTTTACCGGTTCCCAGGTTTCCTTCTTTGCCGAGTGCCATGGTCAGCACTCGGCAAAGATGGTTTTACCGGTTCCCAGGTTTCCTTCTTTGCCGAGTGCCATGGTCATAGCACTCAGCAAAGCTACCCTTGCCGAGTGTTACACTCGGCAAAGTGACCAGGAAGTCCATTTTTTATTTGTTTTTGTTGTTCCATCCAAACAAACAAAAAATATATATCATTCACATCACATTATATATCCATCGCATCACAGAATCAACACATTTATCATCAACACCATATATATCACAAATATCACCACATAAATCAGGTTTCACATCACATAAGTCTCACTAAGTATCTCACAAGACCAAGTATAACTAACATCACCAACACTCACAAATATAAGTCTGGATCATCACAAAACAGATCATCAACGAGGTGGGCATCTGGACTGGTTCGGCGAAGGGCTGGACGAAGCGTGAGGGTTGTTCGACGCCGCCGATTGACCCTGCACAGAGAAGAGATTGCATGTGTGAGAACATATGAATATATATCATGCAGTACTAAAATTTTGATACTCACAGGAGTAGTGAACTCAGCAGGGTCAGTTGCAGGGAACAACGGAGGTGGTGGAGCATGACCCTGTGCGGCGCCAAGGCTCTGCATGTACGCGAACATCTCTGCCATCCTCTTCTCCAGCTCCTCACGTTGCCTCCTCTCATCATCTAGCTGAGTCTGTAATATTTCGCCCTAATGTTACGATAATGCAAAGAGAAGATATATAATAATCAATGAACGATGAATAGATAAGGAATAACCTGGAGTTGCTGGATACGATACTGTGAGTTGTCCTGCCGAGGTCGTATGGCTGGGCTCGCGCTCGTGCTCCTTGCTCGCACCTGAGAGAGAGTCACTAGTACAATTTGGCTCTATACAAGCGGTAGGATTTTTACATCACAGGCGGTTCGGTTAGAAAACCGCCTGTGATGTCCCAGGCGGTTTAGTACGCCTGTGATGTAATAGTATCACAAGCGGTTTTTGTTTAGGACCGCCTGTGATGCTCTATCCTTTTCACAAGCGGACCCTAAGACAAAACCGCGTGTGATTGTAAAATTATGAAAATACAATTTAAATATGAAAATAATTTTAATTTTTAACAGAAATATGCAAATACAATTTAAATGAATTAATATTTAATTTTTAACAATAATATGCAAATACAATTTAAATGAATTATAATAGCACACATAGATAACTAGAGAGATTTTAAATTAATTGGCAACCACAATTCATAGTCGATCATACATGATAACAAATACAATTTGATTCATACAATTTTTCATGAACTACCATTTTTCCGCATGTATGGCTTTAAGTTCTTATCAATTTTCTTTTCCACAGGCTTGATTCTCTCTGGACCGTTAAAGACGAACATCTCTTCATACTTATTGTATTCCTCATCTTGGTCTCCCACATTCTCAACTCCAACAATTTTTTGCTTTCCAGAAATAACTACATGCATCTTCTCATCTGCTGGATCGAGTACATAGAACACTTGTGCAACACATTCGGCGAGAACCCACGGGTCATCTTTATATCCTACTTTCTTTAAGTCTACCAGTGTGAGTCCGTAGTTATCCACTATCACCCCCACGGGATGTTGTACCCATTGGCACTTAAACAAGGGTATTTTCATGCTTGGGCCATAATCAAGTTCCCATATTTCCTCTATGAATCCAAAATATGTGGTCTTCTGTCCATGTAGGTCAAAAGCATCGATACGAACACCGCTATTTTGTGCAACACTTTTCATGTCTTTTGATTTAGTGTAGAATGTGTACCCATTGATGTCATATGCTTGCCATGATGTCACAAAACACGATGGCCCAGAAGCCAAATTCTTCATTGTTTTCTCATCCGAAGAGTCTCCGAATGGGATGTTTTTGTCCATTAACCATTCGCTGAAACGATGTTTGTGCTCCCTCATGATCCAGTCCTCTGTGCGGTTCTGATTTTCTTTACGAAGCTCATTCAGGTGTTCCTCTATGTAAGGCTCGGCTATCGTGAGATGTTGTAGTACACTACCATGAGCACAATGTACTAGCTTGTAATCCTCAACGCGAAAAGTTTTCTTGCCCATTCTCCCTCTCCCACATAGTTTACCCTCATGTTTAGGTACAGGCACACCTATCATTGTTCCGTCACTGATGTAATCTATACAGCTCTCAATCACTTCTTCTATAGTGTATCCCTCCATGATTGAACCCTCTGGGTGAGCGCGATTTCGCACATAACCTTTTAATACTCCCAGGTATCGCTCCAACTGAAACATATGATGTAAATATAGTGGCCCTAATATTTTTATCTGATCCACGAGATGTATGATTAGGTGTACTTGCATATCAAAAAATGATGGAGGAAAACACATTTCAAGCTTGCACATAGTCTCGATGATGTATGCCTTTAGATAGTCCAAGTCTTCTAAAGCTATTACTTTTTGTGAAACCGCATTGAAAAAGTAACACAAGCGTGTGATGACAACTTTGACATGCTCTGTTTTGAGGGCTCTTACCGCAATTGGGAGGAACACCGTCATCATCACATGACAGTCATGAGAGTTGTAGCCAAATAGAGACAAGTCCTTCATCCTGACTAGTCTGCTGATATTGGATGAGAAACCTGTGGGCACTTTGACCCCACGCAAACATTTGCAAATCTTTGTTCTCTCCTCAACTGACAAGTTGTAGCTAGCTGGGGGGAGGTAAGGCTTCCCTTTGCCACTATCCACTGGATGAAGTTCTGGTCTGATTTGAAGATCTACTAGATCATTGCGTGATTTAAGTCCGTCTTTTGTCTTACTCGGCATGCCCAACAAGGTTCCAATGATGCTGTCAAAAACATTTTTTGTTACATGCATCAAATCAATGCTGTGGCAAATTTCCATATCCTTCCAGTATGGGAGGTACTTGAAAAATATTGATTGCTTCTTGAAAGTTGTGTAAGTTGAAGGGTCAGTTCTCTTTCTCTTTTCTCCTTTGTTTTTTCCCTTTCCGAATACAACATGAATGTTCTTTACAATTTCAAAAACAAGTTTCCCACTATAAGGCTTTGGTGCACCTTCACTTTCCAGTTGATTGTTAAATTCCTCTTTCATCTTTCGGTACTTATGCTGCTTCATCAAGAACCGTCTGTGTCCCATGAACACCAACTTCTTGGATGATTTAAGGTACATGGAAGCAGTTCCATCGACGCACACTACACAACCATTCTTTCCTTTAGTCTTTTGCCCTGATAGTGTGGCGCCACCGGGAGAATCATGGATGGTAACAAATATAATTGCTCTTAAGTTGAAATACTCACGGCAATACTCATCCCATATTCTAACTCCTTCATTCCAGAGCTTTGTCATATCTTCCATAAGAGGTTCTAGGAACACATCAATATCAACACCAGCTGATTTCGGACCTTGAATAAGAATAGTCAACATAATATACTTTCTTTTGTGACACAGCCATGATGGAAGGTTGTACATCGTTAAAGTCACGGGCCAGGTGCTATGTACACTTCTTTTTTCACCAAATGGATTCATTCCGTCTGTACCCAAAGCAAATCTTACATTTCTGGTTTCTTTGGCAAACTCAGGATACATAAGATCGAAATTTTTCCATTGTGATGCATCAGCAGGGTGTCGAATCTGTTTGTTATTCTGCTTGCGATTTTCAGCATGCCAACGCATAAGCTCAGCCTCCCTAGGGTTTGAGAACAAACGTTTTAAGCGATCAATTACTGGAAGATACCACATCACCAAAGCTGGGTTCTTTGACTTCTTTTTCCCATCCATGTCATCAAAAGTGTCATCGTCACTTTCAGGTCCAATAGTGGATTTCTTGTTTTTATTTTTCTTCGGGAATTTTTTTACACAGTCTTGATTGTAGCTCTTCTTGTATCGACTGACATTGCAAACTGGGCATCTTGATGCGTTCTCAAAATCGCCACGATACAGAATACAATGGTTCAGACATGCATGAATTTTTTGCACACCCAGAGCTATGGGAGATATAAGCTTCTTCGCTTTATAAGTGCTTGTTGGTAGTTTGTTGGGTTTTGGTAGTAATTGAGACAGAAAATTCAAAAGATCTGTGAAGCTAGTATCAGACCATCCGGCGCTAGCCTTCAACTTCAGAAGTTCTAGAACTGTACGCAGTGTAGTAAACTCTTTGTCACAACCCTTTGATTCATCATATAAAGGTTCTTTTGAGGCACTTTCCAGTCCCTCCATTTTAGATAGCCCTTTCTGCGATCCCACAGAACTTAACATTTCTGGTTCCATATGGCGCAACATCTCTTCACAATCAAATTCTTCAAATTCTTGATTAGCATCCACATTATCCACTTCACCATCAACTTTAAGATCTAAAATTCCGACAACTCTCTCGTCATTACCAGGCACTTCACACGGATCCAACTCACCATGTTCTGACCATATCGTGTAATTGTTTTTAAACCCTCTTTTTAGCAGATGTGATTGGATTACTCCTATATCTCTCCAAGCTATCTTATTATCACAATCGATGCACGAACATAATATCTCCTTGCTCTTTCGCAAATTCGCGTGCTTGTTGGCCGCTTCAATAAAGCTTCTCAAATTTCGAATGTACGACGGATGTGGTCTTGGCACATTGTACATCCAACCTCGGTCCGCCATTACCTATCCCTATATTGATTAACGTCAATATCGAGATGTAACATGAAAAAATAAATGTTCATGAAAGTGAAACAAGATCATATCGAGATGTACCTAGTATATGAGACAAAATTTTTTAAAATATCCCTAATTAATTGAATTTAATCCCTAAATCATGAACGAATTAATGTGCATGAAAATGAAACAAGATTGCAGCAATATAGGTACCTTGAGGTGAGACAACTCTTCAAAAAAATCTTTAAATCAGATCAACTACAAGTCTAAATCTTGGAATTCCTGAGTTTTTCTTCAATTCCGGTCTATATTACAAAATTGAGGCAAAAAATCGTATCAAAATGAGAAATAAAACAAACGGAGATCATATATATGCATAAACTCTTGAAATCAAGCCCGAAAATCAAAAACAAAACCTTTTCCCCGTAGATCAAAAAAATCCGCCGCCGCTACAGTACTGTGCAGCCTAGCGGCGTCGGGCTCCGGAAGTTAGGGTTCCTGCGCTGGAACCGAGCCTTTTATACTACATACACATCACAGGCGGATTTTAAGAAAAACCGCTTGTGATATATAACATCACAAGCGGTTTTCTATGTCGACCGCCTGTGATTTTTACATATCACAGGCGGTCGACATAGAAAACCGCTTGTGATGCTATACATCACAAGCGGTTATTCTTAAAATCCGCCTGTGATGTGTTTACTATATAAAAGCGTCGGTACGGTGGCTTAGGGTTTAGTGTTTTCGCCCGGAGCTGATACTACGCCGCCAGGCTGCTGCGCCGCCGTTCCCGTCCCCGTCTCCGAGCCGTGAGCGCCCTCCACGCCGTCGCCGAGCCCGAGCCCAACCACCACCGTCTCCGAGCTGGGCGCCCGTCCCCGTCCCCGAGCGCCACCGTCATCCGAGGCGCCCTCCACCCCGTCCCCGAGCCCGAGCGCCGCCGAGCCCATCTCCGAGTGCGCCACCGTCCCCTTCCCCGTCCCCGAGCCCGAGCGCCGCCGAGCCCATCTCCGAGTGCGCCACCGTCCCCTTCCCCGTACCCGAGCCCGAGCGCGCCGCCGTGCCCATCTCCGAGTGCGCCACCGTCCCCTTCCCCGTCCCCGAGCCCAAGCGCCACCGTCTCCGAGGCCAAGCGCCGCCGTCCCCATCCTCGAGCCCGAGCGCCGCCGAGCCCGAGCGCCGAGTGCGCCGCCGTGCCCATCTCCGAGCCCTCGGTGCACTCCTTGATCATGCCTTAATTACTTGTTAAAAATTCATGCCTTCATTACTTGTTTTTGCTAGTCCTGCCTTAATTATTGTTAATCTTATATTGTTAATGTTGGTCATTATAATTATATTGTTGGTGTTTTCACTTACATATTTTGTTAAGGTCATCATTTTTGCTTTAGTAGCTTGTATCCCTTGTGATTAAATGTTGGTAATTATGCTTATGAAGAATTTTGTCATGGATAGTTGATGCAACTACTAGGACCCCTGCCTTAATTATTGTTAATCTTATATTGTTAATGTTGGTCATTATGCTTATATTGTTGGTGTTTTCACTTACATATTTTGTTAAGGTCACCATTTTTGCTTTAGTAGCTTGTATCCCTTGTGATTAAATGTTGGTAATTATGCTTATGAAGAATTTTGTCATGGATAGTTGATGCAACTACTAGGACCCCTTCTTGGTAGAAAATCTCCATAGTGATTGGGGAAACAAGTCTATTTTTAGTGTTTATGGCCACATACATCATGGAAGTACATAGCCATGGCAATGTTATTATCTCCCTATGTTATAAGACTTGTTCTTATCTCCCTTCTTAGTTTTTTGACTACCTATCTTTGCTTCCCAACCCTATGTTATAAGACTTGTTCTTATCTCCCATCTTTGACTTGTTCATAGCCATGACAATGTTATTTGGACCCCTCTTTTTGCCCTATAAGCCACATCCTTGTTTTCCCTCTGATCCCTGCCTTTGTTGCGATCTCAATGTTGATTGTGAGGCTTGGCCATTTTCAGTTTTAGAGATGGAAAAAGAGCCACTTGACATGGTTGAGAGCTCAGTTCGAGTCATCGAGACACATGTTGACATCATTCGCAGTCTAGTGACTGATGGGGTTGTGGATACTAGTGAACCGGAATCGGTGTACACACTTAAGACCACTTTGTTTCAAATTGGAGATGTATGCGACATGCTTGAGAAGTGTGCTCTGTCCATCAAAAAGTATGTTGACTCCAAGAGGGCTAAAATTATTCAAGATGAAGCCCTGCAATATGCTGAAGATGATGATGAAGCTACAGATGATTTGGAGGAACTCCCATGCCCAGATCTCCTTACTCAAGCCGACATATTGGAAAAATATTTTGGAATTGAGTATGATAGCGACCAGTCAAGGGGTTGTTGATGTTTAGTCTTAAACAACACGATATGAGTATCGTAGGTTTCACTCTTAGAGATAATGTATTTTGTATGAACCTCTTAGAGAGTGTCAAGTCAATGAACTATCTTCGAGTACTATTGGGAAGTGTATCTCTTTGATGTATTTTTTTTCTAGTGATATCGATGGTGCCGAGTAGCACCAAATTTGGACTTGTGTCCATATCTATAGATGCTAGTAGTTGAGCACTAGCTCCTACAATCTTAAGTGTGTAGACCCCAAGAAGAGATTAAGTCCTGTAGTCTACCACCTCCCGTTATTTGTGGGCTTCACCGATGGCTGGAAACATTTGGTGATAGCAAACGACCTTCGGGTTGAAGACGTCTGCGAGCTTGTTAAGGGGCCAGACGATGGTGAGCCGGTGTACTATGTCCGGATGTGTGGTCACAAAATTAAAAGCTGCCCCGGCTGCATGTGTGTGCTTCTCTTCTCTTAGGTGGGTCGCTAAGTGATCTTAGTAGCCGACATAAGAGAAGAGAAGCGCACAGATGAAGCCGGGGCGGCTTTAAATTTTGTGACCACACATCCGGACAGAGTACACCGGCTCACCATCGTCTGGCCCCTTAACAAGCTCGCAGACGTCCCCAGCCTGAAGGTCGTTTGATGTCACCAAATGTTTCCCGCCCTCGGTGAAGCCCACAAATAACGGGAGGTGGTAGTCCACAGGGCTTAATATCTTCTTGGGGTCCTACAGGGCTTAATCTCTTCTTGGGGTCCTTCAGCATGACTGTGATGTTATAATGCTGAAGTACCCCAAGAAGAGATTAAGCCCTGTAGTCTACCACCTCCCGTTATTTGTGGGCTTCACCGATGGCTGGAAACATTTGGTGATAGCAAACGACCTTCGGGCTGAAGACGTCTGCGAGCTTGTTAAGAGGCCAGACGATGTTGAGCTGGTGTACTATGTCCGGATGTGTGGTCACAAAATTAAAAGCTGCCCCGGCTGCATGTGTGTGCTTCTCTTCTCTTAGGTGGGTCGCTAAGTGATCTTAGTAGCCGACATAAGAGAAGAGAAGCGCATAGATGAAGCCGGGGCGACTTTAAATTTTGTGACCACACATCCGGACAGAGTACACCGGCTCACCATCGTCTGGCCCCTTAACAAGCTCGCAGACGTCCCCAACCCGAAGGTCGTTTGATGTCACCAAATGTTTCCCGCCCTCGGTGAAGCCCACAAATAACGAGAGGTGGTAGACTATAGGGCATAATCTCTTCTTGGGGTCCTTCAGCATTATAACATCACAGCCATGCCTTCTCTGTCTAACTGCATTGGAAAGTGCCTTTTCTCCAAGTTCCCTTATTGATGGAACCAGTATATCACACTAACAGTATATCCCTTTATCAATGGAACCAGCTTGAATGGCAGACAACGAGCAGCCTAGTATGGATGTGGTCTGCACCGGTGCGTCTAACAAAGTTGATGAAGACGCGACCAAACTTGAATGGCAGACAACGAGCAGCTCCAGTGAAGGGAGCGGGGAGGATAGTACTAGTGACGACAATCCTTGTACTCCTATACCTCCAAGGAAGAAAAAAACATCAGATGAGCTTGATGCCGACTATATTCCCAACGATGAAGAGGTAAATAGAAATATGTGGACTATATTGTAAAATAATGTTCATATATGAAAGGCCATTAATTTTTTCACTATATAGATTTCAAATGAAGAGAAGAAAGAGGATGCATCTTCTACACGAAACACGGAGGATGCTCCGATGCCTGAATCATCCGTTTCACATAAGCGGAAACGAGGGCGACGAGGTCCAAATCAGATGAAAGAAGGTGCAGTTATGTATGTAACAAAACTAAATGCAGAGGGGTTTCCTGAAGAACCACTTGACGTGGTTACAAAGTTTCGAAATTCCTGCGGGGCTACTGTTAGAGATATAGTGCCAATCACACTTCAAAAATGGAAGGATTTAGATGAAGACACCCGCAACAAGCTATGGGCTAAGTTGTCTGAGTCATTCAAGTTCCCAAAAGGCACAGAGGATGCAGTAAGGAAGTCGATGCTCTCTGCTATGGCCAAGATGTTTCGTGGGTGGAAGGCCGAGATGAATAGGGACTTTGTTAAGAAGAATAAGGTTCCTCCGCCCAAGAAAATGGGGAAAATCACTCAAGCTCAGTGGGAGGAATTTGTTCGTCAGAAGACCGAACTGAAGGCCAAAGAACTGGGCGAAACTAATTCTCAGAGAGCAAAGATGAACAAACACCCCCATCGCCTGGGGTCAAGCGGATATCACCATAAAGTTGTGCAGTGGAACAAGATTATCGAGGAAGCTATAACTAACGGCACTTTGGACCCAATATTAAAAGATATCGATGAGAGAGCTATTCGTTGGATCTTAGGTCGAGCAGGTTTGAGTGAGGACGGCAAACTTGTGCATCCAGAATTGGTAGGCGAAGTTTCGTCAAAAATTCAAGAATATGCAGATAAGAGAAAAAAAGGAGAATTTAAGCCTCGGAGGGAGAATGACATACTAACTGCAGCCCTAGGCAATCCTGAACACACTGGACGGGCTCGGGGAATCTCTTCTAAGATTTCCTGGAGAGAGGCGTTTCCAGAGTATGCGTCGTCATATAGGAAACACGAGAAGTCGAAAAGGACCCTTGAAGAGACTATTGATGAAAGGGTACAAAAGGCTATTAATGACGTGATGAACAAAATGAAAAAAACAGAATGCATATCATTTGAACTCAAGCCAAGCCACATGAGTCCACCTATAGTCCCTAGCAGCGTTGGATCTGTGCAAGACTTGACCAAGTACCCTGTAGACGATATTGTTGAGGACAAGCCTTGCTTTCTTCATATTCCAATCAATCGATCTGGGACAAAAACAAAGCAAGCTGCTACTGGTTTGGTAAAACCAGGACTTGTTAACTACAAGGACAATCCTGTCCCGCCACACTATGCTGTGGTCGAAGTTCTAGAAATCACAGACAATGGTTGTGAAGATTGGGAGATAGATTTTCCAGTTGAGGGGATCATAACTTTGCATGAGGCAATTAACGAGTTGGTCCTTTGGCATCGACGCGACATCAAGTTTGGTGATGAGCCGAATTCAACACCAATGCAACAAAAAGCTAGTTCGATCATTCCACACCCCATGGTGTAGGAAGATATGACACCGACCTCCAAAAAAGTTGTTGAAACAATCATATCGCCTCTTGCGAAGGAACTCGACGAGGGGGCGTAGACAAAATTGTTCCTCAGAATGTCGACGTCAACATAAAAAAGGAACCAAAGGTTGGCACCAATGTTGAAGGGCCAACTATTTCAAAGAAGATTCATAAGCGAATCGCCACAGACGATGTCAAGAAACTGTCAGAATCAGTGGCACGCTACCTGCATAAATTGCAGAGAGTTATGACTAATCAATCAAAAGCAGTATCAGCATCTCATGGAGTAGGCACACGGCCGGCCCAAATAGACAATTTCGAAGTATGGGAAGAAGATGGAATGATTCATACTCGAGAATCATTACGTCTAAAAACCAATATCTCGGTATACAAGAAGGAGGATGTTCCTCCTAAATTTGTGAATGGGAGGCCGTTCTTAACGACGGTGCAACTTTCTAAGTTGTCGACTCCGGAGATTAGAATGCATGAGTGGTACATGGTGGCTAGCAACAAATACAAACTCGAGGAATTCACATTTGTTGTGCCAGAAGATGCATTTTGGAGCAATGATCATATAAATCCTGTGCGGCATTTATTCTTTGACGATCTCTGGTCGTTGTACCACCGACAAAGGATGGAAACGAACTACTTAACCCTCTTCTGCTTGTAAGTACCTCTAAACTTTCATATTTGTTAGTTTTGTACACGCACACATAAACGAGAGTCTAACGATTAACACTATTACACGTAGGATGCAATACATGGATGATAAGAAGAAACAACTTAAGACAGGGTTTCTTGACCCGTTGATGATATCCCAAGCTCGCTACAAAGTAGTTGCTCGGAGGCAAGGAGAAGAATACAAAGACTTGGACGATGCTGAATTTGAGAAAGCCGTCAAACAGAATCAGAG
Organism: Zea mays; assembly: GCF_902167145.1. Classification (NCBI taxonomy): domain Eukaryota; kingdom Viridiplantae; phylum Streptophyta; class Magnoliopsida; order Poales; family Poaceae; genus Zea; species Zea mays. Next base: position 154,150,725 of record NC_050099.1, on the reverse strand, counting down.
AAAGAAAATGAAGGTAATGGCGGCATACATTTGACGAGCCATGTACAATCATGTACAACATGGCAAGGACTTAATAATAGCTCCGCACCACTTTAAGTAAGTTATCGACATGGTTTAATTTTGAACTATAAATTATGGCAATCGTGATATTAACATGTGTTTTCGTCTATGTCTATATAGTGACCACTACATTTGTATCATGATCTGGCCAAAGGATGGTAAAGTCGTGGTCTTCGACTCACTGAGAATGGAAAAGGCTACGTATAATGACTTCTTGAAGATTTTAGAGAAGTATGATTATTATTGCACACTTGTACTTATTACATCTTAACAAATGTATTCTTAATCTCACAATGCTATTCTTATATGCAGTGCATACCGTTTTTATTGGAAAGATCTTGGCGGCGAACATCCAGAGGACAAGCCTAATTTGTCAATATCATTATTTCCATATGGTGACAAACAACCTCCGGGTACTGTCCTGTGCGGTTATTATGTATGCGAATGGTGTCGTGTCACCTTCCATTACATGGTCAATCGTGAGGATGTAAGTTCGCTATCATTGTCTATATTGCAATTTTTATGTTATATTGTTGCTCATCACATTACTCTTAGCACCGATTGCTTTTTGCTTTCATTGCAGGTTCCTAAATCTAAGATCAATGCTGAATGGTTAGAAAGAGATATGGTTTCCACCGGCGTGGCTAAGGTTGTAAGAGACTTGCTTTACTTTATGCGCCGTGAAGTTCTTCATCAACAAGGGCTATTCTACAATGTAAATGGAAATTTGCAAAAATTCCCAGAACTAAGTTTGTACACAATATCACACAGTGTTTAGGTCTTTAGTTAGGAACTTTAGATGTTTAGTTGTCTATGGAACTTTGAGATGTTGAGTTGTTATGCAACTTGATGTGTATAAATCTGTGTATGATGGAACTTGATATATATGTGGATGAATCTATGTATGTATATGGGGATGTTTGAATTTTTGTATGATGAATCTGTTTATGGAACCTGCTGAATCTGTGTTTGAATCTGTGTTTGAATCACAGGCTGTTATTAATTCTGTTTCTGTATATGAATCTGGAAAATATATATGAATCTGCTTCTGTATATGAATCTGGGAAATACAGGCGGATTATAATTAAAACCGCCTGTGATGTGTGTCTATCACAGGCGGTTCTTTTAAACCGGACCGCCTGTGATGTGTGACTATCACAGGCGGTTCTTTTAAACCGGACCGCCTGTGATGTGTGACTATCACAGGCGGTTTTTGATTGACCGCCTGTGATGTTGTTTTACATCACAGGCGGTGCACCACAAGCGGTTCCTGGAACCGCCTGTGTAGAGGCTAACCGGACCGCCTGTATAGAGGATACCTGTAGTAGTGAGTGGGAGTGGAGGACGAGTCGATTGCCCCATCGGCAATCTAGTACCGCCCATGCCTCTTGCCTCCTCCGACCCTCATGAGGACATCTCCGTCGATGTCCTCGGTCCTCGGATCGTAATCTGGCCCATGGACCTCCTTGGCCATGGCGGTGTACTCACTGAGGCGGCTGTGGACGGCGGTGTTGGTGTACGCCTCGAGCCCGTCATCCGGGTTGTAGGTGACGTCGGACGTCGCCTTCCCCTTGTGGGCCATAGCATATGCCGAGAACGTGGAGCAAGGCGCGCCACCATGTGCCGCCGACTGCGAGAAAACCAACGAGATGGTTAGAAATCATGTCTAATCGAAAGTTATATACCTAAATAAAAAAGAGCGCGTACCCATGATTCCGCGTATTTGCCCAGGCTGCGGCTGCCTTGATGGTGGGAGGGACCTTGCATCATGAAACGCCGTTCCCGGCTAGCGTTGTGCGCCTCGTCCCACTCAGCCGAGCACCACCTCTGCACCATCTGCTCCTAGCACTCAGGATGCGCGGCGCACCAATGAGGAATCATCTAAAAAAATACAAGTACACGGCATATCAGAAGATAAAATTAAGCATATTTAGTACCAATAATAAAGTTTTGTATTTACCTGCAAGTACTGGTCCGGAGTCAACGACATGGTTCGGGCGTCCTTCTTGCTCACCTTCTCCCCAAGGACGGAGCCGTGGTAAGTGACGATGGCCTGGATGCGCGCCTCATAGTGCATGTCCACGACGAGCTTCTTACATCTCGTGGTAGCCACCACATCCGCCCTGGCCTCGTATCCAGCCTCGCATATGAAGAAATCCTACATACAAAGATGATGTATCTATACATTATTTCAAGAATATGCAACAAATGCGACTTATTAAACAATATAGTGCGAGGAAGACTTACCCACAACTCTTGCTTCACCTGCTCCGCCTTGTTGTTGAATTGTCTGCCGTCCTGATCTACTGCATCGGGGGCGACGACGTAGTGGTCGAAGGTGTATGCTGGGCTCATCACTCCGGCGTACTCGACAAATCCAGGGAAGTGTTCCCTGCATAGAAGGCCGAGGATGCCATTGGGGTTGCGGCCGTGACCCCCTGCAGTCTCCAAAACCATCCAAGACCTGTCCAAGTGATTAAGATAAAGTATTAGTTTCTATTATTAATTTGAACATATAATATGAAAAAGCAGCAACAACATCTAAAGTTACCTACCTCTCTCCATCGGGTCGTATCAGCGGACGTCTGTCACGAAGTATGGGTCGCTTAGGGAGACTCGCGGGACCTCGCAGGTAGATGCTCCTCGAACCTGAGGAGCCAGAACCTGAGACGTCCTGCTGAGCGGCGTCGTCGTCGTCGTCCTGCTGCGCCGCATCGTCGTCGTCCTGCTGCGCCGCATCGACAGCGGCTTGCTGCTCCACCTGCTGCTGTACGGCGTCGTCCTGCTGCGCCTCCTCCTCCGTCCTATGGGTGCTCCTCCTCCCCCTCCCCCTCCCCCTCCTCGTCCTCGTCCCACCGCCCACCATCTTTGTCCAACAACCTGCAATTAAGAGTAAGCAATTAAGCACAGATAAAAAAATATGTATTTAGAAACATATGCAAAATAAATGAAATATAACATTACATCGATTAAAAATAATCTTCATATGTGTTCGGGTTAGCCGGATCATAAGTGTCATCATCACTATCAACCATTTCATAGTCAACACCATCTAAAGGCGCAATTTTGTCATTGGCATTGCCTTCAAGCATTTCTAAGTCATTCTCATTTTGCACCTCATCCTCCTCATCAACAACCATTTCATCATCCGGCGTTTCAATATCTACTTCCATTCCGATCGCTTCGGTTAAGTCTATCTCAAATCGCCCTTCGAGCCCATCTTTTTGGAAGAACTCTCTGTCATATGTGTCCGGGTCTAAGTTATAATCTTCATCGTTTGGAACAGGTAATTTACCATGCGGTGATACCTTATACACAACATCCCAACCCTTAAGATGTTGTTTCGTTTGGCACGCATATGGAAGATAATACACTTATGTGGCCTGTTGGGCCACAATATAGACATCGTCTCCTGGTAAGGTGGAATCCTGTCGAATTTCAACTAGCCCAAGATTAGAATGTGTCCGTCTCGTAACTTCAGGGTCAAACCAATGACATTTGAATATCACTGGAGTAAGAGGTTTGGAACCATAAAAAATGAGTTTATATATTTCTTCAATTCTTCCATAATACTCGACCTCGTCAAGCCCGGGCGTAAAGACTCTAGAACACGTGGTTTTTCGATTGGGCCGACTTTGGTCGTAGCTTGTTGTGCGAAAATGGTATCCATTGACGTCATACCCAGAAAATTTCTGACCCTATAGGCAAAGCCATTGGCTACTTGTCTCAACTCGGCACTCATAGACGGCTCTCTTTGGCCCTGCAAGTTCAAACACGCTAGATTGTTATATTATTCGCACGTAAGAGCAACTTCAAATGACAAACTAAGCACGTACCTTACGTTTAAACCAGGAAATGAAATCGGGCAATCCATTTCCCGCACCCTTTCCAAGAAGGGTATCATATTCCTGTGGAGTTGGGTCCCTTGATCGACGCCAGAATTCATGAAGAAATTGCTCAATGTATGGCGTCACCTCTTCAAGGTTGGTCAATACATATAGCATGATATGGCGCCACTCTTCATGTCTCAGGGTCTTGGTGGTCGAACCACTCGCGCTTCCGAGTTGCCCTCGAAAAATGCTGAGGTTCGATTCATTGTCGCCATCATTGTAACGAGGGGGTGGATTATGCACGCTCGACAGTTTGTCACCATAGTAAGTTGTTGTGAAGTTTGACACCTCCTCCAGTATGTATGCCTCTGCAATGGAAGCCTCGATTTTGCATTTATTTCTACATTTCTTTCGGATAGTCTTTAGACATCTCTCGATTGGATAGCACCAACGTCCCTGCACGGCCCCCCATTCGTGCCTCATACGGGAGATGAAGAATCAAATGCTGCATCGGATTGAAGAAGCCGGGTGGAAAGATCTTCTCCAGCTTACACAGTAACACGGGTGCCATCCTTTCCAAGTCTGCAATCATGGTCCGAGCTAACTCTTTTGCACAAAGCTGGCGGAAGAAATAGCTCAACTCTGCAAGCGCTAGCCAGACATGCTCAGGGACATAGCCTCGAACCATCGCCGGAAGAATTCGTTCAATCCATATGTGGAAGTCATGACTCTTCATCCCTAAGACTCGCAGAGTAGATAAGTTCACCCCCCTACTAAGGTTAGCTGCATACCTGTTGGGGGCCTTCGGCTTCCGAAGGTCCTCAAAAACATGATTTGACAATGTTTTCCATGTATGCGAGCAGGTATCTTCGGAATCAGGTTGCGGGTATACAAGAGCATGGTCAAGACGAAGCTTGACTGAAATGGAAGACGATCATAACGAAGGATGAAACGATCATGAAGCTATGTGTAGAAAAGCTTCAGCATGACAGCAGAAAAGGGGAACCGACTTAAAGGTGAAAAGCCAAATTAGACCTCGAAGAATTACTATAGAGTTATTGATAAAAGTAAAGGGCATTAATGTAATTTTACGCGGGCTGCGTCCCGTGCCTATAAATAGATGAACAGTACTCCCGTATTGTTCACGCTGACTTGGCATTAGCATCACGCTTGTACCCTTACTTTTCTTCAAGCCGAAGGTACATTTGTAATTTTTTGTTGTTTATATAAGTAAAATAAATAAAAATAAAATGATAATAATGTTCAAAGTAATCATGTTATTTTCCGTGTTTTGTGTACAAATATTTTCTATCTTTTATTATGAATATGAAGGTATGGCCTTCATATCCTTTGTCCGAAATCCATTATATCCGAAGGGAAATAATGCTTCGAAGGACGAAGGACTTTGATATTTAACATTTTATGTTGCCTTGTTCTTAATTCATAGCATTTGAGAACAAGTCCCCAACATTGGCGCCCACCTCCGGTGAACTCAGTTCCATTTCTTGAGCTTTGAACATCTTCGGCAAGCATGACCTTCGTTATGCTGCCGAAAAAAGCTTCAGCGACAGGGGCTGCCACTCTGCAGCCGCTGGACCCCAATCAGGACGTCCTTTCTCTTAGGGAGGCCCGAAGCCAGAAGAGGAAGGTCGTCAGTCCAACGCCTCCGGAGGACGACTTGGACCAGGAAATCCAAAACCTGGAGATGCTCCATCAACAGGTGCAACGAAAGAAGGAGAAGATGGCTCGTCTAGCTGACCTTCAGAGGCAGATAGATGAAGCTTCGGAAGAGGTTCGTCATCTTGCTCAAGCTGACCAGAACCGAAGGCCTCCGCGCAGAGAGCTTCATCAGGAAGGCTTCTACAATGAAGACGACTGGTATGAAGATTTCCATCATGGAAACTTTGCTTTTGATGATGCTTCTCCTCTATCAACAGAATTGTAGGCTACACCATGGCCCCAGTCTTACAAGCCACCCCAGCTACCCATGTATGACGGTCATACATACCCGAAGCAATTCTTGATGAGCTATGAAGCAACCATATCTTCGTATGGTGGCAATACTGCAGTCATGGCAAAGTCTTTTGTCATTGCCGTCAAGAGTGTCGCTCAAACCTGGTACTCCTCTCTTCGGCCAGGGACAATCACCTCATGGCAGAAGCTGAAGGATATGTTGATAACCAGCTTCCAAGGGTTTCAGACGAAGCCAGTTACTGTTCAAGCTTTATTCCAGTGTACCTAGGACCACGAAGAATACCTTCAGGCGTATGTCCGAAGGTTTCTGCGTCTGAGGGCACAGGCGCCAACAGTGCCCTATGAAATTGTCATTGAGGCCATGATTAAGGGACTTCGGCCGGGACCTTTAGCACAATACTTTGCCAGGAAGCCGCCTCAAACGTTGGAGAAGCTGCTCCAGAAGATGGACGAGTATATTCGAGCTGACAATGATTTTCGCCAAAGAAGGGAGGAAGCATTCAGGTTCTCTGAAATGACCAGGGGCTTCGGAGGAAGATTTCATCTGAGACACGTCAGGTCAATTCACAACTCTACTCAAAGTGATGATAGAGGGAGCCAACAACAAAGGCCACAATACTCTTCGCAAGCTTCGGGGCAGCAGCAAAGCTCTGTTCGACCGCCAGCACCAAGGGGCAGAGGCGCCAGGGGCTTCAGGGGAAGATTTGGGGATCAGCCAAGAAGAATTTACTGCCTATTCTGTGGTGAAGACAAGGGCCATACCACCAGGATGTGCCATGTTACCATCCAAAAGCAAAAGGAGATAGCAGAAGCTGCAGCACAACAGAGTCAGCTGAAGCAGGTCATGCACACTGCTTCGTACCATTCGCCTTACATTCCAGAATATGTAGGCAATCACCCTGCAGCTTCTGTTGCTTCGGCAAGTCAACCCCAAGCATCTTGGCAACAGCCTCCACCGCCACCACCAACGCAGCGAGGTCAGCAGCCAGAAGGGAGTCAGCACACTCACCTTAAGCGGGACTTCAGAGAGGAGTCCGAAGCTCGCATAGTCAATAGCACTGTGCCAGAGTCGAAGCACATTTACTGACAGATATCCTACCTCGACAACAGTTTTTTCGCATTTTCACATTCAATATTACTTTCTTGTTAATAAGGAACAATTATGGGAAGTCTAAGTGTCTTTTATCGTTTTTCAATTTCTTGTAACAGTTTCGCCTTTTGCCATAATGAAAATATATCTTCCCCATAGGCTTGAGTTGCCGAAGCATAAGAATTTATGGTGGCACGAAGGACCTTTGAATTATCAAAAATTTGTTCTAAGGGACACAGTGCAATTTATTCGAAGCAGTAAAAAGCCGTTCCTAAGGGAGCGCAGTGTAAGTTTTCTGAGCCTACAGCGAAAAATAAGCGCTGATTCCGCTGAAAGTAAAAGGCGAAGAAGCTCCTAAGGGAGGCTTACAGCGAAAAATAAACGCTGATTCCGCTGAAAGTAAAAGGCGAAGAAGCTCCAAAAGGAGGCTTACAGCGAAAAATAAACGCTGATTCCGCTGAAGTAAAAGGCAAAGAAGCTCCTAAGGGAGGCTTACAGCGAAAAGTCAGCGCTGATATAAAAAGATTGTGTGCTCTGCTGCAGGGATGTGTGTATCTTCGGCACAAATATCATTTTGCATAACATAACATCATCACATCATTTTGCATAACATAAGCATCATACATCATATTGCATGTGGAACAAGAAGGGGATACAATATTGATCTTCGGAGAATGCTTTGAAAAAGAGAAAATCATGCTAAGGCACAAGATAAATTGAGAAGAAGTGTAGCTTCATTAGAGAGACAACATAAAACTTTTTTATAGCTTCGGAGAATGTTTGCATGGAGCTTCGATATTCTTCATCAGAGAAGTATGGAAATTATTGTGATATATAAAAGATTTTCTTCACGAAGCATGAAAAGAAGGGAAGGTGTTTTTTCGCCGAAGGCTCAAAAAATGGTATGTATGCAAAATTTCATGCATCGTAAAGAATTGAACCATAAATAGATTATATATTACATTCAAAGTTACAAAGTATTACACATGTTACATTCCAAATGTTTTTACAATAGCATTTAATCTTCCCTAAGAACTACTTCTGCAGCTTCGTTCAGTAGCTGATCGACAACTTTGTCCATGATGGCTTCGGCCATTTTTCTAATTTCGTCGTCCCCCTTCGGGTGGGGGCCCGAAGATGCCTCAGCAGGTTCTGAGCGAGGAGAAGATACGGCTATATTACTATTACAAACTGCGAACAAAGTTTGAAATCAAAAGTTACAACAGAATAAAAACCACTAGTTAATACCTATTTGCCCTTCGGGCTCTGCGCTTTTCTCAGCAGCCTCTGCTACCTTCCTAGCATCATGGATGCCTTTTTCGCTTTTTTGAATGATTTCTTGGGCCATTTCTCGGCCGCCATTGTCCCAGATGTCAGTGAAAATTTTTCCACCAACCAGGCTTGCTTCGGTCGAGGGGTCTTTTATATCTTCGGAAGACAAGGCAGTTTCGGATTGCGCTAAAGATTTCACATGATCACAACCTTTTCTTTCCAAAATAGTAGCAATCCCCCTGGCGCCTGAAAAAGCACATATGTCTCCACGGCTATTCAAAATCTCCTCGAAGGCCTCAGCTTAGTGACTGATCCATTCAATTGGACCTTCTGGATTCCCCCTTGTGAAATTCTCTTTGCTAGAGAATGCGCCAACGCCGGCGAAGCTGGATTTTATCTTCTTAACACACTCTATGGATTTGTCATAGCACCTTTTCTTGGATGCACGAAGCTCTTCAACATTTATTTCCAAATGATTCGCCCATTGATCACTAAGTTCTCGTTTTGTTTCTTCAAGTATGCGTTCTTCTTTAACTCTGGCCAGCTGTTTCCGAAGATCCTGAATTTCACGTTTTTTGGGCTTCAGCTTGAACCTTAGAGGTAGCTTCATCCTCCTTTATTTTATCCACCAGTGTAAGCAGAATTTTATCTTTTTCCATAGCTTCGTTCCTCAGCTTAATAACCTCTGTTCGTAGGTTGTTGAAAGCAATATTATAGCTCTCGTCTTCGGCATTCTTTTGCGCTCTCAAAGCGTTGCTCAGTATTAAACCCTATATGAAAAAGAATTAGTATAAGAATAAAAGAATGATTCGAAAATTGCAAATTTCCAAATATACAATTCTCATACCTTCAGACTATTATATGCAAGGCTATCCGCAAGATCATCCTTTGTCATAGCGCAGAGCCCAGCTTCAAGCTTCGGGAACCCCATACTTCTAGCCATCTCCCGATAGACAGATAACTCTTTGTTGTCTGGGAGGCAGTATAAGAGGTCATCTTCATCTATGCCGTTGAATACTAAGGCCCCTTTCGGATACTTCAGTTCTCGGGCATAGTGATTAGCTTCAAAAATTTCTTCTTCAGATAATTTCTTCCCCGAAGCATGTCGTACAATATAATCATGTATTTTGGAAGATGCTTCGGGGGCAACAGTGCCAGTTTCTTCGCACAAAATTTGTTCTGCTATTTCTGTTTTTTCGGCTTCCAAGGATTTCACCTTGGCGGGCTCTGAAGGCCCGGCTTCAGTTTCAGACTGTGGCTTTGAAGCTTCGGCGTCAAAGGTTTCAGTGTGCACTTCGGAAGTTTTAGCAATTTTCTTTGGAGTTGTGCTTGAAGATTTAATTGCCTCTAAAACATCTAGCACATTAACCATCCTTTTTCTTTTAGGGGTCACTGCTGGACCCTTGTGGCTTTTTGTTGCCTCAGTTTTTGCTGAAGGACTCAAGACTTCTGATGTCTTTACTTCTTCAGCCCTCGTTTCTTCTATTTTTTCAGTCACTGGCACTTCGACCAGCACTTCAATATTTGGCAGGGGAGCCGTCTCTTTAGCTTCAGTGGCCGAAGGAGTCCCACCGACAAATGCAGGCACTGTGGCCGGTTCAATATAACGTGGCCGGTGTGTGAGAACCTTTACCCTTCTCCTCTTCGGCGCCGGCTCGCTAGGAGCGGCTGAAGCAGTTTCCTTCGCAGAAGATGTATTTTTTCTTTTTTCACCCCATGCTGGATAATGGTAGTCAGGGTAGACAAACCCAATTGCATAAAATACTCGGTTGAGTCTTTTCCTCTTTCGGCCTCCAAAGGCCGCCGATAATGCAGTATCTTCGGCCTTTGAGTATACACCAAGTAATTCATCACTGATGGCATCAATACTTTTCAACCAGTCATCATCTGGCTCAACGAATTTATCTCCATACTTAAATGTGTATTTCAGCCTGACTAGTCCACCTTCGTTAGTTTCTTTAATAGTCTCCTTCAGCATTTCCCATTTCTCCACAAGTGGCCATACTCTGAAAGCAATGTGTTCTTGGACCAAATCCCTTGTGCCAATAAAAGAACAAACAACACCGAAGGCTCTCTGGCATTCTTCGGCTGCTTCATTCATTTCTACCTTCGGCCTCCGCAGGCCGAAGCGTTGCCAGATGGGGCGCATAATGATCCTTTTTATATCTTCCCGTGATTTCAAGTCATTCTTCACGTAGAACCATTCCGTCATCCAGTCGCCGGGCCACCTCTTTCGAAAGGTCGGCACGGGGCAGCTTGACCCAGACCGGGAGCTGAAGCTGTAGCAGCCAAAATTGTTGTGATACTGTTCTTTGCCCCAGGGTTTTGTCTCGTACAATAATTCATGTATGTTGCAGAAGCTTTTCGCATTAGGTTCCAAACCTTGGCTTTTCATGGCCCACACAAAGATATTCATCCTTATGATTGCTTCGGGGGTAAGTTGGTGAAGGTAGATTTCAAATATCTTCAGTACTTCTACAACAAAACTGCTTAAGGGAAATCGCAGTCTAGCTTTCAAGAAGCTTCGGAATACCACGACTTCATTTTCCTCAGGAGTCGGACAAGTCTTCTCTCCTTCATCAGCCCTCACAACGGACAAATCCCGGAAATATCTGCCCCTCATATTGACAAGATGATTTTCTTTAATACTTGATTTACCAAAAACCGCGTGGCTTGGTCGCCAAGGTCGATCTTCGGAGTCTTCACCACCACTATCCACATCATAGTTGTCACTGTCACCAGTATCTTCAGATAAACTCTCCAAAATTTCTTTAGTAATCTTCTCTGTATTAGTCTTCGACATTGATTGAAGAAAGCCCAGATGCATTTCCTCAGAAAGACTTAGCTTCGAATCACCAGCAGCTTTCTTATCTTCAAACATCCTTGCAAACACTGAAAAAGTGCCCTCGAAACCGAAGCTTAAAAATCTAAAAAGCCAAGCAAGTGTTGTTGCGCGCAGGCTAAAAGTTGGGTGAGTAAAAGCAGTTGGCAAGAGAGCGTGCCAAATAAACTCGTGATGGGCTCTTATTTATACACCTAGTGCGTTGAAAACTGGAGGGTCCCGCTTGTCAAAGACTGTTGCTATTCTAGCAAAGAGAAGGTGTTTTTTCGGACCTTCGGCTTAAGGCCTTCGTCCATATCACAATATGAATTTATCATTACAACAAATTAATATTGCGAGGGGCTACTGTTGGGGGCCTTTGGCTTCCGAAGGTCCTCAAAAACATGATTTGACAATGTTTTCCAAGTATGCAAGCAGGTATCTTCGGAATCAGGTTGCGGGTATACAAGAGCATGGTCAAGACGAAGCTTGACTGAAATGGAAGACGATCATAACGAAGGATGAAACGATCACGAAGCTATGTGCAGAAAAGCTTCAGCATGAAGCAAAAAAGGGGAACCGACTTAAAGATGAAAAGCCAAATTAGACCTCGAAGAATTACTATAGAGTTATTGATAAAAGTAAAGGGCATTAATGTAATTTTACGCGGGCTGCGTCCCGTGCCTATAAATAGATGAACAGTACTCCCGTATTGTTCACGCTGACTTGGCATTAGCATCACGCTTGTACCCTTACTTTTCTTCAAGCCGAAGGTACATTTGTAATTTGTTGTTGTTTATATAAGTAAAATAAATAGAAATAAAATGATAATAATGTTCAAAGTAATCATGTTATTTTCCGTGTTTTGTGTACAAATCTTTTCTATCTTTTATTATGAATATGAAGGTATGGCCTTCATATCCTTCGTCCGAAATCCATTATATCCGAAGGGAAATAATGCTTCGAAGGACGAAGGACTTTGATATTTAACATTTTATGTTGCCTTGTTCTTAATTCATAGCATTTGAGAACAAGTCCCCAACAATACCCATCAGGGAACATTAACATCTTGATCCACTGTAGTACTTCCTTCCTCTGGGCCCTGCTCAGGACGAAATCGGTCTTAGGCCTTCTCCATGTCTTTCCACCACTAGGCGGCTTCATCTCTTGGTTTGGTCTATCACATAACTCTGCCAGATCCACTCTTGCCTTTACCTTATCCTTTGACTTATCAGGAATCTCCATAATTGTTGCCCAAAGTGCCTCGCCGACATTCTTTTCAGTGTGCATCACGTCAATGTTGTGTGGAAGGAGCAGGTCATCATAATAGGGGAGCCGAGTCAAGCCCGACTTATGTGTCCACATATGTTGCTCACCAAATCCCACAAAACCACCTTCTGGGTTGGCCACGAGACCATCTATCTGTTGGCGAACTTCGGCACCAGTCATCATTGCAGGTGGGCGGTCTATCACCACGACACCTTTCATAAAGTTCTTGATGTCTAGTTGGAATGCATGGTCAGGAGGGAGAAATTGTCGATGTTTATCGAATGACGAATATTTTCTACCCTTCTTCAACCAAATGAACCTAAGAGCTTCCTTGCAAACTGGGCATGGGAACTTACCGTGAACACACCAGGCGCAAAATAGCCCATACGCCGGAAAGTCATGCATGGAGTACTGGTACCAAACATGCATTTTGAAGTTTGTCTTCGTAGCTCGGTCGTACGTCCATACCCCTTCCTCCCAAGCACGGACCAATTCATCAATCAAAGGCTCCATGTACACGCCCATTTTATTCCCCGGGTGTCCAGGAATTATCAACGACACGAATATGTTCTGTCTTTGAAAGCATACGTCGGGGGAGATTGATGGGGATAACGAACACGGGCCAACATGTGTATGGGGCAGCGGTCATTCCATAGGGATTGAACCCATCTGTGGCCAGCGCAACACGAACATTACGAGCCTCTTTGGCTTTCTCATGGTGAATGGCATCAAAGTGGGTCCATGCTTCACCATCGGATGCGTGAACAATCTTGTCAGGATTGTATCGTTTGCCTTTTTTGTGCCATGTCATCTGTTTCGCGGATTCCTCTGTCATGTATAGACGCTGGATCCTCGGTATGAACGGAAGGTGGCATAGGATTGTCACGGGGATGTCGAGCTGCCTCTTCTGTCCATCACCAGAGTCTACCTCCATGAACCTAGACGATTTACACTTCGGACAGTACTTTGCCTCAGTGTGTTCTTTCCTAAATAGGACACAGCCCTTCGGACAAGCATGTATCTGCTCATACGTCATCTTGAGTGCACGAAGGAGTTTCTGTGCCTCGTACATGCTCTTTGGCAGAACGTGATCCTCCGGAAGCAGGCTGCCAATAACTATCAACAAACCATCGAAGGCGTCTCGACTCATGCTATACTGCGACTTGAACGCCATTATACGCCCAATGGCATCCAGTTGAGAAACCTTTGTCTTGCCGTGAAGGGGTTTCTGTGCCGCGTCAAACATGTCGTAGAATGCCTTTGCGGTCGCCTCTGGCTCGTCCTCCATACGTCCTTCGGCGAACTATGCCTCGTGATAGTCGTTCAACATGTCCGCTACCCCGGCATCAGCATCGTAATCCTCGACGCGTTGTCTCACCACCTCCTCTCTCGTGCGATGCGCTTCACCATGGAAGATCCACCGAGTATAGTCTGGCGTAAATCCATTCTTCCAAATATGTTCTACCATGGCCTTCTTTGGTTTTCTTTTTCGGTTATCACATTTGCTGCACGGACAAGGGACTAGACTAGCTCCTTTAGCAGCTTCGCCATATATATGCCCGTTCCACGAAAGCATCGGTCTTCCTAATCCATTCTGGGGTGACATCATTACGTCGAACGCGGCCTGTGTACATCCACTCACGGTCCTCCATCCTCTAACACATATAACCGAATATAGTTTAATATAGACATGTAATGCATGTACACTACGTTCCTACCTTCTAATAGGTGATGATAGGTCCTAATCCCACCCGCGGTTGCGTAGATGGAGTTAGTTTCCATGCTCTACTCCGATCCGAGATAGAATTTCGGCAGCACCTCCCCGCTGTTCTTCGGATACACGTCCTGGCAGGGAGAGTGTACTGTCCGGAGAACAACAGGGAGGTGACGCCAAAACTCTATCTCGGACCAGAGTAGAGCATGAAACTAACACCATCTACGCAACCGCGGGCTGTCCAAAAAACGTGGACAATTCGAAACTGATACATTTATAGATATGCAAAGATCTGCATATCTACACCGTATCTCTTTCGAACAGGAGACGCCTAACTGGGTTACGTGATCTACGACCATGATGCGAAAATAGAGGTTATACCTAGGGTGGCGGTGGAGTCAGGCTAGTGGGGCTGTGGCGGGTCGGTGCAGTGGCGACGCGAGGCAGACCCGCAGCGGCTAGGAAGACCTCTGCAAAAAAAATAAACAAGTCTGTCAACAAAAAAAATCGGCAGCACCTCCCCTGCACGGGGAGGTTTCCAAAACCTGCAAATAAAAGTAACAACACGATGGCTGACATTCACACGTATACCAGGAGCACATAAAAGCTTTGATAATACCATTGAAGGCGACAAAGCATTTATGGGCATATGTTTTGAGCACATAAAAGCTTTGATAATACCAGGAGTATGTGGGAATACAATGTCACAAGAACTATATAGTGTCACAAGAACATATATATGATACTAACGAAAGAATTATATAATGTCACAAAAATTATATAGTGTCACAAGAACATATATGTGATACTAATGAAAGAATTATATAGTGTCACAAAAATTATATAGTGTCACAAGAACATATATACTAACGAAAGAACATATATGCGGGAATACAATGTCACAAAAATTATATAGTGCCACAAAAATTATACCAGCGTGGAGGCGCGGCGGCGTCGGGGCCGAGGGCGAGGGCGGCCGTGGGGCGTGCGCGTGGCGAGGCGGCGGTGTGCGGCGTGCGCGGGGGCGCGCGGCGAGCGGGCGGGCGCGGCGCTGCGGGGAGGCGGCGGCGCTGCGGGGAGGCGCGGTGGCGAGCGGACGGCGGCGAGCGGACAGAGAGGGTGAGTGGAGAGAAAGAAGGAGAAGGAAGAACGGGAGAGCCGTTTATTTGCTTTCTTTGCCGAGTGCCCGTGATCTGGCACTCGGCAAAGATTTTTTAAAAATTTTAAAATATTCTTTGTCGAGTGCCAGATCGCTGGCACTCGGCAAAGTGTCCTTTGTCGAGTGTCATCCAGCTGGCACTCGGCAAAGAATCTTTTACAATCCTTTGCCGAGTGTCTTCCAGCTGGCACTCGGCAAAACATGCTTTGCCGAGTGTCATTTGTGGACACTCGGCAAATTACTTTTTTATTTTCCCAACCAAAATTTTTGTGTTGTGTTCCTACACTATATAGACCGACATGTACCATTTTGAGACAATTAGAAAAGTGTTTTCTATAGTTAGTAGATTTAGTTCGTTTATTTAAATTTCTTCGGAAAATTCAGATTTAAACTGCAGGTCACTCGAAACTTGAAAAACCGTGCATGTAAAAATGATATTCATGTTACTTAGCATAAGTTACGACCGATTCCAGGAGCGGACCGGAAACTTCGAGCAACATGCTCACTAAACATGGCCGTGAACTTGCCATCCACATGTTTAAAAATTGTATAAAACACAAACAAAGTCAGAAAATCATGAAACTTTTCAACATGTCATGATATCATATATAGAGGGTGTGATAAAAATTTGAAAAAGTTTCGACAAAGGTGTGAGACAATATGTGTAGAAACCTAAGAGAACTACACATGAAATCATAGAGTTTCAATGTGGATCTCTTAGGTTTGTACACATAGTGCGTCACAGTTTTGTTGGAACTTTTTCAAATTTTTATCACAGCCTCTACATATGATATCATGACACGTGGACAGGTTTCATGATTTTCTGACTTTGTTTATGTTTTATACAATTTTTAAACACCTGGATGGCAAGTTCACGACCATGTTTAGTGAGCATGTTGCTCGAAGTTTCTGGTCCGCTTCTGGAATCGGTCGTAACTTATGCTAAGTAACATGAATATCATTTTTGCATGCACGATTTTCAAAGTTTCGAGTGACCTGCAGTTCAAATCTGAATTTTCCGAAAAAATTCAAATAAACGAACTAAATCTACTAACGATAGAAAACTTTGTTATAATTGTCCACAAATGATGCATGTAGGTCTACATAGTGTAGGAACATACCACAAAAAGTTTGGTAGACAAAATCAAAAAAATAAAAATATACTTTGCCGAGTGTCTAAAGAAGACACTCGGCAAAGAGTCCTTTGCCGAGTGCCCACTATTTGGCACTCGGCAAAGAAGACTCTTTGCCGAGTGCCAACCCTCGGCTCTTGGCAAAGACTGACGGCCGTTAGCTTTGGGACGGCCGCTGACGGCCCTTTGCCGAGCGCCCACTTTGCCGAGTGTTTCACACTCGGCAAAAGTGTTTTTGCCGAGTGGGGTCCTGTGCCGAGTGTCCAGCACTCGGTAAAGAGGCTCGTTGCCGAGAGCCTAACTTTACCGAGTGCGGCTCTCGGCAAAGCCTTCTTTGCCGAGTGCCCGACAAAAGGCACTCGGCAAAGAGGCCGACACTCGGCAAAGCCTCGGATTCCGGTAGTGTACCTGTTGCTAGCTAGCGTCGTCGACAAACATGCACCCGAAAATTAATACAACTTCTAAGTGTGTGTAAGGAGCCATGTGATTCAAATAGTTAGAGTAAGCCCAGGCCGACCACCTCTACAATCTGGTCCAGCCCGGCACGCCCACCCACTCACCAAGCCAGGTTGTCGGGTGCGCCACCACCCCACACTTGTGCACGCAAAAAAAGGAATGCTTGCATGAGTCAAACACGTTCATGCATGCACGTAAATTTAGAAAAGAGATGTGTGACGATTTCTATTTTTAATTGCTTTATTTCCTCCATAAATATAGGATCGCTTCAACAGCCATGCAGCTAGGATCGTCAAAACCAGTTTATAATATATAATGATACTAAATATGCTACACATTGTAGATATTTATGCAATTTTGTACACTACATAAAAATCTGTTACCCACTGCATGCACACAAATTTATGATGGAAAGAATGTGCGATGAAAGTAAATGAACTGGCATGAATGGAAATAAAAAAAATCGTATTTAATGCTTTATTTCCTCCATAATTATAGGATCCCTCTAGCAGCCATGCAACTAGGCTCGTTAGAACCAGTTTATGATATATACTTATACAAACTATTCTACACGGTGTAGGTTTTTATGCAATGCGGGTACACTACGTAAAAAAGTCTGGCATGTGGTTCATTGGTGGACACATCTCCAGGTTCGAGCGTAAAAACCTTAAGTTTTGAGCATAAAACCCCTCAGTTATAAGCGTAAATACGAGCCAATGTGTGTGAGAGGTTGATAGCTCTAGTGGGTTGTATATTGATCATATTTTTATGGCAGATCCGAAAAATATGGGAGTCGGATGCATGTAGTTTCTATTTTTATACAAATCCAAAAATTATGGCAAATCGTGGGAGTTTCCATTGTATGCGCAGAAAGGTTGGATTATATTTTTCTTTCCACTGCGCGCAAGAAATGGGATGACATGAGTCACACGGAGCGTAAATTCTTATGCAACGTTGCATAAATACTTACACCATGTAGCATAATTGATAAAATAACCTAATGTCGGTCTAACTAAGATCGCCAGCAGAAATTAGGAACAGTTTTATGACAGACGTAAAAGTCTGGAAGTTACAAACATAAGTGATTTGATTTGATTTTTTATAGTAATTACGAACATGCAAGAATTAGGGACAGTTTTATGGCAGACCTAAAAATATGGCATTTTCGAACATAAATGATTTGATTTGATTTTTTATAGTAATTACGAACAACATAAATCAAGGAATTGTCTTTTCAATGTGCATGCATATTACGAACTCCATGTTCAAGCATAAAATCGTACAGTTTTTAGCGTAAATAGTATATGTGGTAGGAATAAAACACAATAATTGAAAGATAACACGAATCGGAGGAGGTAGTCACCGGACGAAGTCGTTGACGACACAAGCACAGATGGAGGTCGTCACTCGGGCCACCCAAACTATGACGGACCGGTGGATGTCACGCGCGATCGTCACTGCGTGCACCACGCGCCTTCTGTGACGCCGCTCGAACCTCGCGCCTCGTGTGGTGCTGTCGCTACTCACACGTCGGGAGGCGTCGCTTGCTCGCACTCCTTGGGAGTGCCGCCGCCTTAGAGCCCCGGGGACGCCGCCGCTTGCCCGCAAAGGGGCCTCGCCGTCGCTCGCCCTCTGGATCGCGGAGCCACCGCCACCGACATGGGAATCGTCACCACTACTCCGGATCGAGGAACCGCATCCACCGCACGTCCAAGTCAGGGAGTCGCGACCACCACTGGGGGTCTACCGGTGCGCGCGCTCTCGGGCAACCGCCGTCGTCGCATGCGCCTCGGTGGGCACCGTCGCTAATGAATCGGGATGGGGCGTGAAAAACTGAACCCTAACACTCTGGGTCTTCTTTTATAGACGTCCGGACCTGGTCCGGCTCGACCGAATTGCACCGTCTAACCTGGGCTTCCTATAGTTATTGGAAGTTTAGGGGTCGTAATATACAAACTATATATATATATATAGGAGCCTGGTATTCCAATAGGATACAGGAAGCCCCAGCCACCCCACCATCGGACCAGCCTAGCCGCTAGCCCACTTCTCGCACGCGTCTCATTCCTTGCATGAGCGTAGTTTGTTTCTATTTGCATGCGCGAGAAATTAGAAAGCCATGCAATTAGGATCTCTATAACAAAAAAATCTGATTTGAATGCTTTATTTCGTCCATAAATATATGATTTCTAAAATAGTCATGCAACTAGGCTCGTTAAAAACATTTTATGATATATATTAATACTAATTATGCTACACGATGTAGATATTTATGCAATACAGTACGCTACTGTCGGCGTTTCGAGACCGGGGGTTCCCTGAGCCGACGAGTGAGTGTGCCGCGTGCCCCAGCCCAGATGGGTCGAGCGCGTGGGCGAGCGCGAAGGGGGGAGAGCGAGGTGGCCGGAGACGGGCGTGAGAGAGGTGGAAATCCCGCGGCCTTCGTGTTCGTCCCGCGCCCAGGTCGGGTGCGCTTGCAGTAGGGGGTTACAAGCGTCCACGCGGGTGAGGGAAGCGAGCGGCCCCAAGAGAGCACCTGTCCCGTCCTCGTCCCGCGCGGCCAACCTTCTCTAAGAAGGCCCTGGTCCTCCCTTTTATAGGCGTAAGGAGAGGATCCAGGTGTACAACGGGGATGTAGCAGAGTGCTACGTGTCTAGCGGAGGGAGAGCTAGCGCCCTAAGTACATGCCAATGTGGCAGCCGGAGAGATCTTGGCACCCTGCTGGTATGATGTCGTGGCTGTCGGAGGAGCAACGGAGCCTGGCGGAGGGACAGCTATTGGAGCGGTCGAGTCCTTGCTGACGTCTCCCTGCTTCCGTAAGGGAGCTGAGAGCCGCCGTCGTCACAGGGCACGCGGGGCACCATCATTGCCTATCTGGCGGAGCTAGCCAGATGGGACACCGGTCTTGTTCTCTGCGGCCCGAGTCGGCTCGGGGTAGGGTGATGATGGCGCTCCCTGTTGACGTGGCGGGGCCGCACCCGAGGGCGGGTGACGTGGGGGCTCCTCCGAAGCTGGGGTCGAGTCTGTCTTCCGTTGCCGAGGCCGAGCCCGAGCCCGAGCCCCTGGGTCGGGCGAGGCGGAGGTCGTTCGGTAGAGGCCAGGGCGGAGTCCGAGCCCTGGGGTCGGGCGAAGCGGAGCTCGTCGTCTTTTGGGGCTGAGCCCGAGTCCGAGCCCTGGGTCGGGCGGAGCGGAGTTCGTCGTCTTCTGGGGCTGAGCCCGAGTCCGAGCCCTGGGTCGGGCGGAGCGGAGTTCGCCGTCTTCCGGGTCTTAGCCCGAGTCCGAGCCCTGGGTCGGGCGGAGCGGAGTTCGCCGTCTTCCGGGTCTTAGCCTGAGTCCGAGCCCTGGGTCGGGCGGAGCGGAGTTCGTCGTCTTCCGGGTCTTAGCCTGAGTCCGAGCCCTGGGTCGGGCGGAGCGGAGTTCGCCGTCTTCCGGGGCTTAGCCCGAGTCTGAGCCCTAGGTCGGGCGGAGCGGAGTTTCCTATGGCGCCTTTGGCAAGGCCTGACTGCCTGTCAGACTCACTCTGTCGAGTGGCACTGCAGTCGGAGTGGCGCAGGCGGCGCTGTCCTTCTGTCAGACCGGTCAGTGGAGCAGCGAAATGACGGCGGTCACTTCGGCTCTGCCGGGGGGCGCGCGTCAGGATAAAGGTGTCAGGCCACCTTTGCGTTAAATGCTCCTGCGACTCGGTCAGTCGGTGTGGCGATTTAGTCAGGGTTGCTTCTCAACGAAGGCAAGGCCTCGGGCGAGCCGGAGATGTGTCCGCCGTTAAAGGGGGGCCTCGGGCGAGACGGAAATCCCTCGGGGTCGGCTGCCCTTGCCCGAGGCTAGGCTCGGGCGAGGCGTGATCGAGTCGCTCGTATGGACTGATCCCTGACTTAATCGCACCCATCAGGCCTCTGCAGCTTTATGCTGATGGGGGTTACCAGTTGAGAATTAGGCGTCTTGAGGGTACCCCTAATTATGGTCCCCGACAGTAGCCCCCGAGCCTCGAAGGGAGTGTTAGCACTCGCTTGGAGGCTTTCGTCGCACTTTTTTGCAAGGGGACCAGCCTTTCTCGGTTGCATTTTGTTCCGGTGGGTGCGCGCGAGCGCACCCGCCGGGTGTAGCTCCCGAGGCCTCGGAGGAGTGGTTTCACTCCTCCGAGGTCTTAATGCCTTGCGTAATGCTTTGGCTGGTCTGGTCGTTCCCTCATGCGAACTGGCCGTAGCCCGGGTGCACGGTCGGGGCCCAAGCTCTCGGATTGGTATGTTGACGCTGTCAACGGTTCGGCCGGAGCCGGTTTTGCGAGAGCAGCCCCCGAGCCTCCGCACAGGGCGAGAGGACGATCAGGGACAGACTCGGCTTTTTTACATACGCCCCTACGTCGCCTTTCCGCAAGGAGGAGGGGGGAGAGCGCCATGTTACCCTCGATGGGCACCGAACATGGTGTCTCCGGTGAGCTGCAAGCGGGTAATCCGAGTGGACGTCCGTGCCCCGTTCGTTGGGGGTCGGCTAGGGGCCCAGAGGCACGCCCAAAAGTACCTGCAGGTGATCTGCCGGACCCGGTCCCCTGGCGACGGGGTCCGAGGGCTCGATGCCTCCCTCCGATGGGATTACAAGATCGCTCCCGCTGGTCTCGGAAATGTCCTAGGGTACCTCGGGAGCGCAGCCCGAGCCTCGGTTATGTATCGAACGTACCCCTGGTCATCCCTCGCTCGGCGTCTGAGGCGACTGTGAACCCTTCGGGGGCCAGCCTTCGAACCCCTGATCAGTAATGGGCGCGGAGCCCGAGTAGCCTGAGGCGGCCGTGGAGCCCTTCGGGGGGCCGGCCTTCGAACCTCTGACCAGTAGTGGGTGTAGGGCCCACGCGATCTGAGGCGACTGTTGAACCCCTCGAAGGGCCAGCCTTCGAACCTCTGATCAGTAGGGGGCTCGGAGCCCGGTTCCTTCACAGGGAAGGATCCTTTTCGGGGTATCCCCCTTTCCCGGTCCCTGTTGCAAGAGATAGAGAAAGAGAAAAAAGGAAAAGGATACGAAATCGAACGACGTGGCGTACCATTTTTGGAGCGGTTATTACGGCGAAGGCGAAGCGTCGCCCGCTTCTCCTGCCAGAGGCGCCGCCTGTCCCGCCGCGGAGTTAATGCGACGGGGCGAGTGGTTGGCGGGGCGGCCGTTGCGCGTGCGCGAGCCGTTCGAGGGACGGATCACGGGCGCGCCGTCTTCATGCCGTGAGAGGAGGCTCTCTTGCTGCCCCTGGATGGGACGTGAGCCTGGCTGACGACGTGACCGCTACTCCCGCTCGCCTGCCACCGTCATTACTGCCGGCCCGCTTTCGGCTGCATTGACCGTCGCGCCAGGCTGGCGTCGCTGGGTCGTGCGCTGGGTCGCCTCGAGCCGCGGCATTGGTTCCGCAACCGAAGAGGCGCGATGGTGGCGCAAGTGGCGGTGTAGTTGCCTGCATGCAGCATCCGGCGCGCCGGTTGCGTGACGCGTGGGCCTGGGCCTCCATGCTGGCGCATTGGGAGTCGGAGAAGCGCGTCCACCTGGCGCGGTTGCATGCCGCCTGCATGGCTGCCCGCCCCTTCCGCCCGTTGGTTTGGGCCAAAGTGGGGGGTCGCTTGTAACCGCTGGGCGGTTGTGTGCGCCACGCGCGACGGTTTGGCTTCTTCTGCTCTGAGCCGGTTTGCATGACATGCGGGACCCAGCCCCCGCGCCACAGGGGAGGGCCTTGGAGCGTGTTGGAGAAGACTCAGCCCGTGACGTTTGAGGGCGCACGTAGGGAGAGTTGCCTTTAAAAGGAGGGTGACCCCTTTCGGAAGGCGACCATGTCTTCTTCCTCCCTTATGCGTCGCGTCTTTCCACCTTCCAAGCCCCCGGATGGGGGGTACCCCCCGTCTTTCTGCCTCATCGTTGGAGGAACGCAACTCCGTGGGAGTTGGTACCTTTCAACCATCGTTCGGCTTCAAGGATTTTCATCATGCAGCCCGGCCGTATCCCCCCGCCGGTGGCCACCCAAGATGGTGACCTCCAGCTTGATGGTGGGGGAAAGCGAGCCGGGCTGCGGCCTCTGCCCCTCCCTCAGCCTCAAGGATTTTCATCACCAGGGCTGGGGAGGGGAGTGTGCCGAGTTGAGGTCGGCCCCCGCGTGGGCGGCGGCCCGCTCCTTCACTCAGTGATCGGAGGGAAGGGCGGTCGTCGTCCGTGGCGCTGGCAGCTGCACCGTGCCTGGCTCTCGGATGCGAGTGGTTTCGGAGCCGCTCGCGGCGCCGGCGTCTGCCACGGCAGCTTGAAGAGGTTCCTCTGCCAGCGAGATTGCCAAGGCCGGCCACGGACCGACCTTCAACTCTACGGCCTTCTGCCCGTCCTTGCCTCACAAGTTTTGGCATGGGCGGGGGCCTCCTGGCGGTAGCATCCGCCCTGAGGTCAGTGCTGCCGCTGTTCGGCCCCCCAGAGCAGAAGTCATCGTCGTCGCCGCTGCTGGAGCAGGTGACGGCGCGCCGTTCGTCGGTCTTCCGTTGCTCCGTAGGCCTTCCCCCATGGAGTGGGGTTGTTCGTACCCGCGGAGGGGGAACCGGAGTTCCGTTTGTAATGGCACCTTGAATGCCAGTGTTTTTGTTCATTGTGGCTGTCGAGGCCTAAACATGTATGTAATTTTGGCACGGAGCCATGTTTTTTTCCTCATTTTCGAGCACTAAGTCTCGCCTGTTGATTATCTGAACCGCTTCACCAAGCATGAGTCGCCTCGTGTCAAGGTGACGAGTGAGGTATCCGTATCCCGGAGGCGTAGGAGTCCCTCGGCTCGATCGGCCTTGTTGTCTGAGGCTCCTCTAGCTTAGTTAAAGGGACCCCTTGGCCGCTCTTCGATGAGCCGAGGCCAGGGGTAGCGATATCAGCACGAACAGAGGCGGAGTTGGCTCGAAAATGGGAACCTGGTTGGCCGGAGCCTAGCCGGGTTGTCCGTCAGCGGGACCGGCGCCGGAGTTGACCAGCCGAGGCCTCGGGTCGGGCTGGCGCCCTTGGAAGATGGTTGGCCGAGGCCCCTGAGGCAACCGGCCGAGCCGCCTGCTCGGGCCGGATTCCTGGAGAAGTCCCTGGACCGCGTCGTCGTCCGAGGCTGGGTTGGGCCTCGCTGAAGGTGTCGTCGATGCCGAGGGTGTTACAGCCCCCCTCCAGCGTGAAGACCCGAGCCTGCAGGATCAGATCGCCTTGTAGCGTGTGCCTTCTGCGGCCGCTGAGGCCAGAAAACACACCCTCGCTGCGTTGTAAAGCTGCGTCTCCTTTCCTCTTATTCCGAGCATCTGGACTTTTTTGTCGGTAACAGGGATGTTTGTGCGAGCGAGAGTTGCTTCTCGCGGAAGGTGATGAGTGAGGTATCCGTATCCCGGAGGCGTGGGAGTCCCTCGGCTCGGTCGGCCTTGCCGCTTACGCGTACTTTCACCCGTCCATGAGGCCCTGTCTCCGACTCAGCCGAGAAGGCTCGAAGGATCCGCTTCGGCAGAAGAGCTTCCGAACGTAAAGACTTGTTCGGACCGCGGGATCACTTTATCCGAACGCGAGTTACTTATCGCAGAAGGTGATGAGTGAGGTATCCGTATCCCGGAGGCGTAGGAGTCCCTCGGCTCGGTCAGCCTTGGCTGCTTACATGTACTCCGTCATTTCCAGGATCCGCTTTTCGAAGTAGTCAAAAAGCACGAAAGAAATTCTGCTAAAAAGAGATCTTTTTTCGAGGAAAATTTCGACGTAGAGGGGGTCTCCCCCCTTTTAGCCCCCGAGGGAGGGTCGGGCTTTGCCGAGGCGAGACCGACCCTTCCTTGATGACTAAACTTTGCGTGGGTGCGAGGTATATGAACAACTTGAAAACATCTTAAGGGTAGAAGCGACGTAGCTATTTGATGTTCCAAGCGTTGCCGTAGATCTCGCCTTGATTGTTGGCCAGCTTGTATGTTCCGGGCTTCAGAACTTTGGCGATGACGAATGGCCCCTCCCAGGGGGGCGTGAGCTTGTGCCTCCCTCGGGCGTCTTGCCGCAGCCGAAGCACCAGGTCACCCACCTGGAGGTCTCGGGGCCGGACCCCTCGGGCGTGGTAGCGTCGCAGGGACTGCTGGTACCGCGCCGAGTGTAGTAAGGCCTTGTCCCGAGCCTCTTCCAGCTGGTCCAACGATTCTTCTCGGCTGGCTTGGTTGCTTTGATCGTTGTAGGCCCTCGTCCTCGGGGAGCCGTATTCCAGGTCAGTGGGGAAGATGGCCTCGGCCCCGTAGACCAGGAAGAACGGCGTGAAACCCGTGGCTCGGTTTGGCGTTGTCCTCAGGCTCCAGATCACCGAGGGGAGTTCCTTCATCCATCGCTTGCCGAACTTGTTGAGGTCGTTGTAAATCCGGGGCTTGAGCCCTTGTAGAATCATGCCGTTGGCACGCTCTACTTGCCCATTCGACATGGGATGAGCCACGGCGGCCCAGTCCACCCGGATGTGGTGATCCTCGCAAAAATCCAAGAATTTTCTGCCGGTGAACTGGGTACCGTTGTCGGTGATGATGGAGTTTGGGACCCCAAAGCGATGGATGATGTTGGTGAAGAACGCCACCGCCTGCTCGGACCTGATGCTGTTCAGGGGTCGGACCTCGATCCACTTGGAGAATTTGTCGATGGCGACCAGCAGGTGCGTGTAGCCCCCGGGGGCCTTCTGCAAGGGACCGACGAGGTCCAGACCCCATACAGCAAAGGGCCAGGTGATGGGTATCGTCTGCAGAGCCTGAGCGGGCAGGTGGGTCTGCTTCGCATAGAATTGGCACCCTTCGCAGGTGCGGACAATTCTAGTGGCGTCAGCCACCGCCGTTGGCCAGTAGAAGCCTTGCCGGAAAGCATTCCCGACAAGGGCTCGAGGCGCTGCATGATGGCCGCAAGCCCCCGAGTGTATTTCTTGCAGGAGTTCCTGTCCTTCGGCGATGGAGATGCATCGCTGGAGGATGCCCGAGGGGCTGCGGTGGTAGAGCTCCTCCTCATCGCCCAGCAAGACGAACGACTTGGCGCGTCACGCTACCCGCCGAGCCTCGGCTTGGTCGAGGGGTAGCTCTCCTCGGCGGAGATATTGCAAGTACGGGGTCTGCCAATTTCGATCAGGCGTGGCCCCGCTCTGCTCCTCCTCGACGCGCAGTGCCTCGCCCTCGGGGGCCGAGGGTACCTCGGGCTGAACCGAGGGCGCCTCGGGCCGGGCCGAGGGTGCCTCGGGCTGTGCCGAGGGTGCCTCGGGCTCGGGCGTGTCGTCGATCTTGACGGAGGGTTGATGCAGATCCCGGGAGAAGACGTCCGGGGGAACCGTTGTTCGCCCCGAGGCTATTTTAGCCAGCTCGTCCGCAGTCTCGTTGTAGCGCCGAGCGATGTGGTTGAGCTCGAGCCCGTAGAACTTGTCTTCCAGGCGCCGAACCTCATCGCAGTAGGCCTCCATCTTCGGGTCGCGGCAGTGGGAGTTCTTCATGACTTGGTCGATGACGAGCTGCGAGTCACCGCGGGCGTCGAGGCGTCTGACCCCTAGCTCGATGGCGATCCGCAACCCGTTGACCAGAGCCTCGTACTCAGCCACATTGTTGGACGCCGGGAAATGGAGGCGTAGCACGTAGCGTAGGTGCTTCCCGAGGGGCGAGATGAAGAGCAGGCCCGCGCCGGCTCCCGTCTTCATCAGCGACCCGTCGAAAAACATGGTCCAGAGCTCCGGTTGGATTGGAGCCGTCGGCAGCTGGGTGTCGACCCATTCGGCTACAAAGTCCGCCAACACCTGGGACTTGATGGCCTTCCGAGGGGCGAACGAGATCGTTTCGCCCATGATTTCCACCGCCCACTTTGCGATCCTGCCCGAGGCCTCTCGGCACTGGATGATCTCCCCCAGGGGGAAGGATGACACCACAGTTACCGGATGAGACTCGAAGTAATGTCGCAACTTCCGCCTCGTCAGGATCACTGCATACAGCAGCTTCTGAACTTGTGGGTAGCGGATCTTGGTCTCGGACAGTACCTCGCTGACGAAGTAGACTGGCCTCTGAACGGGCAATGCATGCCTTTATTCTTGCCTCTCGACCACAATCGCGGCGCTAACCACCTGAGTGGTCGCGGCGATGTAGACCAAGAGGGCTTCTCCATCAGCTGGGGGCACCAAGATAGGCGCCTTCGTAAGGAGCGTCTTCAGGTTCCCGAGAGCTTCCTCGGCCTCAGGGGTCCAAGCGAAACACTCGGTCTTCCTTAAGAGGCGGTACAGAGGCAGACCTCTTTCGCCGAGGCGTGAAATGAAGCGGCTCAGGGCCGCGAGACATCCCATGACCCTCTGTACGCCTTTTAAGTCCTTGATGGGTCCCATGCTGGTGATAGCTGCGATCTTCTCCGGGTTGGCTTTGATGCCTCGCTCGGAGACGATGAACCCCAGGAGCATGCCCCGGGGCACCCCGAAGATACACTTCTCAGGATTGAGCTTGACTCCTTTCGCCTTGAGACATCGGAATGTCACTTCAAGGTCGGAGAGGAGGTCGGAAGCCTTCCTTGTCTTGACTACGATGTCGTCGATGTAGGCCTCGACTGTGCGACCGATGTGTTCGCCGAACACATGGTTCATGCACCGCTGGTACGTCGCTCCCGCATTCCTCAAACCGAACGGCATGGTGACATAGCAGTACATGCCGAAGGGCGTGATGAAAGAAGTCACGAGCTGGTCGGACTCTTTCATCCGGATTTGGTGATACCCTGAGTAGGCATCGAGGAAGGACAGGGTTTCGCACCCAGCAGTGGAATCCACGATTTGATCGATGCGAGGTAGAGGGTAGGGAACCTTCGGACATGCTTTGTTGAGACCAGTGTAGTCTACACACATCCGCCATTTCCCCCTTTCTTCCTCACAAGCACAGGGTTGGCAAGCCATTCGGGATGGAATACCTCTTTGATGAACCCTGCTGCCATTAGCTTGTGGATCTCCTCGCCTATCACTCTGCGCTTCTCCTCGTCGAATCGGCGCAGAGGCTGCCTGACGGGTCGGGCTCCGGCCCGAATATCCAGCGAGTGCTCGGCGACATCCCTCGGTATGCCGGGCATGTCCGAGGGACTCCACACAAAGACGTCCGCGTTTGCGCGGAGAAAGTCGACGAGCACTGCTTCCTATTTGGGGTCGAGCCCGGAACCAATCCAGATCTGTTTGGAGGTGTCGCCACTGGGGTCGAGAGGGACGGCCTTAACCGTCTCCGCTGGCTCGAAGTTGCCGGCATGATGCTTCACGTCTGGCACCTCTTTGGAGAGGTTCTCCAGGTCGGCGATGAGGGCCTCGGACTCGGCGAGGGCCTCGGTGTACTCCACGCACTCCATGTCGCATTCGAACGCGTGTTTGTACGTGGGGCCGACGGTGATGACCCCGTTGGGGCCCGACATCTTGAGCTTCAGGTAGGTGTAGTTGGGGACGGCCATGAACTTCGCGTAGCATGGCCTCCCCAGTACCGCGTGGTAGGTTCCTCGGAACCCGACCACCTTGAACGTCAAGGTCTCCCTTCGGAAGTTGGAGGGTGTTCCGAAGCAGACGGGAAGGTCGAGTCGTCCGAGGGGCTGGACGCGCTTCCGAGGGATGATCCCGTGGAAGGGCGCAGCGCCTGCTCGGACGGAGGATAGATCGACGCGCAGGAGCCTGAGGGTCTCGGCGTAGATGATGTTGAGGCAGCTGCCCTCGTCCATCAGGACCTTGGTGAGCCTGACGTCGCCGACGATGGGATCGACGACGAGCGGGTATTTCCCCGGGCTCGGCACGTGGTCGGGGTGGTCAGCTTGGTCGAAGGTGATGGGCTTGTCGGACCAGTCTAGGTAGACTGGCGCTGCCACCTTCACCGAGTAGACCTCCCGGCGCTCTTGCTTGCGATGCCGAGCCGAGGCATTCGCCGCATGCCCACCGTAGATCATGAAGCAGTCGTGGACCTCGGGGTACTCTCCTGCTTGGTGATCTTCCTTCTTGTCGTCGTCGCGGGCCCTGCTACCCTCTGCGGGCGGCCCGGCCCTGTGGAAGTGGCGCCGAAGCATGACGCACTCCTCGAGGGTGTGCTTGACGGGCCCCTGATGGTAGGGGCACGGCTCCTTGAGCATCTTGTCGAAGAGGTTAGCACCTCCGGGGGGCTTCCGAGGGTTCTTGTACTCGGCGGCGGCGACAAGGTCCGCGTCGGCGGCGTCGCGTTTCGATTGCGACTTCTTCTTGCCTTTCTTCTTGGCGCCACGCGGAGTAGACGCCTCGGGAGCCTCTTCCGATGGGCGGCCCTGGGGCTGCTTGTCCTTTCGGAAGATAGCCTCGACCGCCTCCTGGCCAGAGGCGAACTTGGTGGCGATGTCCATCAGCTCACTCGCCCTGGTGGGAGTCTTGCGACCCAACTTACTCACCAGGTCGCGGCAGGTGGTGCCGGCAAGGAACACGCCGATGACATCCGAGTCGGTGATGTTGGGCAGCTCGGTGCGCTGCTTCGAGAATCGCCGGATGTAGTCCCGGAGAGACTCTCCCGGCTGTTGCCGGCAGCTTCGGAGGTCCCAGGAATTCCCGGGGCGCACGTACGTGCCCTGGAAATTGCCGGCGAAGGCTTGGACCAAGTCATCCCAGTTGGAGATCTGCCCCGGAGGCAGGTGCTCCAACCAGGCGCGAGCAGTGTCGGAGAGGAACAGGGGGAGGTTGCGGATGATGAGGTTGTCGTCGTCCGTTCCACCCAGTTGGCAGGCCAGGCGGTAGTCTGCGAGCCACAGTTCCGACCTCGTTTCCCCCAAGTACTTTGTGATGGTAGTCGGGGGTCGGAACCGGGTCGGGAACGGCGCCCGTCGGATGGCCCGACTGAAGGCCTGCGGACCGGGTGGTTCGGGCGAGGGACTCCGATCCTCCCCGCTGTCGTAGCGCCCCCCACGCCTGGGGTGGTAGCCTCGGCGCACCCTTTCGTCGAGGTGGGCCCGATGGTCACGACGGTGGTGCTCGTTGCCGAGGTGGCCCGGGGCCGCAGGCGCGGTGTTGCGCGTGCGCCCGGTGTAGATCGAGGCTTCCCGCATGAATCGGGAAGTCGCGGCGTGAGGTTCCGAGGGGTATCCCTGCCTTCGGGAGGCAGTGCTCTCGGCCCGTCGGGCCGCAGCGCCTTCCAGGAGATTCTTGAGCTCTCCCTGGATTCGCCGACCCTCGGTGGTTGATGGCTCCGGCATCGCGCGGAGGAGCATCGCTGCGGCTGCTAGGTTCTGACCGACCCCGCTGGATGCGGGCGGCGGCCTGACCCTGACATCGTTGGCGACGCGGTGCTGGAGACCTTGGGGCAGGTGACGCATTTCTCCGGCCAGGGGTTGGCCCGCCCATACCTGCCCGACGTCCCGACGGATCGGCTCAAGCGCTCCTGCTCCCTCGTCGAGCCTGGCCTGCGCCCCGCGGACTTGCTCGAGCTGTGGGTCGTGACCCCCTGCCGGAACGGGGACCACAGCTAGCTCCCGCGGGATGTCGGCGCGAGGCACCGGCCTAGGAAGATCACCGTCCTCCGGCATGCCGAGATGGTTGCCTTCGGAGGGATCCCCTAGCTCGACGTGGAAACATTCGCGGCTTGGGCCGCAGTCCTCGTCGTCAAGGCTGCGGCTACCGTCGGAACAGTCGGAGAGGCAGTAGTCACATGCGGTCATGAAGTCCCGCATGGCACTGGGGTTGCCAAATCCAGAGAAATCCCAACAGATGCTGGGATCGTCATCTTCCTCGGACCCAGAGGGCCCGTAGGTCGAGACGTCCGTCAATCGGTCCCAAGGCGACCGCATACGAAACCCCAGTGGGGTTGCACTCGCCTCAACGAGAGCGCCCGCCAAAGCGAGGTCGCTAGGCGGGTTGAGGCCGAGTCGAAATGACGTAGGATGGGAATTAGTCAGTACCTTTTGGTCGACGAGGAGCGACGTAGTCACATCGGGGACTGGTTGCACCGTCGTCTCAGGTACGAGGGCGACGTCCTGCAAGCCCTCCACGAGCGCGCTGGCGTCTTCTTCTTGCTCGGGATCAGCGTGTCGCGGGGGGACGGCGCTTGCCTTCGTCTCGAACGCGAGGTCGACGCCCGGCGTGCCTTCCGTTAGGGCGCTGGGGACGTCGATTCGCTCGACGGCCGACGAAGCGCGGCCTCCTGCTTGGCCTTGGTTGCCCCGCCTCCTCCTCCGTTGGCGGGGGAGAGGACGGGGCGAGCTCGAATGTTGTTCTTCCACCACGCGGGGAAGATGTCGTCGGTTCCGCCGCCGGCGGGCGGGTTGTCGGCCGCCATTGTCGTTGTCGCGCGGCGGTGGAAGGAGTATCATGTCGTAGCTACCGTCGAAGGACATGAACTCAAGACTCCCAAAATGGAGCACCGTCCCGGGCCGGAGAGGTTGCTGGAGACTGCCCATCTGGAGCTTGACTGGAAGCTGTTCGTCAGCACGCAGCAGGCCCCTACCTGGCGCGCCAACTGTCGGCGTTTCGAGACCGGGGGGTCCCTGAGCCGACGAGTGAGTGTGCCACGTGCCCCAGCCCAGATGGGTCGAACGCGTGGGCGAGCGCGAAGGGGGGAGAGCGAGGTGGCCGGAGACGGGCGTGAGAGAGGTGGAAATCCCGCGGCCTTCATGTTCGTCCCGCGCTCAGGTCGGGTGCGCTTGCAGTAGGGGGTTACAAGCGTCCACGCGGGTGAGGGAAGCGAGCGGCCCCAAGAGAGCGCCTGTCCCGTCCTCGTCCCGCGCGGCCAACCTTCTCTAAGAAGGCCCTGGTCCTCCCTTTTATAGGCGTAAGGAGAGGATCCAGGTGTACAATGGGGATGTAGCAGAGTGCTACGTGTCTAGCGGAGGGAGAGCTAGCGCCCTAAGTACATGCCAATGTGGCAGCCGGAGAGATCTTGGCACCCTGCTGGTATGATGTCGTGGCTATCGGAGGAGCAACGGAGCCTGGCGGAGGGACAGCTGTTGGAGCGGTCGAGTCCTTGCTGACGTCCCCCTGCTTCCGTAAGGGAGCTGAGAGCCGCCGTCGTCACAGGGCACGCGGGGCGCCATCATTGCCTATCTGGCGGAGCTAGCCAGATGGGACACCGGTCTTGTTCTCTGCGGCCCGAGTCAGCTCGGGGTAGGGTGATGATGGCGCTCCCTGTTGACGTGGCGGGCCCGCGCCCGAGGTCGGGTGACGTGGGGGCTCCTCCGAAGCTGGGGTCGAGTCTGTCTTCCGTTGCCGAGGCCGAGCCCGAGCCCCTGTGTCGGGCTAGGCGGAGGTCGTTCGGCAGAGGCCAGGGCGGAGTCCGAGCCCTGGGGTCGGGCGAAGCGGAGCTCGTCGTCTTTTGGGGTTGAGCCCGAGTCCGAGCCCTGGGTCGGGCGGAGCGGAGTTCGTCGCCTTCTGGGGCTGAGCCCGAGTCCGAGCCCTGGGTCGGGCGGAGCGGAGTTCGCCGTCTTCCGGGTCTTAGCCCGAGTCCGAGCCCTGGGTCGGGCGGAGCGAAGTTCGCCATCTTCCGGGTCTTAGCCCGAGTCCGAGCCCTGGGTCGGACGGAGCGGAGTTCGCCGTCTTCCGGGTCTTAGCCCGAGTCCGAGCCCTGGGTCGGGCGGAGCAGAGTTCGCCGTCTTCCGGGGCTTAGCCCGAGTCCGAGCCCTGGGTCGGGCGGAGCGGAGTTTCCTATGGCGCCTTTGGCAAGGCCTGACTGCCTGTCAGACTCACTCTGTCGAGTGGCACTGCAGTCGGAGTGGCGCAGGCGGCGCTGTCCTTCTGTCAGACCGGTCAGTGGAGCAGCGAAATGACGGCGGTCACTTCGGCTCTGCCGGGGGGCGCGCGTCAGGATAAAGGTGTCAGGCCACCTTTGCGTTAAATGCTCCTGCGACTCGGTCAGTCGGTGCGGCGATTTAGTCAGGGTTGCTTCTCAACGAAGGCAAGGCCTCGGGCGAGCCGGAGATGTGTCCGCCGTTAAAGGGGGGCCTTGGGCGAGACGGAAATCCCTCGGGGTCGGCTGCCCTTGCCCGAGGCTAGGCTCGGGCGAGGCGTGATCGAGTCGCTCGTATGGACTGATCCCTGACTTAATCGCACCCATCAGGCCTCTGCAGCTTTATGCTGATGGGGGTTACCAGCTGAGAATTAGACGTCTTGAGGGTACCCCTAATTATGGTCCCCGACAGCTACGTAGAAAATCAGTTTCTTGCTGCGTGTGCACAAATTTAGGATGACAAGAAAAAGTAGGTTCCGATGATGTACATGCATGTACACGTACATAGCACTATACTACCTACCTCGGATCTCTCAATGCAACCGTAATCGTGCATCATGTGCCATTTTTTTATTTGTCCACTCTCTTAGTTCAGAGATGGCTCCGTGATTTATTTATTAATTTATTATGCATCTAACAATTTGTTATGCATGTTGGCTTACTCTTTTAAATCGTCATTTATTTCTTCCACTAATATGGCGAAGCACGGACACTGACCTATCTTACCTTATGAATGTAGGTTTTTGTCCCGTGAGAATAGAATCTTTATTTGTAGGCTTGTGTCATAACAAGCCAAAAAAATCAGTGGCAACCCCAATAGTTCTGGAAGGTATTATAATTTTTGTAGTGCTGTATGGATCAATTTGTATTTTTTATGATAACTAATTTTAGTTTTATCTCACGACTCTTTGCTCCTAGACTATATTTGCACGTAGGGTGATCTTGCCCTCATCGATTTTATTACGGAAATTCTTTGTGAACCAAGAGTATAAGTCGTGCTTATTGATGATGCCTTTGTTGAAAGGAAGTCGATGGAATGTTTATTTCAGTCGAATGCATATCTTGGTGACGAGGTAATCCATGCTTAGTTTTTAAATTTGGTGACCTTATTATGTATAAGTTTTTTTTTACTCGCCCTGGTATTTTTAGCCGCAACTTACACACTTGCAGGTTATAGACTGTTACATAAATTTAATAAAAGTTCAAAAGCATTTAAAGTGTCGATCTGGAGGTCGTGTCCACATAGAAAATGCTTTCCAGTTCAATTTTCTGAAGCGAGATGGTGATTTTGAAATTAAAACAGAGGAGCTATATCCAATTAAAGACATGTCACAAATAGGTAGCGCTGAACGAATGGTTTTACTTTACCTAGACCATGACATAGTACATATGAGTTTGCAATCTAAACAAAACAGTTAGTGTTTACATGTATTTTATTCTTATGTAGTATTTATAATTGTTTTGTAGGTGTTTATTCTGATAAACATCCGAGAGACGCACTGGTATCTTGTCGTGATCAATGCAAGAAATATGGAGATACAAGTGCTCGATTCACTTGGTACTTCACAAGACCGCAAAGACCTCACTAACTTTGTGAGTATGCACAAACTAATTACTAATTCACTATTAACTTATCCCATCTTTGATTTTGTTTTACAATATATAAAGATTAAAGGACTCCAAAGACAAATTGGTATGATATCTCAATGCAAGGAGTTAAAAGACCATAGGTGGCCAGACCTCCAAGTTGCTTCTTGGCCGCTCAGAGAAATAGAAATCGCATATGCAAAGCAGACAGATAGGTACGCCCTTAAATCTTCTTTACCAATTTATTCAATCATACTAATATTGATGTTTTTATTAATTTATATTGTAGCTCTTTATGTGGCCTCTTTCTTTTGAACTATATCGAATACTGGACAGGGGATGAATTGTCTGACAATTTTACCTAGGTATATTATTACTACTATGACATATATGCACATCTACAATCAATGTTAAATATACAATGCTAAATTAATTGTTTCTTATTATTTGTAGGATGACATGTCACACTTTAGGGAAACAATGGCTGCTATATTACTATCTTCATACCTGAACAAGAGAAAGGGGTGTCCGTTATACAATTATGAAAAAGAAGTTGACACTGGAAACCCATCTGATGTTGAGATATTAGACATCCCAACAAATGCTAAGAAGAGAAAACTACTCCACGTGCTTGATGACAACGAAGTAGTGTTTGAAGATGAGGAATGCCCTATTACTCAAGCAGGCTTATAAAGGTGGTTTGTTGATGACTGGGATAAAAGAACTCCTGTCAAAGTCTCGACTGATGGGTACACCAATGACTTTTTAATAGGTGGTCTTTCCACAAAGGACATGCCAGTGACCAAAGCCGGTCTAATAGATGTTCTATGTGATTATATCATGGCAATCCAAGACGATACGACACTAGAGTAAGTGCTCATTGATTTATCTATTTTATGAATACCAACTACTTAGATTATTGATATAGACTTTTGTCATGCTACATTACAGGATGACATGGGTGCGAAGTTTCAACCCTTTTAAGATAGAAATATCTGTCAAAGACCTGCAAAACATATTAATGATAGATCAAGATATGACTCTAAGATGTTTTGACATGGTCGTTTAGCTGCTTGCCAATAAAGAGTCATGTAGACCCAAAGGAGAAATCATAAAGAATATAAAACATTATATGGACATGCGTTTCTGGGTAAATTTGTTTCCAATCAATAATGTATCAATATATAATATCTACATGTAATCCTCATGTGAAAATGTATATATACTTATCCAGAGAATGGTTGGTTTTGGTAAACTTTTAAAGTACCATCAGGACCCTACAATAGAAGAGTTAGCCAAAACACTCGATTGTTGGCCATCAATGAGTTAGCCAAATCTGATTTGAATGATTTATTCCGTCCATAAATTTATGATTTCTAAAATAGTCATGCAACTAGGCTCGTTAAAAACATTTTATGATATATATTAATACTAATTATGCTACACGATGTAGGAATTTATGCAATACGGTACGCTACGTAGAAAATTAGTTTCCTGCTGCATGTGCACAAATTTAGGATGACAAGAATGTAAGTTGAGAGGAAATGGATTGACATGCATGAAAACAAAAAACTGATTTAAATGCTTTATTTCCGCCATAAATATAAAATCTCTCCAACATCAATACAGCTAGGCTCGTTGGAACCAGTTTATGACATATACTGATACTAATTATGCTACACGGTGTAGATATTTATGCATTGTAGTACACTGTGTAAAAAAACTGTTTCCTACTACATGCGCATAAATTTAGGATGACAAGAATGTGTGTTAAAAGAAAATGGATTGACATGCATGGAAACAAAAAATCTGATTTAAATGCTTTATTTTCCCCCCATAAATATAGGATGTCTCCAACATTAATGCAATTAGGCTCATTGGAACAAGTTTATGACATATACTGATACTAATCATGCTACAAGGTGTAAATATTTATGCATTGTAGTACACCGCGTAAAAAATCTGTTTCCAACTGCACACGCACAAATTTATGATGACAATAATGTGTGTTAAAAGAAAATGGATTGACATTAATGGAAACAACAAATATAATTTAAATGCTTTATTTCGTCCATAAAAGTAGGATCTCTACAACAGCCATGTAACTAGGATCGTTGGAACCAGTTTATGACATATACTGATATTAATTATGCTACACGGTATAGATATTTATGCAGTGTTGTTCACTTGTTATTGAATGTTGTGGATCAAGAACAAGGCAACACAAATGTTAAGAATTAAGGACCTTCGTCCTTCAAAACATTATCTCCTTTCGGATATAATGATCTTCAAACGAAGGTCATGAAGGACATGCTTTCATCATTTAATATGTGAATGAGAATACATAGAAAATAATGAATGCAATTCATTAGCTCATTCACATTTGTATTTCATAATGTATAATAAGCATTAATAGGGTTTATATTACATTGATACCTTCGGCTTGTTCGAAGGTGTTGACGCGAGAGTGATTACAACCCAGCGTGAACAGTACGATGCTACTGTTCATCTATTTATATGCACGGGACGCAGCGCGGGTAATAGTACATTTGTGTCCTTGATATTTACTTATAGCTATAACATAAATCATTAGGGACTAGCTAGTCTTTTTCACTTCCGGTTAGCATCATGTTTGGTTTTCATCACCATTTTAAGCCAAAGCTATTACTCTTCGGCTATAGCTTCGGCGTTCATTCTTATCATCTTCGGACTACATCTTTGCCTCATATGTCTTTGCCATGGAAGAAAACTTCCATCCTGAAGCCGAAGCTCCCTGTAATAATTCATATTATGCTAGAAACATATGGTTAGTCATGTTTTTGAGGACCTTCGGAAGAGGAAGGCCCCCAACATGCAGTGTGGCACACCGCGTAAAAAATATGTTTCCTGCTGCATGCGCACAAATTTAGGATGACAAAAATGTGCGTTGAAAGGAAATGGATTGACTTGCATTGAAACAAAAAAAATCTGATTTAAATGCTTAATTTCCTCCATAAATATAGGATCTCTTCAACAACCATATATCTAGGCTCGTTATTAGAACCAATTTATGATATATACCGAGACTAATTATAGTACACGACAAAGTTATTTATGTATTGTGGTACACTGTGTACAAAATCTGTTTTCTGTCGCATGCGCACAAATTTAGGATGACAATAATGTGAGTTGAAAGTAAATGGATTGGCATGCATGGAAACAAAATTATGATTTTCAATGTTTTATTTCGTCCATAAATATAGGATCTCTCCAATAGCCATGCAGTTAGGCTCGTTAGAACTAGTTTATGATATATACTGATACTAATTATGCTACATGTGGAAGTTAATTATGCATTGTGGTACACTACGTAAAAATCAACAAACATTTACATAAAATATGAATAGAAATATCTTAAACATACAAAAGATGGAATGAGAGTCATGAACTGACAATGTATTATAAAAATCTATTGATGTTGGCATAAATATATATATACAAAATCACATAAAAACAGGGTCCTCGATCCACCACCGCTCGCGCCTGGGAAGTCCGTCATCGTCGCTCACGCCTATGGAAGGCAGGCGTCGTCGCCGGAGGTGGGACGCCAGCTAGTGCCACTCCGAGGCACGCGCCTCCAAGGAGTCGATGTCACGCACGTGCCTTTGGGATCCGCTGCTGTGATCCCTTAGGGCCACCGCCGCTGCTGCCGAAGGCTACCACGCCTTGCGCAACCGCTGTCGCCACTGGGCATGTGGTGCGTCGTCGTCGCTCAATCCAAGGGGAGCGTCGCCGCCGGTCGCCCTCCTCAGGACGCCGCCGCCGCTGGCCCTCGGGATTACCGTCGCTCGCACGCCCGAGGGAACCATCGCCCCCGCTAAAACCAAATCCATGGCAGCTTGGGGTGCTTTTATAGCCGACCGAACCTGATGCGACTGAACCGGATGGCACCGTTGAGCCAAAGCTTCCTCTAGTTATTGAAAACCTAGGGCTCCAAATATACAACTATATATATATTGTAGTGGTCTATATATATGTCGTGCCGTTTCGATCGATCGATGGATCAGTCCGTCGCCATCTAAGATCGACCATCCTCAGCTTCTAGGCGTGCATCCTATTTATTTGTTTATTTTAATTGACAAAATAGGCTATCAAACACTAAAAGTGATCTTCTTTGGCTGCTGGACGACAATAAAAAGGTCATATTTGCTACTGGAGACATTGGTTGTTGTCAAAATTTTCTCCTAAACTTTATATCAAATAAAGCATTCGTCGATTTTTTGCATTCAGAGAGAAGAGACGTGAATTGTCTGTTCTAGCTACACGCACCACTTCCTTGTT
Source organism: Zea mays (assembly GCF_902167145.1). NCBI lineage: Eukaryota > Viridiplantae > Streptophyta > Magnoliopsida > Poales > Poaceae > Zea > Zea mays. The sequence continues at coordinate 154,112,360 of NC_050099.1, read as the reverse complement.
TTCCTTCCCCTTCTTCCCTCCCATCCCATCCCAATCGACACATCAAGACGCGTACCAACATACGCCTCCACCTCCCGTCGACCAGCGTGGCACACCTCTAGCTCCTCACCGACCAAAAAATGGAGCGGCATCATTCACGAGCTCTCGAGGGCCAACAGATGCAGCACTCAGACATGACATGCTCTGGGGTGGCATGAGTATCACGGAAGGAGGCGTGGCAACACGCATGTAGATGGAGTCACCAGTGAGCGCAATCTAAATGCCTGCTGCTCTAGGCGGCGGTGGCGACCACATATAGATGCGGGGTTGGATCTAGCGAAGCTTGGTCGGAGGGAACGATGATCGGCGCGTAGACGAGTGCATGGCATTTGCAAGCTCCATTGATGTTCTAGGTTTCTGTCGTGGGGTCGTCGTGCTCATTCGGTCACATAGAACTCGGCAACACACCCTTTTTCCCAACAGTAGCCCAAATCGATAGCTCGACGACGAGAGCACGTGTCGCCCAAGTTTAGAATCGGAAGCCGCAGCTAGCTTGTCACGACCACAATGTGCTACACACTGCGCCATGACTGCACCATGGGCATGACCTCCTCGTGGATGGGTGCTGCTGTCGGTGCCTGGTCATAAAGAGTGGAATGAGAAATAAAATAAATGGAGAAATAAAGAGAAAAGGGGGGCAAAAAGGATAGTTTTTGCCCTAGTTTTTTCGTTCTTCTCTTTTCTCTGCAGTCGTAAATAAATGTTTTATTGTATACGGTGTTAAGAGTAAATTTGATAACAATTAGGATGTCCAGCAGCAAATAAATACAACTTTCTTAATGTCCACCCATAAATGATTATTTTGCTTTTTTATATATATCAATTGGATTGATCACTGCCGGAACAGACTACTTTGCCGAGTGCCGCAAGCAGTCGGCAAAGCCTAGAAAATACTCGGCAAACTCTTTGCCGAGTGTGACTCTCGACAAAGAGGACTCGTTGAACTGTACATCGGCAACAACCTCTTTGCCGAGTATTTTTGTCGGACACTTGGTAAAGTCTTTGCCAAGTGTCACCTGGTGCTTAGCAAAGAAAAGTCATTATGATGGCGACAAGTGAAGGTGACAAAGACTTTGTCGAGTGTACTCACTGACACTTGGCAAAGAAAGCTCCAGTGGGCCACATGACAGCCTCTGTGCTGAGAGCCACAAACTAACACTCGACAAACAGAGCACCAGTGGGCCCCTTCGCCAGTTTCTTTGCCGAGTGCGCTGGCCGAGACTCGGTAAAGTGAGCTTCTTTGCTGAGTGTCAGGACTACAGAGCACTCGACAAAGAGGCTTTACCAGTTCCTAGGTGTGCTCTTTTTATTGAGTGCTAAGGTCATTGCACTCGGCAAAGTGACTAGAAACCCCCTTTTATTTGTTTTTCTTATTCCATCCAAACAAACAAAACATATAACACATAGTCATCACATATATACCAAATAGTTCACATAATCATCACATACATCATAGAGACCATATATCTCACAAAGACCACATATCTCACAAGTTTTTCACAAACATGTCTAAGTTCAGACTAAGTTTCACAAACATAAGTATTACCAACACTCACAAACATAAGTTTTTCACAAACATAAGTCAGACCAAGTTCAAACCAACTTTCTCACATAAGTATAACAAGTTTGAAACTGCATATTTCACACAATCACCACTAAGAGATCATCAACGAGGTGGGCGGTTGGACTGGTTTGGCGATGTGTTGGACGATCTATGATGGTTGTTTGATGCTGCTAAATGTCCCTACATAGAGGAGAGATTGCAATTGTGAGATCAGATGAATATATATCATATAGGACTAAAATTTTGATACTCACAAAAGTAGATAACAGAGCAGGGTCAGTTGGAGGGAACAACGAAGGTGGTGGTGCAATACCCGAAACGGCGCCAAGGCTCTGCATGTACCAAAACATCTTCGTCATCCTCTACTGATCGGCCAAGCAAGTCGTCTCCTCGACCATCACCGTCGCCTCTAAATCCTAACATTGCCTCCTTTCTTCTTCTAGCTGAGTCTGTAATATTTCGCCCTAATGTTATGGTAATGCAAAGAAAAGATATATAATAATCAATAAACGACGAATAGGTAAGGAATAACCTAGAGTGCTTGTATGCGATATTGTGAGCTGTCCTGCTGAGGTCGTATGGATGTGCCCGCGCTCGTGTTCCTTGCTCGCACCTGAGACAGAGTACGAGTGGATAGTGTCGTCCATGCCTCTTGCCTCCTCCGACCCTCATGAGGGCATCTCTATCGATGTCCTTGGTCCTACGATCGTAATCTAGCCCATCTACCTCCTTTGCCATGGCGGTGTACTTAGTGAGGCAGCTGTGGACGATGGAGTTGTTGTATGTGAGAGGGAATTAGGCTTACACCTATTTCCTAATTGATTTTGGTGGTTGAATTGCCCAACACAAATAATTGGACTAACTAGTTTGCTCTAGTCTATAAGTTATACAGGTGCCAAAGGTTCACACTAAGCCAATAAAAAGACCAAGAAAAGGGTTCAACAAAGAGAAAGAGAGCAAGGGATAACCGAAGGCTGCCCAGGTCTGGCGCACCGGACTGTCCGGTGTGCCACCGGACAGTGTCCGGTGCACCAGGGAACTCGACGCCCAACTCTTCACCTTCGGGAATTTTCAGAGGGCTCCGATATAATTCACGGACTGTCCGGTGCACCACCGGACAGTGTCCGGTGCCCCAAGGAAGAGCAACTATGAACTCGCCAGCTTCGGGAATCCGCTCCGCTAAAATTCACCGGACATGTCCGGTGCACATCGGACTGTCCGGTGAGCCAGCGGAGCAACGGCTACTTCGCGCGCAACGGTCGACTGCAACACATTAATTGCGCGCCTGCGCGCGCAGAGGGCAGAGCACGCGCGGGTGGCACACCGGACATTCTACAGGACTTGTCCGGTGCACCACCGGACAGCCAGGCGGGCCCACAAGTCAGCGCTCCAACGGTCGAAACCCAACAGCCTGGTGACGTGGCTGGCGCACCGGACAGTGTCCGGTGGCGCACTGGACTGTCCGGTGCGCCATGCGACAACAGCCTCCACCAAACGGCTAGTTTGGTGGTTGGGGTTATAAATACCCCCCAACCACCCCACATTCAAGTCATCCAAGTTTTCCACCTTCCAACTACTTACAAGAGCTCTAGCATTCAATTCTAGACACACCCAAGTGATCAAATCCTCTCCCAATTCTACACAAAGCTTTAGTGATTAGTGAGAGTGATTTGTTGTGTTCTTTTGAGCTCTTGCGCTTAGATTGCTTCTTTCTTTCACTCTTTCTTGCGAACAACTCAATTGTAACCGAGGCAAGAGACACCAATTGTGTGGTGGTCCTTGTGGGGAAGTTTGTTCCCGTTTGATTGAGAAGAAGAAGCTCACTCGGTCCGAGGGACCGTTTGAGAGAGGGAAAGGGTTGAAAGAGACCCGGTCTTTGTGACCACCTTAACGGGGAGTAGGTTTGCGAGAACCGAACCTCGGTAAAACAAATCCTTGTGTCACACTCTTTTATTCGCTCACGATTTGTTTTACGCCCTCTCTCGGACTCGTTCTTATTTGTAACGCTAACCCGGCTTGTAGTTGTGATTAAGTTTGTAAATTTCAGATTCGCCCTATTCACCCCCCTTTAGGCGACTTTCAATTGGTATCGGAGCCTGGTGCTTCATTAGAGCCTAACCGCTCGAAGTGATGTCGGAAGATCACGCCAAGAAGGAGATGGAGACCGGCGACAAGCCCACTACAAGCCACGGGAAGGCTTCATCGGAAGAGTCACGCAACAAGGGGAAAGAGAAAGAGAAGAAATCCTCTTCCCACAAGTCGCATCGGAGTGGCGACAAGAAAAAGAAGATGAGGAAGGTGGTCTACTACGAGACCGATACTTTATCACCTTCCACCTCCAGCTCCGACGCGCCATCCATTACTTCTAAGTGCCATGAGCGCAAGAAGTTTAGTAAGATCCCCTTACGCTATCCTCGCACTCCTAGACATACACCTTTACTTTCCGTCCCATTAGGCAAACCACCAACATTTGATGGTGAAGATTATGCTAGGTGGAGTGATTTAATGTGATTTCATCTAACCTCACTCCACAAAAGTATATGGGATGTTGTTGAGTTTGGTGTACAGGTACCATCCGTAGGGGATGAGGATTTTGATGAGGATGAAGTAGCCCAAATCCAACACTTCAACTCCCAAGCCTCAACTATACTCCTCGCCTCTCTAAGTCGAGAGGAGTATAATAAGGTGCAAGGGTTGAAAAACGCTAAGGAGATTTGGGACACACTAAAGACCGCGCACGAAGGAGACGAGGTGACCAAAATCACCAAGCAGGAAACGATCGAGGGGGAGCTCGGTCGCTTCTGACTTCGCCAAGGGGAGGAGCCACAAGACATGTACAACCGACTCAAAACCTTGGTGAATCAAGTGCGCAACCTCGGGAGTAAAAAATGGGATGACCACGAGATGGTTAAGGTTATTCTAAGATCACTTGTTTTCCTTAACCCTACTCAAGTTCAATTAATTCGTGGCAATCCTAGATATACACTAATGACTCCCGAGGAAGTAATCGGGAATTTTGTGAGCTTTGAATTGATGATCAAAGGCTCAAAGAAGATCAACGAGCTTGACGGCCCCTCCACGTCCGAAGCACAACCGGTCGCATTCAAAGCGACGAAGGAAAAGAAGGAGGAGTCTACATCAAGTAGACAACCAATCGACGCCTCAAAGCTCGACAATGAGAAGATGGCGCTCGTCATCAAGAGCTTCCGCCAAATCCTCAAACAAAGGAGGGGGAAAGATTACAAGCCCCGCTCCAAGAAAGTGTGCTACAAATGTGGTAAGCCCGGTCATTTTATTGCAAAATGTCCTATTTCTAGTGACAGTGACAGGGGCGACGACAAGAAGGGGAGAAGAAAGGAGAAGAAGAAGTACTACAAGAAGAAGGGCGGCGATGCCCATGTTTGCCGGGAATGGGACTCCGATGAGAGCTCCACTGACTCCTCATCCGACGAGGACTCCGCAAACATCGCCGTCACCAAGGGTCTTCTCTTCCCCAACGTCGGCCACAAGTTCCTCATGGCAAAGGACGGCAAAAAGAAGAAGGTTAAATCCAAATCCTCCACTAAATATGAGTCCTCTAGTGATGATAATGCTAGTGATGAGGAAGATAATTTGCATACCCTTTTTGCCAACCTAAACATGCAACAAAAAGAAAAGTTAAATGAATTAATTAGTGCCATCCATGAGAAGGATGACCTCTTGGACACCCAAGAGGACTTCCTAATCAAGGCAAACAAAAAGCATGTTAAGGTTAAAAATGCTTATGCTCTAGAAGTTGAAAAATGTGAGAAATTAACTAGTGAGCTAAGCACATGCCATGATGTTATCAACAACCTTAGAAATGAAAATGCTAGTTTAATTGCTAAGGTTGATTCAAATGCTTGTAATGTTTCAATTCCCAATCTTAAAGATGATAATGTTGATTTACTTGCTAAGATTGAAGAATTAAATGTTACTCTTGCTAGCCTTAGGATTGACAATGAGAAATTAATTACTAAGGCTAAAGAACTAGATGTTTGCAATGTTACAATTTCCAATCTTAGAGATAAAAATGATATATTGCATGCTAAGATTGTTGAACTTAATTCTTGCAAACCCTCTACATCTACCACTGAGCATGTCACTATTTGCACTAGATGTAGAGATGTTGATGTTAATGCTATACATGATCACCTTTCCATGATTAAACAACAAAATGATCATATAGCTAAATTAGATGCTAAAATTGCCGAGCATGAACTAGAAAATGACAAATTTAAGTTTGCTCGTAGTATGCTTTATAATGGGAGACACCCTGGTATTAAGGATGGCATTGGCTTCCAACAGGGAGGCAATGTCAAACACAATGCCCCTCCTAAGAAATTGTCCAACTTTTTTAAGGGCAAGGCTCCCATGCCTCAGGATAATGAGGGTTACATTTTATACCCTGTCGATTATCCCGAGAGCAAAATTAGGAGAATTCATTCTAGGAAGTCTCACTCTGGCCCTAATCAAGCTTTTATGTATAAGGGTGAGACATCTAGTTCTAGGCAATCAACCCATGCTAAATTGCCTAAGAAGAAAACTCCTAGTGCATCAAATGATCATGACATTTCCTTTAAAACTTTTGATGCATCCTATGTTTTAACTAACAAATCCGGCAAGGTAGTTGCCAAGTATGTTGGGGGCAAGCACAAGGGGTCAAAGACTTGTGTTTGGGTACCCAAAGTTCTTGTGTCTAATGCCAAAGGACCCAAAACCATTTGGGTACCTAAAGTCAAGAACTAAACTTGTTTTGTAGGTTTATGCATCCGAGGGCTCAAGTTGGATCATCGATAGCGGGTGCACAAACCACATGACACAGGAGAAGAAAATGTTCTCCTCCTACGAGAAAAACCAAGATCCTCAACGAGCTATCACATTCGGGGATGGAAACCAAGGTTTGGTCAAAGGATTGGGTAAAATTGCTATATCACTTGACCATTCCATTTCCAATGTTTTTCTTGTAGACTCTTTAGATTATAATTTGCTTTCTGTTTCTCAATTATGTCAAATGGGCTACAACTGTCTATTTACTAATGTAGGTGTCACTGTCTTTAGAAGAAGTGATGATTCAGTAGCATTTAAGGGAGTGTTAGAGGGTCAGTTATACTTGGTAGATTTTGATAGAGCTGAACTCGACACTTGCTTAATTGCTAAGACTAACATGGGTTGGCTCTGACACCGCCGACTAGCCCATGTTGGGATGAAGAATCTTCATAAGCTTCTAAAGGGAGAGCACATTTTAGGATTAACAAATGTTCATTTTGAGAAAGACAGGATTTGTAGCGCATGCCAAGCAGGAAAGCAAGTTGGTGCTCATCATCCACACAAGAACATCATGACGACTGACAGGCCACTGGAGCTCCTACACATGGACCTATTTGGCCCGATTGCTTACATAAGCATCGGCGGGAGTAAGTACTGTCTAGTTATTGTGGATGATTATTCTCACTTCACTTGGGTGTTCTTTTTGCAGGAAAAATCTCATACCTAAGAAACCTTGAAGGGATTCTTGAGACGGGCTCAAAATGAGTTCGGCTTAAGGATCAAGAAAATAAGAAGCGACAATGGGACGGAGTTCAAGAACTCACAAATTGAAGGCTTCCTTGAGGAGGAGGGCATCAAGCATGAGTTCTCTTCTCCCTACACCCCTCAACAAAATGGTGTAGTGGAGAGGAAGAATAGAACTCTATTGGACATGGCAAGAACCATGCTTGATGAGTACAAGACTTCGGATCGGTTTTGGGCCGAGGCAGTCAACACCGCCTGCTACGCCATCAACCGGTTGTATCTACACCGAATCCTCAAGAAGACATCATACGAACTCCTAACCGGTAAAAAGCCCAATATTTCATATTTTAGAGTCTTTGGTAGCAAATGCTTTATTCCTTTTAAAAGAGGTAGAAAATCTAAATTTGCTCCTAAGACTGTAGAAGGCTTTTTACTAGGATATGATTCAAACACAAGGGCATATAGAGTCTTTAACAAGTCCTCTGGACAAGTTGAAGTTTCTTGTAACGTTGTGTTTGATGAGACTAACGGCTCTCAAGTAGAGCAAGTTGATCTTGATGAGATATGTGATGAAGAGGCTCCGTGCATCGCGCTAAGGAACATGTCCATTGGGGATGTGTGTCCTAAGGAATCCGAAGAGCCTCCAAATGCACAAGATCAACCATCCTCCTCCACGCAAGCATCTCCACCAACTCAAAATGAGGATGAGGCTCAAGTTGATGAAGAAGAAGGTCAAAGAGATGAGCCACCTCAAGATGACGACAATGATCAAGGGAGAGATGCAAATGATCAAGACAAGGAGGATGAAGAACCAAGGCCGCCACACCCAAGAGTCCACCAAGCAATCCAACGAGATCACCCCGTCGACACCATCCTCGGTGACATTCATAAGGGGGTAACTACTAGATCTCGTGTTGCACATTTTTGTGAGCATTACTCTTTTGTTTCCTCTATTGAGCCACACAGGGTAGAGGAAGCACTACAAGATTCGGATTGGGTGGTGGCGATGCAAGAGGAGCTCAACAACTTCACTAGGAATGAGGTATGGCATTTGGTTCCACGTCCTAATCAAAATGTTGTAGGAACCAAATGGGTCTTCCGCAACAAGCAAGACGAGCATGGTGTGGTGACATGGAACAAAGCCCGACTTGTGGCCAAGGGGTATTCACAAGTCGAAGGTTTGGATTTCGGTGAAACCTATGCACCCGTAGCTAGGCTTGAGTCAATTCGTATATTATTAGCCTATGCTACTTACCATGGCTTCAAGCTTTACCAAATGGACGTGAAGAGTGCCTTCCTCAATGGACCAATCAAGGAAGAGGTCTATGTTGAGCAACCTCCCGACTTTGAAGATAGTGAGTACCCTAACCATGTTTATAAACTCTCTAAGGCGCTTTATGGGCTCAAGCAAGCCCCAAGAGCATGGTATGAATGCCTTAGAGATTTCCTTATCATTAATGGCTTCAAAGTCGGAAAGGCCGATCCTACTTTATTTACTAAAACTCTTGATAATGATTTGTTTGTATGCCAAATTTATGTTGATGATATTATATTTGGGTCTACTAACAAATCTACTTGTGAGGAATTTAGTAGGATCATGACACAAAAATTTGAGATGTCTATGATGGGGGAGTTGAAGTATTTCTTAGGATTTCAAGTGAAGCAACTCCAAGAAGGCACCTTCATTAGCCAAACGAAGTACACTCAAGATATTCTAAGCAAGTTTGGAATGAAGGATACCAAACCCATCAAGACACCCATGGGAACCAATGGGCATCTCGACCTCGACATGGAAGGTAAATCCATCGATCAAAAGGTATACCGGTCGATGATAGGCTCTTTGCTCTATTTATGTGCATCTCGACCAGATATTATGCTTTCCGTATGCATGTGTGCAAGATTCCAAGCCGACCCTAAGGAAGCTCACCTTACGGCCGTAAAACGAACCTTGAGATATTTAGTTTATACTCCTAAGTTTGGGCTTTGGTATCCTAGGGGATCCACTTTTGATTTAATTGGTTATTCGGATGTCGATTGTGCAGGGTGTAAGATTAATAGAAAGAGCACATCGGGGACTTGCCAGTTCTTGGGAAGATCCTTGGTGTCGTGGGCTTCAAAGAAGCAAAATTCCGTAGCTCTTTCTACCGCCGAAACCGAGTATATTGCCGCAGGCCATTGTTGCGCTCAACTACTTTAGATGAGGCAAACCCTTAGGGACTATGGTTACAAATTAACCAAAGTTCCTCTTCTATGTGATAATGAGAGTGCAATCCGCATGGCGGATAATCCCGTTGAGCATAGCCGCACTAAACACATAGCCATTCGGTATCATTTCTTAAGGGATCACCAACAAAAGGGAGATATCGACATTGCATACATTAACACTAAAGATCAATTAGCCGATATCTTTACCAAGCCACTAGACGAACAAACTTTTAACAAACTTAGGCATGAGCTAAATATTCTTGATTCTAGGAATTTCTTTTGATGTCTTGCACACATAGCTCATAAGTATACCTTCAATCATGTCTCTTTTATATATGCTATGACTAATGTGTTTTCAAGTCAATTTCAAACCAAGTCATAGGTGTATTGAAAGGGAATTGGAGTCTTCGGCGAAGATAAAGGCTTCCACTCCACTCCATAACTCATCCTTCGCCGTCGCTCCGAGCAACTCTCCGTCTTTGGTATAATCTTCACTCATGTTTTATTTGCCAAAGGGGAGAAAGTAGTTTTACCAAGGGCTTATATCTCACTCAAAGTATCCGTTTTTGGCGATTCATGCCAAAGGGGGAGAAAGTATTAGCCCAAAGCAAAAGGACCGCACCACCACCCTAATTTTAAAACTAATGATTTTCAATTGGTAAATTTCAAATTGGTATCTTATTGTGTTCATAAAGGGGAGAAAGTAGTATTTTCAAATTGATATCTTAAAACCCTCTTGAACACTAAGAGGAGGATTTCATTAAGGGGGAGTTTTGTTTAGTCAAAGGAAAAGCATTTGAAACAGGGGGAGAAAATTTCAAATCTTGAAAATGCTTAGCAAAATCTTATTCATTTACCTTTGACTATTTGCAAAAGGACTTTGAAAAGGATTTACAAAAGAGTTTGCAAAAACAAAACATGTGGTGCAAGCGTGGTCCAAAATGTTAAAATTAAAGAAACAATCCATGCGTATCTTATAAGTATTTATATTGGCTCAATTCCAAGTAACCGTTGCACTTACATTATGCAAACTAGTTCGATTATGCACTTCTATACTTACTTTGGTTTGTGTTGGCATCAATCACCAAAAAGGGGGAGATTGAAAGGGAATTAGGCTTACACCTATTTCCTAATTGATTTTGGTGGTTGAATTGCCCAACACAAATAATTGGACTAACTAGTTTGCTCTAGTCTATAAGTTATACAGGTGCCAAAGGTTCACACTAAGCCAATAAAAAGACCAAGAAAAGGGTTCAACAAAGAGAAAGAGAGCAAGGGATAACCGAAGGCTGCCCTGGTCTGGCGCACCGGACTGTCCGGTGTACCACCGGACAGTGTCCGGTGCACCAGGGAACTCGACGCCCAACTCTTCACCTTCGGGAATTTTCAGAGGGCTCCGCTATAATTCACCGGATTGTCCGGTGCACCACCGGATAGTGTCTGGTGCCCCAAGGAAGAGCAACTCTGAACTCGCCAGCTTCGGGAATCCGCTCCGCTAAAATTCACCGGACATGTCTGGTGAGCCAGCTGAGCAACGACTACTTCGCGCGCAACGGTCGACTGCAACGCATTAATTGCGCGCCTGCGCGCGCAGAGGGCAGAGCACGCGCGGGTGGCACACCGGACATTCTACAGGACTTGTCCGGTGCACCACCGGACATCCAGGTGGGCCCACAAGTCAGCGCTCCAACGGTCGGAACCCAACGGCCTGGTGACGTGGCTGGCGCACCGGACAGTGTCCGGTGGCGCACCGGACTGTCCGGTGCGCCATGCGACAGCAGCCTCCACCAAACGGCTAGTTTGGTGGTTGGGGTTATAAATACCCCCAACCACCCCACATTCAAGTCATCCAAGTTTTCCACCTTCCAACTACTTACAAGAGCTCTAGCATTCAATTCTAGACACACCCAAGTGATCAAATCCTCTCCCAATTCCACACAAAGCTTTAGTGATTAGTGAGAGTGATTTGTTGTGTTCTTTTTTGCTCTTGCGCTTGGATTGCTTCTTTCTTTCACTCTTTCTTGCGAACAACTCAATTGTAACCGAGGCAAGAGACACCAATTGTGTGGTGGTCCTTGCGGGGAAGTTTGTTCCCGTTTGATTGAGAAGAAGAAGCTCACTCGGTCCGAGGGACCGTTTGAGAGAGGGAAAGGGTTGAAAGAGACCCGGTCTTTGTGACCACCTCAACGAGGAGTAGGTTTGCGAGAACCGAACCTCGGTAAAACAAATCCTTGTGTCACACTCTTTTATTCGCTCACGATTTGTTTTACGCCCTCTCTCGGACTCGTTCTTATTTCTAACGCTAACCCAGCTTGTAGTTGTGATTAAGTTTGTAAATTTCAGATTCGCCCTATTCACCCCCCCCCCCCTCTAGGCGACTTTCAGTATGCCTCAGGCCCGTCCTCCTGGTTGTATGTGACGGCGGATGTCGCCTTGCTCTTGTGGGCCATAGCATACACCGAGAAGATGGAGCAAGGTTGGCCACCATGTGACGCCGACTACGTGAAAACCAACGAGTTGGTTAGAAATAATTCCTATTCGAAATTTAGACTAAATAAAAGAGAGTGTATACCCATGCTTTTGCATATTTGTCGAGGTTGGGGCTACCTTGGTGATGGGAGGGACCTTGCATCATCAAACGCCGCATTCCCGGCTAGCATTGTGCGCCTCGTCCCATTCGTTCAAGCATCACCTTTGCACCATCTGCTCCCAGCACTAAGGACGTGACACACTAATAAGGAATCATCTACAAAAAAACAAGTACACGATATATTAGAAGATAAAATTAAGCATATTTAATATCAATATTAATGTTCTGTAGTTACCTGCAAGTAATGGTTGTAACATCCCAAAATTTCAACCCAAGGTTTGGATCCCTAATCTCCTAACCCCCCTTATTTTTATCTCTCCACCCCTTAGGTCAGCTCATCATATGCATACACTTTGATTGTTAGAAGCACCTTACATAGATTATTTTTAACACCTAAGATTATTTAGCAAATTGTTGTTCAAAAGAAAAGGAGATAAAAAGAAATAGAAGAAGAAAATAGAAATGAGAAATAGAAAATAGAAATAGAAAAAGGGAAAACTCTCCCCCCTCGGCTGGGCCATTTCCGGCCCAAGTCACTTTCCCCCCCTCTCGCGCGCCTGCTTCCCCCCTCTCCCTCCCGCGGCCCAAGCAGCCCACATAGCGCGCCCACGCCCGCGCCTGACAGCCCGGCCCCACCCGTCAGCTGCTCCTCCCCCCTCCCTCTCACGTCGCTCTCCCGCTGGCAGCCCGGGCCCGCTCGTCAGACCTCTCGTCTCACCCATGTCTTCACTGGCACGTTCGCCGCCGACCACCGCCCGCCCCGTCTCCTCGCCATTAACGTGCTCACCAGCTTGGATGGCGCCATGCGCCCCCACTCACTGTGCCCGAGCCGTCCCTTCACCCCCCGCCTGCCCGAGCCGTCCCGTCGCCGTTTGCGCCATCACCACCATCATGGCGAGCTCATCGGCGCTTGCCATCCCTCCTCCCTTCCCCCTCCCCGGGCGCCTATAAAAGGGACCGCCCGAGCTCCGCCTTCTCCACACCAGCCTCGGCTACCTCCTCCTCCCCTTCCCCCGAGCCCGATTGAGCCAGCGCCGCCGCGCCCCCCCTTCGCTCCGGTAAGCTCCCCTTCCACCCTCTGGTAGCCTAGCACTCAATTGGGTAGGCTCGCAAGGTTCACCACCCCTTCACGATCACGTCGCACCTTTCTCCACCTCCTATTGTGCTCGGCTGCCTCACCGGCGGCTTCACCGTCGCAAGCGTCCGCCACTCGCCGTGGACCGGCCACCCCAGGCCTCCACCGGTCAAATTGACCCCACCTTCATGACCCCCTACCCCCGCCCGTGCCTCACCACCACTTCCCCGTCGCAAAACCGGACCCACGACGGAAAACCGCCGCGGGATTTCACAGGCAGTCGAACCCCGGCCGACTCCTCCCTCCCCCATCACCGTTCACGTCGTCAGCCCCCACTTCCTCTGGCATGTGGGCCCGCGCCACGGCACCGTCCCCATGTCGTCTCCCCGCTGGTGGGCCGCATGCCCACGCGGCCGCGCGCGCCCACGCCCGACCAGGCTGAAATCCCCCCGGCCCGGTTAACCTGGAATTCCTTTTCTTTTTTCCTTTTCCCATTTTCAAATATATAATTATATGCTAATATTTTATGCACCAAAAATAGTTTAAATAAATTATAGGGCACAAAAATAATAAGGTATAATAATTGGCACACCCCACCAAGTCACCATGATTGATGTATTGTTCTTATTTGTGCTTGTTAGCGTAAGAGGGATCCGATCGTCCGGAATTTGTAGCTCCAGATGAAGGGCAGGAACCCGACCCCTCTGAGATAAATCTTTTGTGCCAGGAAAGCTTCGACGAAGACAAGTCCATCCTACCCTTGATGCATAATTTACCTATTCTCTCTACCACTACCTAAGCCAGGATTAAGGGATGGAATTTATTTGCATGGTGAGCAGAGAGATAGCCCACATCAACTAACATCTTTTGATCACAAGATATGGGATGGGAAAAAGGGGCAGTGGTTTTAACCAAACAATGTTTTCAAAAAGTGTGCGATGAAGGGTATTCACCCTCATCACCTGGTGAGTGGGATGATCAGGGACTCCCTGGTTTATGGGAGGGCCAAAGGTGATGGCTCAGCTGGTGTAGGTGTGAGCAGAAGGATTGTCCCCTCATATAAGGACCGGTTTGTCATCCTTCACTATCTATACTCATGAAAAGTACAACCACTCGAGGCTGTGTGGGCAGTCACTCGATTTGAACTTGTACGGTCCAACCCCAGGGTTATGAAGGTTGGGGAGCACCCGGAGGATAAGGAGGGGGAATGTTTTGTCTAGTTTGGACATGGCGGTGGCCTGACTCCTTCCGGTATAACCGTTAAGGTTAGGACGTGCGAGGAAGGAAAGAGATTCGGATTTGGATCTCATTGGCCATGAGATCGCAGAGCCGGACTAGTGGGTAAAGTGTACCCCTCTGCGCAGAGTTCAAACCTATTCGAATAGTCCATGTCCATTGGAATGGACGAGTCTGGTGTGGTATGACAATTAGTGTTTTACAACATCCGTGAACAGGGAAATATGTGTGTGTGAGTGTGTCTCTAGAAAAGAAAATGGTGCCAGGGAGCGGGAAGCTCAGTGGTGGTTAAGCAACATGTTACTTCTATTTCTTCGGGAAAACCCTAAACAGTACTGCCTTTCTCTAAGAAAAAGAAGAGTGACTTCAACTCCACCATATGAATCATGTATGATATAGGTCTCTTTCTCTTTACGGGAGCAGGGTGGGCTTGCGGAATACCTAGGGTATTCACCCAGATTTATTTATGTTTTTTCAGCAGCTGAAGACTTTATTTCTGCTATGCTTGATTGAGGGGGCTGTGTCTTCACCCAGTTCTGCCTGTGGCTTGGGCTAGTTTATCTTCTACTGCGCTTTGTATTTCTGGCTCTCTCGAGCTTGTACCCCGGTATTGTAATAACATTTATTCAAACTATGTACTATTTGAAGTAAGGAATGTGGTTACTAGCCTCCTGGGACTAATAATTGTATCACATTTGAGTCCCAAAGGATCGGGACGCTTCAGGTGGTATCAGAGCCCATAGGACTGGCCGTAGACCGCAGCCCTGACCTTAAAAGTTGCCTTAACAAGAAAACACCTCTTAACCCTAAGAAAAACCTTCTCTCCTTTTTTCGATATTAACAGACCCTTCTTTTCTCCTACCAGATGGAAGGCTCTTCGGTCATTAGGACATCTACTGCTCAGAGGAGGAAGGATTTTCTCACCTCTTACGGAGTTGCGCGCTAGGCATGGGGATCTGCAAGAAGCCAGAATATATCTGAAAGGAATACCGCGAAAATGGAGTGGGGAAGTGCTCTATGGCGGTCTACCTAGGAGAAAGCCGAAGTTACCCAAACCACCCTCCCTTCCAAGTCACCTTCATCGGGCACCGCTTCCTAGACACTTGCCAAAGTGTTGCCTGAAAAGCCCTTAAACAGCTATGCCAAAACTACAGCAGAGAGGTCTTTGAAACCCCCCTTCGTTACTTCCCACCTAGCAACAAAAATACCCCCACATGGAGGAAAAGACTTCAGGCCCTGTCAGGGAGAGATCCTACCGAGGATGACCCCACCATCGTCTACATGGCCGGGTACCTCCATACTCTCGATAACCACTACGATGACCTTTTCTCCCACTGCACCCACCTAAACTCCTAGGTGAAAAGCATAGAGCAGCATGTCAAGGAACTTAAGAAGGAGAAGGCATCCCTCCAAGAGTGTCTCGATATAGCAGAAGGCGAGGAGGCCAACACTCGTGAAGCCTACCGAACACTGAAGATGGATTATGATAAGAAGCTAAAGAAGCTCACCCCCCACGAAGAAAATCCAAAAGAAGACCAAGAGCCAAGGAGGCCAGGCTAAGCGGAATAAGAAAGCCCCTCCTGCACCACCTCCCGCCAGGATAGAGAATTTGTCCGACGTCGAGGATATGTCCCTAGCTAGCCTTGATGACCTTCTCAAGGAATTTGGGGACACTTTAGAAAAAGAGTTCGGGAGTACCTCAGAGAACGCTCGCGTGTAGTACGACTTGTAGTAGTTGTATGCTTGAAATGAATTGGTGTAATGAATAAAATAACTTGGTTGAAAAAATCGGCATATGCATAATAGTGACTCTCTCCCCCTGGCAGATGGCTTCGGATAAAACCATGCCTACCGCCTCCGGGATTGGAGCAGGGTTTCCCCTAAGAGCTGAAAGAGAAGCCGGTAGAGAAGAGAGTGAGACCCACCTCCCCGCACCTCCAGAACTACCCTTAGATTTAGCCCAAGTTCTAGCCAACCAAACCCGACTCATTGAGGTCCTCACTAGAAGTCTAGAAAATCAACGCCCGAATGGTGGAAGACCACAAGACAGGATGGGAGATTTCCTGAGGCTCAAGCCTCCCACATTCGCCGGATCTAGCAATCCCCTCGATACTGATGATTGCCTACGCACGATTAAAAGGAAGCTAGAAGCCATCGGATGCCCAGAAAATCAGCGTGTTCAACTGGCTGCTCATCAACTTTCCGGAATGGCCTTAGCCTGGTGGGATACCATCAACGCTGCCATCAGAGATGCCACCTGGACAGAGCTTGAAACTGCTTTCCAAGAGCACCATGTTCCCCAAGGGATCGTTCAGCTCAAGCAAGATGAATTCCGGGAACTAACTCAAGACGGAAGATCTGTCAGTGAGTACGTGCACAAATTCACAGAGTTGGCCCGCTACGCGCCGGATGACGTTAGCACCGAAGTCAAGAAGATGGCCCGCTTTTTGAAGGGGCTCAGACCAGAACTCAAGACCATCCTAGCCAGCCAGGATTTCCTCAGCTTCTCGCACCTCTCCAACAAAGCCATGCAAGTGCAAAGGGCAAGGGAAGAAGAAAAAGGCCACCTCAAGAGGAAATTCCAAGTCCTCCGAGCTCAGCAGCAAGACCGGCACCAGAGAACTCGATCCTTTGGGTTTCCACCCAAGGGACCAAGCTTCATTAGACCAGCTGGACCCAGTCCGTCACAGTTCAGTCAGCAGAGTCAGAGCTCCTTTCATGCCCCTTGGTTGCAAGCAACCAACCACCAGCGAATGCGTGTTGGCACTGCGAAGACCCCAGTCACTTCAAGAACAACTACCCCCAGTTGAAGGCATCAGGACCTGCTTACTCCAACTCGGTGAATGGCCCCAAGAATACCTCAGCACCCGCCCCCAAGGAGCCCTCCTCCATCAACCAGCAGAACAAGACCCAGTATCAAGGAAGGGCACGAGTAAATCACGTCGATGCTCAGGAGGCTCAGCAAGCTTCGGGAGTAGTGCTCGGTGAGTTCCTTATTGAATTTACTCCCGCTACTGTACTTTTCGATTCAGGAGCATCCCATTCTTTTATAGCCACTAGTTTTGTGGAAAAGCATGGCATCCCCTCTACCCCTCTAGAGATTCCCTTGGCCACCCGAACCCCAGGGTCAGACCTTCTACACCAGCTCAAATGCTCCCAAGTTAGAATTCTTTTAAGTGGGGTAGTATTCTTGGCAGACTTAACCGTCTTGCCATCCCAAGGGATTGATGTGATCTTAGGAATGGATTCGTTGACCAATCACAAAGGTATCATAAGTTGCACAAACAAGACAGTCCTTCTCATAGACCACCAAGGAAAGTCAGTCTCTTGTCAGACTCAGCCACCCGCCAATGATCCAATGATGTTTAATTTAGCAACAGAAAGCATATCAATGCTAGAAGAATTCATGGATGTATTCCCAGAAGAGTTGCCAGGAATGCCACCCGAAAGAGAAGTAGAATTCTACATAGATCTGATTCCTGGTACGGCGCCCATCGCAAAGAGACCATACCACATGGCTCCTACCGAGTTAGCAGAATTAAAGCTCCAAATCACAGATCTTCAACAAAAAGGGTACATCCGTCCCAGCTCATCCCCTTGGGGAGCACCAGTCCTTTTCGTCTCTAAGAAGGATGGAAGTATGAGGATGTGTATTGATTACCGATCTTTAAATGAAGTAACAATCAAAAACAAGTATCCACTCCCTCGGATCGACGACCTCTTCGAACAACTTCAAGGGTCCAAATACTTCTCCAAGATAGACCTAAGGCCTGGTTATCACCAGCTGAGAATCAAGGAAGCAGATATTCAGAAGTCTGCATTTGTCACCCGGTACGGACAGTATGAATTCACAGTGATGCCTTTCGGACTGACAAACGCACCCGCCTTTTTCATGAACCTCATGAATAAGGTATTTATGGAAGAACTAGATAAGTTTGTCGTAGTCTTCATTGACGACATCCTCATCTACTCCAAGAACCGCGAAGACCATAAGCGTCGCCTTCGAACCGTCCTCGGAAGACTCAGGGCACACCAACTTTATGCCAAGCTCAGCAAATGTGAATTCTGGTTAGAAAAGATAGCCTTCCTCGGGCATATCTTGACTGCAGAAGGAATAGAAGTAGACCCTTCCAAGGTAGAAGCAGTATCAAAATGGAGGCAGCCATCCAATGTCAGTGAAGTTCGAAGCTTTCTGGGAATGACAGGATATTACCGCCGCTTTATCAAGGGATTCTCTAGCATAGCAAGACCTATGACCGAGCTCCTCAAGAAAGACAATAAGTTTGTGTGGACCCCGAAGTGTGAAGAAAGTTTCCAGATCATAATGGAGAAGCTCACGACCGCACCCGTTTTGACACTACCGGATATACACCAGGATTTCGTCGTCTTCTGTGATGCCTCAAGGCAAGGCTTAGGGTGTGTGCTGATGCAAAACGAGAAAGTCATTGCTTATGCATCGCGCCTACTCAAGCCGCATGAGCAGAATTATCCCACCCATGATTTAGAATTGGCAGCCATAGTGCATGCCCTGAAAATATGGAGGCACACCTAATTGGGAACAAATGTCACATCTTCACCGATCACAAGAGTATGAAGTATATCTTCACTCAGCCAGATCTCAACCTCCATCAGAGAACATGGCTGGAACTGATCAAAGATTATGACCTTGAGATTCATTATCACCCCGGAAAGGCTAACGTGGTAGCATACGCCCTCAGCCGAAAACCTTTCGGGATAAAGGGAACCAACTTTTTAGAAGATTGGAAGAAGGAATCAGCTCAACTGAATGCATGTTTGGGAAACAACGGCAACTTAGAAGTCAAACCAATGCTAGAAGACCTCATATACAAAGCTCAATGCCTGGACTCAGAGACAGCAAGACTTATGGAAAAAGCTCACAAAGAACAACTTCCGGACCTCAGGACAGATGAACAAGGAGTCCTTTGGTTCAAGAATCGTCTGTGTGTACCAAAAGTGGCGGCACGAGAAGTCCTACTCGATGAAGCTCACAACTCAGCCTACTCCATCCACCCAGGAACCACCAAGATGTACCTAGACCTCAAAACCAGATACTGGTGGAGAGGGATGAAGGAGATAGCACAATATGTGGCCCGGTGTGACACCTGCCAACGAACGAAAGTCGAGCACCAGAAGCCTGTAGGCCTATTGCAACCCCTTCCAGTGCATGAATGGAAGTGGGAGGAAATAGGCATGGATTTTGTAACCGGACTACCCCGGACGCAAAAAGGGAACGACTCTATCTGGGTAATAATAGACCGTCTTACCAAGGTAGCCCACTTCATCCCAGTGAAAACTACCTTTGGAGGAGCCACCCTTGCCCGGATTTATCTTAAAGAGATAGTCAGACTCCATGGAATCCCAAGGAAGATAGTGTCAGACAGAGGAACCCAGTTCACCTCCAAATTTTGGACAAGCCTTCAGAAATCTATGGGCACCAAGCTAGACTTCAGCACCGCCTATCACCCTCAGATAGATGGTCAGACAGAAAGGGTCAATAAGGTCCTCGAAGATTTATTAAGAGCATGTGTATTAACATTCTATAGAAGCTGGGAATCCAGTTTGCCTTATGTGGAGTTCTCGTACAACAACAGCCATCAGACTAGTATCAAGATGTCACCGTTCGAAGCATTATATGGACGAAAATGCCAGACCCCTCTCATGTGGTCCAATGTAGGGGAAAAGGCACTGGAAGGGCCTGCCTTTGTCAAGGAGGCTGAGGAGAAAGTTGCCCTGATCCGCAGAAGATTACTTGAAGCTCAGAGTCGGCAGAAGAGTTATGCGGACAATAGGCGGAGAGAACTCAGATTTGAGGAAGGAGACTTCGTCTACCTCAAGGTCTCCCCGATGCATGGTGTCAGAAGGTTCCAAGTGAAAGGATAGCTAGCACCGTGATTCATCGGCCCCTATCCCATCATTGGCAAAGTGGGACCCGCAGCGTACCATCTGGAATTACCAGAATCCATGTCTGATATCCACAATGTGTTTCACGTGTCCCAACTCTGCAAATGCCTGCAAGTACCAGAAAGTCACATCGAAGAAGAGGCGATACAGATTCAGGAAGATCTTCAGTGCCGTGAGAAGCCAATAAAGATTCTTGACTCAGCAGTCCGGAAGACCCGCAACTCAGAAGTGAGACTCTGTAAAGTTCAATGGAGCAGAGAAGGAGAAGAGGAAGCAACCTGGGAGAGTGAGCACTCTTTGAGGAGGGAATACCCTTATCTTTTCTCAAATCCAGTCTAAATCTCGAGGGCGAGGTTCCTTTAAGTGGGGTAGGTTTGTAACATCCCAAAATTTCAACCCAAGGTTTGGAACCCTAATCTCCTAACCCCCCCCTTATTTTTATCTCTCCACCCCTTAGGTCATCTCATCATATGCATACACTTTGATTGTTAGAAGCACCACACATAGATTATTTTTAACACCTAAGATTATTTAGCAAATTGTTGTTCAAAAGAAAAGGAGATAAAAAGAAATAGAAATAGAAAATAGAAATGAGAAATAGAAAATAGAAATAGAAAAAGAAAAACTCTCCCCCCTCGGCTGGACTGTTTCCGGCCCAAGTCACTTCCCCCGCTCTCGCGCGCCCGCTTCCCCCCTCTCCCTCCCGCGGCCCAAGCAGCCCACATAGCGCTTCCGCGCCCGCGCCTGATAGCCCGCCCCCACCCGTCAGCTGCTCCTCCCCCTCCCTCTCGCGTCGCTCTCCCGCTGGCAGCCCGGGCCCGCTCGTCACACCTCTCATCTCGCCCATGTCTTCACCGGCGCGTTCGCCGCCGACCACCGCCCGCCCCGTCTCCTCACCATTAACGCGCTCACCAGCTCGGTTGGCACCATGCGCCCCCGCTCACTGTGCCCGAGCCATCCCTTCACCCCCGCCTACCCGAGTCGTCCCGTCGCCGTTTGCAACATCACCACCATCATGGCGAGCTCGTCGGCGCTTGCCGTCCCTCCTCCCTTCCCCCTCCCCGGGCGCCTATAAAAGGGACCGCCCGAGCTCCGCCTTCTCCACACCAGCCTCGGCTACCTCCTCCTCCCCTTCCCCCGAGCCCGATTGAGCCAGCGCCGCTGCGCCCCCCTTCGCTCCGGTAAGCTCCCCTTCCACCCTCTGGTAGCCTAGCACTCAATTGGGTGGGCTCGCAAGGTTCACCACCCCTTCATGATCACGCCGCACCTTTCTCCACCTCCTATTGTGCTCGGCTGCCTCGCCGGCGGCTTCACCGCCGCAAGCACCCGCCACCCGCCGTGGCCCGGCCACCCTAGGCCTCCACCGGTCAAATTGACCACACCTCCGTGACCCCCTACCCCCACCTGTGCCTCGCCACCACTTCCCCATCGCAAAACCGGACCCACAACGGAGAACCGCCGCGGGATTTCAACGGCAGTCGAACCCCGACCGACTCCTCCCTCCCCTGTCACCGTTCGCGCCGTCAGCCCCCCTTCCTCTGGCATGTGGGCCCGTGCCACGGCGTTGTCCCCACGCCGTCTCCCCGCTGGTGGACCGAGTGGGCCGTCTGCCCATGCGGCCGCGCGCGCGCCCGCGCCAGACCAGGCCGAAATCCCCCCGGCCCAGTTAACCTGGAATTACTTTTCTTTTTTCCTTTTCCCATTTTCACATATATAATTATATGCTGATATTTTATGCACCAAAAATAGTTTAAAAAAATTATAGGGCACAAAAACAATAAGGTATAATAATTGGCACACCCCACTAAGTCACCATGATTGATGTATTGTTCTTATTTGTGCTTGTTAGCGAAAGAGGGATCTGATCCTCCGAAATTTGTAGCTCCGGAAGAAGGGCAGGAACCCGACCCCTCTGAGATAAATCTTTTGTGCCAGGAAAGCTTCGACGAAGGCAAGTCCATCCTTCCCTTGATGCATAATTTACCTATTCTCTCTACCACTACCTAAGCCGGGATTAAGGGATGGAATTTATTTGCATGGTGAGCAAAGAGATAGCCCACATCAACTAACATCTTTTGATCACAAGATATGGGATGGGAAAAAGGGGCAGTGGTTTTAACCAAACGATGTTTTCAAAAAGTGTGCGATGAAGGGTATTCACCCTCATCACCTGGTGAGTGGGATGATCAGGGACTCCCTGGTTTAGGTGAGGGCCTAAGGTGATGGCTCAGCTGGTTTAGGTGTGAGCAGAAGGATTGTCCCCTCATATAAGGACCGGTTTGTCATCCTTCACTACCTGTACTCATGAAAAGTACAACCACTCGAGGCTGTGTGGGCAGTCACTCGATCTAAACTCGTAAGGTCCAACCCCAGGGTTATGAAGGCTGGGGAGCACCAGAAGGATAAGGAGGGGGAATTTTTTGTCCGGTTTGGACATGGCGGTGGCCTGACTCCTTCCGGTATAACCGTTAAGGTTAGGACGTGCGAGGAAGGAAAGAGATTCGGATTCGGATCTCATTGGCCATGAGATCGCAGAGCCGGACTAGTGGTGTACCCCTCTGTGCAGAGTTCAAACCTATTCGAAAAGTCCGTGTCCACTGGAATGGACGAGTCTGGTGTGGTATGACAATTAGTGTTTTACAACATCCGTGAACAGGGAAATATGTGTGTGTGAGTGTGTCTCTGGAAAAGAAAATGGTGCCACGGGAGCGGGAAGCTCAGTGGTGGTTAAGCAATGTGTTACTTCTATATCTTCGGGAAAACCCTAAACAATAATGCCTTTCTCTAAGAAAAAGAAGAGTGACTTCAACTCCACCATATGAAGCATGTATGATATATGTCTCTTTCTCTTTATGGGAGCGGGGTGGGCTTGCGAAATACTTAGGGTATTCACCTAGATTTTTTATGTTTTTCAGCAGCTGAAGACTTTATTTCTGCTATGCTTGATTGAGGGGGCTGTGTCTTCACCCAGTTCTGCCTGTGGCTTGGGCTAGTTTATTTTCTACCGCGCTTTGTATTTCTGGCTCTCTCGAGCTTGTACCCCAGTATTGTAATAACATTTATTCAAACTCTGTACTATTTGAAGTAAGGAATGTGGTTACTAGCCTCCTGGGACTAGTAATTGTATCACATTTGAGTCCCAAAGGATCGGGACGCTTCAATGGTCCCGAGTCAACGACATGGTTCTAGCATCCTTCTTACTCACCTTCTCTCCAAGGATGGAGACGTGGTAAGTGATGATGGCCTGGATGTGTGCCTCGTAGTTCATGTCCACGACGAGCTTCTTATAGCTCGTGGTAGCCACTACATCCATCCTGCCTTCGTATCTAGGCTCGCATCTAAAGAAATCCTACATACAAAGACGATGTATCTATACATTATTTTAAGAATGTGCAACGAATACAAAGATGATGTATCCATACAAAGTCGTCGCTTCAAGTTTCATCTGAGGGATTGTTGTCGCCTATTGGAGCGCAACTTCCTGCATTGTGACTTAACTTACCATTTGCTCTATAAAAACACACATTAGTCACAAATAATCTCACGTTGTCATTAATCACTAAAACCAACTGGGAGCTTAGATGCTTTCATATAGGCTTTGATAAAAAAAATTGACACTGTTTCTTGAACGTTATCACACACTATATGTACAAGCCTAGTGGTCCTTCACATGAAATCATGAAACTTCTACGGAGGCCGGCTAGCAGGTTTCTACACAAAGTGCGTGACAACTTTCACGGAACAATGTCAAATTTTTTATCACAACCTCTACATACGATATCATGACATGTTGACAAATCTCATGATTTTTTTGGCTTTTTTATGTTTTGTACAACTTTAAATCAACTGGATCACAAGTTCACGGTCATGTTTTATGAGCATGGTGTTCGAAAATTCTGTCTGTTCCTGAAATAGGTTCTAACTTGTGCTAAATAACACAAATATCATTTTTGCATTCACTGTTTTCCGTTTTTTGAGTGACTTGCAGTTCAAATCTAAATTATCTAAAGAAATTTAATTAAACGAACTAAATCTAACAGTTATATCAAACACTTTGATAATTGTTCCAAAATGGAACATGTAGGTTTATATACTGTAGAAACACGCCATAGAAAGGTTGGTGAAAAAAATAAAAATATAATGTGCCGAGTGTAAGGAGAGACACTTGGGAAAACCTTACTTTATCGAGTTTCTGCCAGGGGACACTCGGCAAAGAAGTTAGTTTGCCGAGTGTCAACTCCTGACACTCGACATTATTAACGACCGTCAACTATAGACGACTGCTGAGGACCATTTGCGAGGGTCACCGAGAGCTTAACACTAGGCAAAGGCTCCTTTACCGAGCGTCGGTGTATGCCAAGTGTTTGGCTCTCGACAAATGAGGTTTGTGTCGAGTGTCTTTGGTCGCCGAGAGTGGCACTCGACAAAATACATTTTGTCGAGTGCCCGATAAATTGCCCTCGACAAAGATCTAGGCATTCGACAAAGAGCCGAATTCTGATAGTGAATAGGGAGATGTTGTAATAATAAGTTTTTTAGTCGTAAATATCACTAATCATGAACTGGTGTACTACTCACTACCAGAATCAGCTGCTTTGCCGAGTGTGGCACTCGGCAAAGAAAGCTCGAAGAACTGTACATCGGCAACGACTTCTTTGTCGAGTACTTTTTATCGGGCACTCAGTAAAGACTTTACCGAGTGTCAGCCGATACTCGGCAAAGAAAAGTTGTCGTCACGGTGCTAGGTAACGGCGACAGAGTGAAGCGCCCCAATCCTCTGGGACTCAAATGTGATACAATTACTAGTCCTAGGAGGCTAGTAAACACATTTATACATCAGATGATTCTAGATCTACTTAAACGAGATAAACCTATAAAGGTGGCGATCAACTTTAAGAGTTGGTCTACAACTCGGGACATATCATCAGAGTGGGGCTGAAGCAGCCCGATATACGCAGTGAAGCAAATCAGCGGTCCAACAGCCACAGGCAAGGTTGGGAACAGGCGTAACTCTTACCCGATCAATGATCTCCTTCTCTGAAAAACAACAAATAAGCAAGGGTGAGTACTTACGTACTCAGCAGCCCACCTTCACCCACGGAATGGGGAAATCAGATATAATGCATGGAATATGTGGAGCTCAGGATATTTTGCAGAAATAGCAATATTTGATGCAAGGTTATTTTGTAAAACATTTTATATTTTTTAAAGCGCATCCTCTCCCAAAGGAGCAGGAAGTTTTCAATATAGAACAAAATCCCCTGGAATAAACCATCCAGGTATCTCAGCATTTTCCCACTGGTTTTCATTTTCAAAAACAGCTACTGAACTTCCCGTCCACCATAGCTCACGGCTCAACCGTCAGACCTTTTAAAACCACTTTTCAAAAGCATTTTTAGAAAACAAAACACTAATTGTCAAATCCATGACATGACTCATCCATATCCGTGGACGCGGACTTTCCGAATAGGTTTTTAAACTCAGCGCAGAGGTGTACACTTTACCCACTAGTCCCGTTTCTGCAATCTCACAGTCGTGAGATCCGAATGCCGAATATCTCTCTTTCCTTGCACGTCCTTACCTTAACGATTATACCGGAAGGAGTCAGGCCACCACCATGCCCAAACCGGACAAAACATTCCCCCTCCTTATCCTCCCGATGCTTCCCAGCCATCATAACCCTGGGGTTCGGATCGTACAAGTTTAGATTGAGCGACCACCCATACAGTCTCGAGTGGTTGTACTTGATAAGAGTATAGGTAAGGAGTGATGACAAACCGGTCCTTAGGCGAGAGGGACAATCCTTCATGCTCACACCTAAACCAGTTGAGCCATGACCTTAGGCCCTCCCTTAAACCAGGGAGTCCCTGATCATCCCGCTCAAAGGTGATAAGGGTGACAACCCTTCATCATATCCATTTTGGAAAACATTTTCTTTTGAAAACTCACACCTTTTCTCAAATCATTTGTAACAAAGATACCAAGGAGTATAAAGATTAATTGCGGCAAAGTTATGAGGCTGGGTGGCCATAATAACTTGTCTCAAAATCATATTATGCATAAAATAATAGGCTGAGGGTTATGGTTGTAAAACATAGGTAATTTATGCATCAAAGGGATCTAGTGAGCTTGCCGTTGCTTAACCGGTGAAAGGGTGAAAGCTCGCGGAACTGGCTTCTAGCTCCACCGCCTGGCATAGACTTGCAGATCTGGCCTCCACGAGACGGCACGAACGCTCCGATAACTATGCAACATGAACAAGCAAACATACAAACCAGCAAGTATATCAACAAATATTTAGTATAGTGGTCAGAATGGCGATATATGGATATGTAGAGTCTTGAGCAGAATCTGTGTCATGTGGTGGTGTGATATTACTGGTGGTGGAGTGGAGGTGCTTACCAGGAGGGTGGATTGGAGGCGAAGCGACACTATGCGTGTAGCTGGCAGAGTGGAGTAACTGAGTGGGTGAGATGTTTGCCTTGGCTGAGGGTGTTGAGTGTGTGGAGAGGGAGAGGGTAGCTGGGTGTATGTGGTGTAGTACAGTAGAGTTCACTGTTGGTGAGAATAGTGACGAATGAATCGTCTGACTTAGTATGAACATGAGAGTTATAGGCAGAATATGGGACAAGTGTATTTTGGGAGTTTTCTGGAATATGAACCATGCTTAAGGGATGACATGGTTGGATGGGGAATAATTTGATAAGAATTTAGAAACAAGAATTATTAGAATCTGAGTTTGGAAGCCTGGCTCGGAAGAATCCCAAAGTTAAGCGTGCTCAACTTGGAGAAATCTGGGATGGGTGACCAGATGGAAAGTTCTTACTAGAAGGAAAATCATAGTCACCAGAGTTCGTATGACTGGAATATTGGTCTGGCAGGTCTTAGGTGAGCTGAACAACATGATGGATGAGTAGTTGAAATTTGGGGTGATCGGATGATCGATGAATAGTAACAATGAATATTGACGACGGAACAACAACAATAGATATCATCGATGAATAGTAACAATGATAAATAGTAACGATAAATAGTAACGATTGAAAGGATCACGATGCCCAAGAGGGGGGGTGAATTGGGCTTTTCTAAAAATCAACACTAATTAAAACCTAAGCAAGAGCTAAGCAAGAGGCCAACTTCACCCCAACAACTAGCACTAAGATAATAATACTAGAAATACAACAATGCTAAGACAATACTTCAAATACTTGCTAAACAAATACACAATGTAAAGTGCTTGAATTAAGTGCGGAAAGTAAAGCAAGGTTTAGAAGACTCCTCCAATTTTTCCCGAGGTATCGAAGAGTCGGCACTCTCCACTAGTCCTCATTGGAGCACCCACGCAAGGGTATCGCTCCCCCTTGGTCCTCACAAGAACCAAGTGCTCACTACAAGATGATCCTTTGCCACTCCGGCACGGTGGATCCCTTGAGACCGCTTACAAACTTGAGTCGGGTCACGAACAAGATCTTCACGGTGATCACCGAGCTCCCAATGCCACCAAGCCGTCTAGGTGATGCCGATCACCAAGAGTAACAAGACGTAGACTTTCGCTTGACCAAGAGAAGCCTAATGCAAGTGGTGTGTGCTCTAGGTGGCTCTCGCTAGCGCTAATGAGGAACAAATGCGGGATTAAGATTCTCTAATCTCCTCACTAGGCTTTTGGTGCTTGCAATGCTCTACCAAGGTGCTGGAATTAATGTGGGCAGCAAGACATTGAATATGGTGGGTGGAGGGGGTATAAATAGCCCTCACCCACCAACTAGCCGTTACCAGCACTCTTCTGCGCATGGGCGCACCGGACAGTCCGGTGCGTCACCGGTGCGCCAACGGTCGATTCCAACGGCTAGTTCTAACAGCTAGCCGTTGGGCTGATGGCACACCGGACAGTGAACAGTCACTGTCCGGTGCACTGTCCGGTGCGCCACTAAAATTCATTTCTAAAACTGGCACTCTCGGGTTTTCTGCTCGAGGAAAGCCTTTCCCTAGGCCAGCCTGGCCCCACCTATCAGAGGGCGCACCGGACAGTCCGGTGCACACCGGATAGTCCGGTGCCCCAAGGCCAGAAACTCTATTTCCTGTTTTCAGCTGTTTTTCAAATTCGTTTTCATTCTAACTTGTGAGTGAGTTCTAGAGTGACACCTAGCAATATATGTGAGTGTGAATGTGCACCAACACTACACTAGAACTCTCTTGGTCAAACTACTCATCGGCAACCCCTCTTTATAGTACGGCTAAAAGAGAATAAAAGACCTAACTAAATCACGAGTGTCCACATCTCCTTGACACTCGGACTCCGTAGTCCTTCACCTTTTGTTTCGTCGTTTTAGCCGTCGCTTCGAGTTCTTATCTCCGGGATTGTTTTCACCGTTGTAGTACTTCTACCTGTAATGCGACCTA
This sequence comes from Zea mays, assembly GCF_902167145.1. NCBI lineage: Eukaryota > Viridiplantae > Streptophyta > Magnoliopsida > Poales > Poaceae > Zea > Zea mays. The sequence goes on along the minus strand of NC_050099.1, from coordinate 154,083,797 downwards.
ACTTACCATTTGTCTCTGCAAAACACACGTTAGTCACATATAACATTATGTTGTCATTAATCACTAAAACCAACAAGGGGCCTAGATGCTTTCAGTCTCCCCCTTTTTGGTGATTGAAAGGGAAATGTGCCCTTGGGCCATTTCTATAAGATTTTGGTGATTAAGTGCCCAACACACATTAAGGGAATGAGTATATGCCAAAGGGTGGACAAAGTGCAAATCAATACAAAGGTATGATTCTAGACTTAGTACATTGGTTTTTGTGTACTAACATATTTGTCTAAGTGCTAGAATCAGAGAAAAGACAATTGGAAAAGACTTGGCTCGAGCAGCCAAGACTCTGCTCAGTCTGGATGCACCGGACAGTGTCCGATGCGCCATGCTAGCTCTTGTGAAAAGGCCGCTGTCGGGATTTCGTCGGCGGCGTACGGCTAAAATTCACCGGACTGTCCGGTGAGCCAACGGTCGGTCGAGCCACTGTCCGGTGAGCCAACGGTCGGCCGCGCAATCCGCGCGTGACAGTGTTCGGTGCGCCAACGGTCTGAAGGGGGCACCGGACTGTCCGGTGTGCACCGGACAGTGTTCGGTGCGCCAACGGCTCCAAACCTTCAATGGTCGGCTGCGCCAGAACAGGAAAGAAATCCGCACCGGACAGTGTTCGGTGGTGCACCGGACTGTCCGGTGCGCCAGTCGACAGAAGGCAAGAATTGCCTTCCTGGAATGCTCTCAACGGCTCCTAGCTGCCTTGGGGCTATAAAAGGGACCCCTAGGCGCATGGAGGAATACACCAAGCACACTTTGAGCATTCTTGATCATTCACACTTCGTCTTTGCGCACTCGTTTGACATTCTTAGTGATTTGAGCTCTGTTCTAGTGAGAACTGTGAGATATTCATTTGAGCTCAAGTCTTGGCCGTGTGTGTGTGCGTATTGTTGTGGACTTGTGTGTGTTGCTCATCCCATCCTTACTTCTGTGTTCATTTGTGATCATCTTTTGTAAGGGCGAGAGACTCCAAGTTGTGGAGATTCCTCGCAAACGGGATATAGTGAAAGGAAAAGAAATACCGTGGTATTCAAGTGGATCTTTGGATCACTTGAGAGGGGTTGATTGCAACCCTCGTCCGTTGGGACGCCACAACGTGGAGTAGGCAAGTGTTGAACTTGGCCGAACCACGGGATAAACCACTGTGCCTCTCTGTGTTGATATCTTTGTGGTTATTGTGTTTTGCAAGAACTCCTTTCTAGCCACTTGGCTTTATTGCTCTAACACTTAATCAAGTTTGTGGCATTAAGTTTTAAGTTTTTACAGGATCACCTATTCACCCCCCCTCTAGGTGCTCTCAATTGGTATCGGAGCCGTTCTCTTCAAGAAAGGGACTAATCGCCCAAAGAGATGGATCCTAAGGGAAAGGGGATGGTGGTCAACGACAATGAGAAGGAGTCCATCTTCAACAAGCCAAGGGACGACAAAGTCAATGACTCCGGCTCGAGTCAAAAGAAGAAAGATGGAAAGAAGAAGAGGCGCATCAGGAAGGTTGTCTACTACGACAGTGACGAATCTTCCTCTTCTCAAAAGGACAACGAATACGAGGAGAAAAAGAAAATGGTTAACTCAAACTTTTCTTTTGATTACTCTCGTATTCTGCATAATTCCAATGCTCATTTGCTTTCTATTCCACTTGGTAAACCTCCTCACTTTGATGGAGAGGACTACGGATTTTGGAGTCACAAAATGCGTAGTCATTTGTTCTCTCTTCATCCAAGTATATGGGAGATAGTAGAAAACAGAATGCAATTTGATAGTTCGGATAATTCTATGTTTATCAATGAACAAATCCATAAGAATGCACAAGCTACTACTGTTCTTCTAGCATCCTTGTGCAGGGAAGAATACAATAAGGTGAGCGGCTTGGACAATGCCAAACAGATCTGGGACATCCTCAAGATCTCACATGAGGGGAACAACGTCACCATGCTCACCAAGATGGAGTTGGTGGAAGGCGAACTAGGAAGGTTCGCAATGATCAGGGGGGAGGAGCCAACCCAAACGTACAACAGGCTCAAGACCCTCGTCAACAAAATAAGGAGCTATGGAAGCACGCGATGGACGGACCACGACGTCGTCCGACTTATGCTAAGGTCTTTCACCGTCCTTGATCCTCATCTTGTTAACTCTATTCGTGAGAATCCTAGGTACACCAAGATGACGCCCGAGGAAATACTTGGAAAGTTTGTAAGCGGGTGGATGATGATCAAGGAGGCAAGATACGTTGATGATGCGTTGAATGGCCCAATCCATGAGCCTCAAATCGTTGCTCTCAAAGCAATGAGGAGCAGGGAGGCGCTACCTAGCAAGGTGGCGCAAGTTGAGGCGGCCGGGCTTAACGAGGAAGAAATGGCCCTCATCATCAAGCGTTTCAAGACGGCGCTCAAAGGTCGCAAGGAGCATCCCAACAAGAGCAAGATTAAGGGAAAGCGCTCCTGCTTCAAGTGTGGTAAGGTTGGTCACTTTATTGCTAATTGTCCCAATAATGATAGTGACCAGGATCAAGAAAAGAAGAGGGAAAAGAAGAAGATCTACAAGAAGGCTAAGGGCGAGGCACACCTTGGCAAGGAGTGGAACTCGGATTGTTCATCGTCCGACTCCGACGACTAAGGACTCGCCGCCTCGGCCTTCAACAAATTGTCCCTCTTCCCCAACGAGCATCACACATGCCTAATGGCAAAGGAGAAGAAGGTAAGTACTCGAAATAATACTACATATGCTTCTTCAAGTGATGATGAATCTAGTGATGATGAAATATACTATGCATGTTTATTCAAAGGATTAGATAGAACTAAAATTGATAAGATCAATGAGTTGATTGATGCTTTGAATGAGAAAAATAGACTTTTAGAAAAGCAAGAAGATCTTTTATATGAAGAGCATGATAAATTTGTAAGTACGCAAAATTCTCTTGCTTTAGAAATTAAAAGAAATGAAATGCTTTCATGTGAACTATCTGTATGCCATGAATCTATTTCTAACTTAAAGAGTATTAATGATGACTTGAATGCTAAGTTAGAAGTAGCTAATAAATCTAGCTCATGCATTGATCATGTAGTAATTTGTAATAAGTGTAAGGATTTTAATGTTGATGCTTGTAGTGAACACTTAATTTCTATTTCCAAATTAAATGATGAAGTGGCTAGTCTTAATGCCCAACTTAAGACTAGAAAGAATGAATTTGATAAACTAAAATTTGCAAGGGATGCCTACACGATTGGTAGACACCCCTCAATTAAGGATGGGCTTGGCTTTAAGAGGGAAGCCAAGAACCTAACAAGTCATAAGGCTCCCATCTCCACCAAGGATAAAGAGAAGGTCCCTATGGCTAATAGTGCTCAAAAGAATCATGCATTTATTTATGATAGGAAATTGTCTAGAAATGTTCATCATGATAGGAGTTGTAATGCATATGATTCAAATGCAATGTTTGCTTCAAGTTCTTCCTATGTGCATGGTATGCCTAGGAAAAATGTCATTCATCATATGCCTAAGAGAAATGTTGCTCATGTTCCTAGGAAAATAGTTAATGAACCTTCTACAATTTATCATGCTTGCAATGCTTCCTTTGCAATTTGTAGAAAGGATAAGAAGGTGATTGCTAGGAAATTAGGGGCAAAATGCAAGGGAGATAAAACTTGCATTTGGGTCCCTAAGACCATTGTTACTAACCTTGTAGGACCCAACAAGAGTTGGGTACCTAAAACCTAAGCCTAAATTGCCTTGCAGGTTTATGCATCCGGGGGCTCAAGCTGGATTATCGACAGCGGATGCACAAACCACATGACGGGGGAGAAGAAGATGTTCACCTCCTACGTCAAGAACAAAGATTCCCAAGATTCAATCATATTCGGTGACGGGAATCAAGGCAAGGTTAAAGGGTTAGGAAAGATTGCTATTTCTTTCGAGCACTCCATTTCTAATGTGTTTTTAGTTGAGTCGCTCGGTTATAACTTGTTGTCCGTTAGTCAACTTTGTAATATGGGTTATAATTGCCTATTCACAAATGTAAATGTGTCTGTCTTTAGAAGAAGTGATGGTTCATTAGCCTTTAAGGGTGTACTAGACGACAAACTTTATTTAGTTGATTTTGCAAAGGAGGAGGCCGGTCTAGATGCATGCTTAATAGCTAAGACTAGCATGGGCTGGCTGTGGCATCGCTGTTTAGCACATGTGGGGATGAAGAACCTTCACAAACTTCTAAAGGGAGAACATGTGTTAGGTCTAACAAATGTGACTTTCGAAAAAGATAGACCTTGTGCAGGTTGTCAAGCAGGTAAACAAGTGGGAAATGCTCATCACAGCAAGAACGTGATGACCACATCAAGACCCCTGGAGCTGCTACATATGGACCTTTTCGGACCCGTCGCCTACCTTAGCATCGGGGGAAGTAAGTATGGTTTAGTAATTGTTGATGATTTTTCCCGCTTCACTTGGGTATTCTTTTTGCAAGATAAATCTGAAACCCAAGGGACCCTCAAGCGCTTTCTAAGGAGAGCTCAAAATGAATTTGAGCTCAAGGTGAAGAAGATAAGGAGCGACAACGGGTCCGAGTTCAAGAACCTTCAAGTAGAGGAGTACCTTGAGGAGGAAGGAATCAAACACGAGTTCTCCGCTCTCTACACACCACAGCAAAATGGTGTGGTAGAGAGAAAGAACAGGACACTCATCGACATGGCGAGGACGATGCTTGGAGAGTTCAAGACGCCCGAGCGGTTTTGGTCGGAAGCCGTGAACACGGTTTGCCACGCCATAAATCGGGTCTATCTTCATCGCCTCCTCAAGAAGACTTCGTATGAGCTTCTAACCGGTAACAAACCCAACGTTTCATACTTTCGTGTATTTGGGAGCAAATGTTATATTCTAGTGAAGAAAGGTAGAAATTCTAAGTTTGCTCCCAAAGCTGTAGAAGGGTTTTTGTTAGGTTATGACTCAAATACAAAGGCGTATAGGGTCTTCAACAAATCATCGGTTTGGTTGAAGTCTCTAGCGACATTGTATTTGATGAGACTAATGGCTCTCCAAGAGAGCAAGTTGTTGATCTTAATGATATAGATGAAGAATATGTTCCAACGGCCGCCATACGCACCATGGCAATTGGAGATGTGCAACCACAGGAACAAACAGAGCAAGATCAACCTTCTTCCTCAACAATGGTGCAACCCCCAACTCAAGATGATGAACAGGTTCATCAAGAAGAGGCGTGTGATCAAGGGGGAGCACAAGATGATCATGTTATGGAGGAAGAAGCACCTCAAGCCCCTCCAACTCAAGTTCGAGCAACAATTCAAAGGAATCATCCCGTCGACCAGATATTGGGTGATATTAGCAAGGGAGTAACTACTCGCTCTAGATTAGTTAATTTTTGTGAGCATTACTCTTTTGTCTCTTCTAATGAGCCTTTCAGGGTAGAAGAAGCCTTGCTAGATCCGGACTGGGTGTTGGCCATGCAGGAGGAGCTCAACAATTTCAAGAGAAATGAAGTTTGGACACTGGTGCCACGTCCCAAGCAAAATGTTGTGGGAACCAAGTGGGTGTTCCGCAACAAACAGGACGAGCACGGGGTGGTGACAAGGAACAAGGCACGACTTGTGGCAAAAGGTTATGCCCAAGTCGCAGGTTTGGACTTTGAGGAGACTTTTGCTCCTGTGGCTAGGCTAGAGTCAATTCGCATATTGTTAGCCTATGTCGCTCACCATTCTTTCAGGTTGTTCCAAATGGATGTGAAGAGCGCTTTCCTAAACGGGCCAATCAAGGAGGAGGTGTATGTAGAGCAACCCCCTGGCTTTGAGGATGAACGGTACCCCGACCACGTGTGTAAGCTCTCTAAGGCGCTCTATGAACTTAAGCAAGCCCCAAGAGCATGGTATGAATGTCTTAGAGACTTTTTAATTGCTAATTCTTTCAAGGATGGGAAAGCCGATCCAACTTTATTCACTAAGACGTGTGATGGCGATTTATTTGTGTGCCAAATTTATGTCGATGACATAATATTTGGTTCTACTAACCAAAAGTCTTGTGAAGAGTTTAGCAGGGTGATGACTCAAAAGTTTGAAATGTCAATGATGGGCGAGCTGAACTACTTCCTTGGGTTCCAAGTAAAGCAACTCAAGGATGGCACTTTCATCTCCCAAACGAAGTACACGCAAGACTTAATCAAGCGGTTTGGGATGAAGGACGCCAAGCCCGCAAAGACTCCAATGGGAACCGACGGACACGTCGACCTCAACAAAGGAGGTAAGTCTGTTGATCAAAAAGCATACCGGTCTATGATAGGTTCCTTGCTTTACTTATGTGCAAGTAGACCAGATATTATGCTTAGTGTATGCATGTGTGCTAGATTTCAATCCGATCCAAGGGAGTGTCACTTAGTGGCCGTGAAGCGAATTCTTAGATATTTAGTCGCTACGCCTTGCTTCGGGATCTGGTATCCAAAGGGGTCTACCTTTGACTTGATTGGATATTCAGACTCCGATTATGCTGGATGTAAGGTTGATAGGAAGAGTACATCAGGGACGTGCCAATTCTTAGGAAGGTCCCTTGTGTCTTGGAGTTCTAAGAAACAAACTTCTGTTGCCCTATCCACCGCTGAGGCCGAGTATGTTGCTGCAGGACAGTGTTGCGCGCAACTACTTTGGATGAGGCAAACCCTTAGGGACTTTGGCTACAATCTGAGCAAGGTCCCACTCCTATGTGACAATGAGAGTGCTATCCGCATGGCGGACAATCTTGTTGAACACAGCCGCACAAAGCACATAGACATCCGGCATCACTTTTTGAGAGACCACCAGCAAAAGGGAGATATTGAAGTGTTTTATGTTAGCACCGAGAACCAGCTAGCCGATATCTTTACCAAGCCTTTAGATGAGAATACCTTTTGCAGGCTGAGTAGTGAGCTAAATGTCTTAGATTCACGGAACTTGGATTGATTTATAGCATACATGTGTTTTATGCCTTGATCATGTTCCTTATGCATTTTGTTGTTTATTTATGGTGCTCAAGTTGTACAAGCACTCCCCGGACCTCACAAGTCAATTTGCAAGTGATGCACATATTTAGGGGGAGATGTGCTGCAACTTGACTCTTTGGGACTAACCATGTGCTTGAGTGTTCTTAAATTAGTCTCAAAGGTGGATTGAAAGGGAAAGGTGGACTTGGACCATGAAAGACTTCCACTACACTCTGATAAGAGGGTAACTTACTCCAAGTTCATCTCCATGTCTCTTATTGTCTTTTGCTCTTAATTGACAATTTTGGTGAGGCAATGGGGTTTAAGGGCCAAAAAATGATCCCGTTTTGGTGCTTGATGCCAAATGGGGAGAAATTAAGGGCCAAAGCAACAAATGGATCAGCTACTACTTGAGAAAATTTTGAAAATAGTAGAGTTAGGACTTTTGATTTGTCAAAATTCTAAATGTCTCTTTTTGTCAAAAGTTGGGGAGAATGTTTGATTATGGGAAATAGGAGGAGTTTTTTTTAATCAGTGATCAATTTCTCTTGGAATATCTTTCTCTATGCCTCAACAAGTGAATTTGACTTAGAGATAGGAAATTGAGTTTGATTTGCAAAAACAAACCAAGTGGTGGCAAAGAATGATCCAAATATGCCAAATTTGAATCAAAACAAATTTGTGTTCTCATTTGCATTGATGTTACACTTCTTTTAGTTGCTTTTTGTTGTGTTGGCATAAATCACCAAAAAGGGGAAGATTGAAAGGGAAATGTGCCCTTGGACCATTTCTATAAGATTTTGGTGATTAAGTGCCCAACACACATTAAGGGAATGAGTATATGCCAAATGGTGGACAAAGTGCAAATCAATACAAAGGTATGATTCTAGACTTAGTACATTGGTTTTTGTGTACTAACATATTTGTCTAAGTGCTAAAATCAGAGAAAAGACAATTGGAAAAGACTTGGCTCGAGCAGCCAAGACTCTGCTCAGTCTGGATGCACCGGACTGTCCGGTGGTGCACCGGACAGTGTCCGGTGCACCAGGCTCGCTCTGGTGAAAAGGCCGCTCTCGGGATTTCGTCGGCGGCGTACGGCTAAAATTCACCGGACTGTCCAGTGAGCCAACGGTCGGCCGCGCAATCCGCGCGTGACGCGTGGCCAGGCCAACGGTCTGAAGGGGGCACCGGACTGTCCGGTGTTCACCGGACAGTGTCCGGTGCGCCAACGGCTCCAAACCTTCAACGGTCGGCTGCGCCAGAACAGGAAAGAAATCCACATCGGACAGTGTCCGGTGGTGCACCGGACTGTCCGGTGCGCCAGTCGACAGAAGGCAAGAATTGCCTTCCTGGAATGCTCTCAATGGCTGCTAGCTGCCTTGGGGCTATAAAAGGGACCCCTAGGCGCATGGAGGAATACACCAAGCACACTTTGAGCATTCTTGATCATTCACACTTCGTCTTTGCGCACTCGTTTGACATTCTTAGTGATTTGGGCTCCGTTCTAGTGAGAACTGTGAGATATTCATTTGAGCTCAAGTCTTAGTCGTGTGTGTGTGCGTATTGCTGTGGACTTGTGTGTGTTGCTCATCCCATCCTTACTTCCGTGTTCATTTGTGATCATCTTTTGTAAGGGCGAGAGACTCCAAGTTGTGGAGATTCCTCGCAAACGGGATATAGTGAAAGGAAAAGAAATACCGTGGTATTCAAGTGGATCTTTGGATCACTTGAGAGGGGTTGATTGCAACCCTCGTCCGTTGGGACGCCACAACGTGGAGTAGGCAAGTGTTGAACTTGGCCGAACCACGGGATAAACCACTGTGCCTCTCTGTGTTGATATCTTTGTGGTTATTGTGTTTTGCAAGAACTCCTTTCTAGCCACTTGGCTTTATTGCTCTAACACTTAATCAAGTTTGTGGCATTAAGTTTTAAGTTTTTACAGGATCACCTATTCACCCCCCCTCTAGGTGCTCTCAGTGATTGATGACAACCCTACAAGATTTGTGAGAGTAGTTTGTTTTGAAATTTCTGTCAATAGAGAAGATGGTTAGTTATACTCAGTAATCTTTGACTGAAAGAATGTGTACCATAATAATAAGAATGAGCGCATACACATCGTGAGTTTCTTGTTCATATAAAAGTGAAATCAAAATGATGAACAAGAACTAAAAGACTAGTGATAACATATACGATGAAAACATAGTACACACAGTCAACATAAGCATCGAGAGTATATATAGAGTTTGTGAGCCAAAAGCACCAAGCTAGTACAGAGAGTAACAAGCACATATATTACATCAAAATGACTCTCTACTAACTCCCTAACTCCCCCTAGCTCTCACAACTCATATCTCTCCCCCTTTGGCGTCAAACACCAAAAGGGAACCTGAACCTACACAGTAGAAGAGGGAGGAGGTGGTGGGGGCGCATCCGATCGTAGCAGTAGAGCGAACGCCAGCTGGGGGTCAGAGTCAGTCTCGGATCCAGGATCTGCTGTAGAAGCTGGAGCTGGTACTGACTTGGACTGAGGCTGCGCTGCAGGAGCTGCCGGATCTGAAGTGGTCACAGACACCGCCACAGCAGTAGTGGTAGCAGCAGAAGCTGGTGGCACTGGCGGCTGAGGTCAGACGGAGCTGAAGACTGGTGACGTGAAAGCCAGGGTGACCAGCCGGATCGGAGAGGAAGAAGGACCAACTGTAGGAAGAGGGGGTCCTGGCTAAATTGCTAGCACAATAGGAGCCTGAAGAGGTGGAGGCGGTACTGACTGAATCGGGGGAATCGACACACCGATGTGCTGAAGCATAAGAGTCATGAATGCCCAGTTCTCAGCCCGGTCCTGAAGAAGCTGCTGCTGCAAAGAATCTTGCATGTCCTGAATCATCTGAAACATCGAGAGCATTCTCTCGGACATCTGCTGCTGGACAACTACCAAGTGAGCCTGCTGTAGAGTGAGAGTCTGGAGAATCGCTGCAAGAGCAGGGTCAATGGCAGGAGGGGCAGCAGGGGCAGCACCACTGGAACTCCCAGCCTCATGATCATGAGAGAGTGCAGGCATAGGAGGCGGAGGTGGAGGTGGAATCCCAAAATCATCATCATCATCATCAACTGCTGTGTCCTGAGCTTCGAACTGATGAAGAGCAGTATCCTCGGCCTGAGTGTCAAATACTGGAGCAGGTGCTGGCACATGATCCTCAGGCGCTGGACGGTAGGACCCAAAGAGGAGGCATGAGGCCTCAAGTGTGCCCTAAAACTGTGGAGGTCGAATCAGCTGAGCAAAAATGTGACACAGATAGTGAGCATAAGGCAACTGTTGACGAGCACGCATACCATCCAGAATGGTGGAGAGTTTGATAAACCGGGTTACCTCCCTCATCTAGGTCGAGATGTCCATTTGTTGGCATAGGTGTCTTGATTGGTTTGCACTTCTCCATGTTGAACCTTTTCAACAAGTCTTTGGTTTACTTCTTTTGTGAGAGAAAGTTACCATCTTTCATTTGCTTGACTTGAAAGCCGAGGAAGTACGTCAGCTCACCAATCATTGACATCTCGAACTCCTTCGACATCAACTCACCAAATTCCTTGCAATGATAGTCATTTGTTGAGCCAAAGATTATGTCATCAACATACACTTGACAAATGAAAATATCACCGTTATGTTTCTTTGTGAATAGAGTTGTGTTGACGGTCCCGATCTTGAAGCCCTTATCGATGAGGAAGTCGCGAAGACGCTCATACCAAGCCCTTGGAGCTTGCTTTAGCCCATATAGCGCCTTGGACAACCTGTAAGCATGGTTAGGATATCTAGGGTCTTCAAATCCAGGTGGTTGCTCAACATATACAAGTTCATTTATGAAGCCATTTAAAAATGCACTTTTTACATCCATTTGATTAAGTTTTATATCATAGCATGATGCATATGCAAGTAGGATACAGATGGCTTCCAGTCGAGCAACCGGTGCGAAGGTCTCTCCAAAATCTAAGCCTTCAACTTGAGAGAATCCTTTTGCAACAAGTCTTGCCTTGTTCCTTACAATCACGCCTTGATCATCTTGTTTGTTTCTGAACACCCACTTTGTTCCAATGATTCTTGCATCTTGTGGGGGCTTCTCCAGGGTCCAAACTTGGTTACGGGTGAAGTTGTTAAGTTCTTCATGCATGGCGTTCACCCAGTCCGGATCCTATAGCGCCTCATCTATACATGTAGGCTCAACACAAGAAACAAAGGAGTGATGTTCAATAAAAGAAGCATGTCTATGTGATCGAGTAATAACCCCTTGTGAAGGACTCCCAATGATTTGGTTTTGAGGATGAGCTTGAAGTAGTGATGAATTTCTCCTGTCAACCACTTGGGAAGATCCTGGAGCATCAACATCTTCGGCTTGTACCCTTGCTTGTTCATGAGAGACAAATGTATCTTCATTTGCATGCCTCTCATCTTTTTCATCATCTTGTGGTACATTTGATGAAGAAGGCATGTCAATGTTTTGCACCTCTTCTTCATCTTCTTTTGGTTTGATAGCTCCAATTGGCATGTTCTTCATTGCTTCTCTAAGTGGCTCATCACCTACATCATCAAGATTTTCAAGTGCTCCTTGGGAGCCATTAGTCTCATTAAATTCCACATCATATGTTTCTTCTACCACGCCAGTGGCATGATTGAATACTCGATATGCTTTGGACTTTAATGAATAACCCAATAAAAAACTAATATCACAACGTCTTTGAAACTTCCCTAGGTGATGGTGTTTCTTGTAAATGTAGCATTTGCATCCAAACACCCGGAAGAAAGAGACGTCTGGCTTTTTCCCATTTAGCAGTTCATAGGGAGTCTTCGCAAGCAGCCGGTGAGGAAATAGCCTGTTTGATGCATAACATGCAGTGTTGACAGCTTCGGCCCAAAACCTCTCCGGTGTGTTATACTCATCAATCATTGTTCTTGCAAGAGTGATCAAGGTCTTGTTTTTCCTTTCAACAACTCCATTTTGTTGAGGTGTATATGTTGCAGATACTTCATGCTTGATCCCAATTTCATCATAGTACTCATGAATGTTGGTGTTGTCAAATTCTTTGCCATTATCACTTCTAATCTTCTTGATCTTGCAATCAAATTCATTTTGTGCTTTCTTGGCAAACTTCTTGAATATAGATGCAACTTCAGTTTTGACATGGAGAAAGAACACCCAAGTGTATCTTGAGTAATCATCAACAATCACCAGACAGTAGAGGTTGCCACCAGCACTTACATAATTTGTAGGTCCAAATAAATCCATATGAAGTAGTTCCAGTGGCCTTGATGTTGACATGAAAGCTTTTGTAGGATGTGTGTTAGCAATTTGCTTCCTATCTTGACATGCACTACATGGCTTGTCCTTTTCAAATACCACATCCTTTAATCCTCTAACCATGTCCTTCTTTAATACCTTCTTGAGTGTGCTCATCCCAACATGTGCAAGCCTCCTATGCCAAAGCCATCCAAGTGAAGCTTTGGTGAAGAGGCAAGTTCTTAAGTCTGCATCTTCTGAAGTGAAATACACTAAGTAGAGATTGTTGTATCTAAATCCCTTGAACACCATTGATTCATCATCCATCTTTGATACAATAACCTCTGTTGGAGTGAATAAGCATTGAAGTCCAAGATCACAGAGTTGACCCACTGATAATAAATTGAAGCTCAAAGGTGCAACCAAGAGCACATTTGAAATTGATAAATCATTTGAAATTGCCACCTTGCCAAGTCCTTGCACTTTCCCTTTTGAATTGTCTCCAACTATGATTTTGTCTTGTCCATCAACATTCTCATCAAGTGAGGTGAACATCCGTGGGTTGCCTGTCATATGTTGTGTGCATCCACTGTCAATAACCCAATGGCTCCCACTGGTCTTGTAGTTCACCTACATCCACAGACAATTCAAGCTTGAGTTTTGAGAGCCCTATATTGCAAAGGACCAGTGAATCTCTCAATCAAGGACTTTGCAACCCAAATTTGTCTAGGTCTACTCTTGCTTGGTGGACCTAGGAATGTAACTTTGACCTTTCGATTTGCTACTTTTCTTAGAACATAATGAGCATTGAAAGCAAATGGTCTTGAGTGCTTAGACAAGGGAGTTGGTGGTTTGGCTTTGCAGTTGTGGGCAAAATAACCTTCATTTCCACACTCAAAGCATTTGATAGGCTTGTGAGTCTGCTTTGGCTTGTATTGAGTAGTAGCTTTCTTTTGCACAAAAGCATTGTATCCAATACCACTCTTGTTGTTTTTCATGACAGTGTTCATAAGCAACTCATTTTGGAGGTATTGGCCCTTGTTGAACTTTTGCACACTTGTTGCAAGATGTTCATTTTCACTCTTAAGTTTCTTGACCTCATTTTTAAGCCTTTCATTATCCACTGCCAACTCATCGTTGAAATCATTGTTCTCAATAGCAACCTTTCCTCTAGTAGTTGCATCAGTCAAGTATCTCTTCAATTTTTGGTTGTCTAAAGTCAAGACTTCAACTTTTTCGGTCAATTCATCATGTAGACTAGTTTGCTCTCCTTGACTCAAATCATCACATGAGGTTGCTACATCAATCTTAACAATAGGGTTAATAGCCTCATGTGTATTGCAAGATAAAAGTTAATTTTCAACAAGAAGATTATCATGATCAAATTTAATCTTAGTATAGTCTTCCTTGATTTTCACTAGTATATCTTCCAACTCCCTATTAGCTTCATTTAACTTGTCACATTTATCCTTAGCATCTTTAGGGAGGTTGTGAGCTCATTTACTGTAGATGACATAGTTTTATTCTCTTCTTTCATTTCATCACTAGCTTTCATAACTATGTCATATTTGGCATTTAAAGATTCATTTCCATTTTTCAACTTATCACATTTAGCTTTTGACTTTCTAATGATTTGAGAATATTCTTTAAGCAAGTCAGCTAGTTCATCATATGAAGGTGAAGCAAATTCCTCATCACTATCACTATCATCAGTAATATCAATATCATCTTGTACCTTCCGTTCACCTCTAGCCATGAGGCATAGGTGAGAAGTCGATGATGGCGATGGTGGTGGTGAAGAGAAGTCCCCGGCGATGGCGGCAATTTTTTCATCATTCTCTTCTTCACTTGAAGAAGATCCACTTGATGACTCAATGTCAGTGAGCCAGTCACCAACAATATATGCCTTTCCATTTTTCTTTTTGTGGAACCTCTTTTGCTTCCTATCCTTCCTCTTGAAGAATCTCTTTTCCTTTTTCTCATCATCGATGTCATCTTCTTTCTTGCCCTTGAACTTGTTCTTCTTGGGCTTATTACATTGATGAGCAAGATGACCAAGCTCTCCACAGTTGTAGCAGTCCATCTCATAAATGGGCTTTCTTTTGCTGGAAAAGAATTTCTTCTTTCTTGAATCAAATTTGATGCCTTCTCTGTTGAGTTTTTTTAACATCTTGGTGGTCTTCCTCACCATCAAGGCAATGTTAGCATCAAGGCCATCATCACTTGAGGATTCTTCCTCAATTTGTACTTTAGCTTTTCCTTTTCTTTCTTGATTTGCTTTGAGAGCCAAATCCTTTCTTTTGGAAGATGACTCATCCTTGTCATTGATGTGCATGTACATCTCATGAGCATTGATCTTTCCCAGTATCTATGTAGGTGTGGTAACTGAAAGATCCATTTGATGCAGCACAGTGACAATGTGTCCATATTTGTCAATTGGGAGGACACTGAGAATCTTCCTCACAACATCCGGTTGTGAGATTTGAGTAAGCCCCAATCCATTAACTTCCTCTATAAGAATATTGAGACGTGAGTACATAGCATTGGCATTTTCATTAGCAAGCATTTCAAAAGAATTTAACTTTCTCATAGCAATGTGATATCTCTCCTCACGCTCACTTCTAGTTCCTTCATGTAGAGCACAAATGTCCATCCACAAATCATGAGCATTTTTATGATTTCTAACTCTATTGAACACATCTTTGCAAAGGCCTCTAAAAAGGGTGCTTTTGGCCTTAGCATTCCATTTCTCATAATTAAACTCATCACCTACAAGATTTGTGGGATCTCTAGGTGCGGGGAATCCTTGTGTGGCGGATTTGTAGACACCAATGTATATAGCCTCTAAATATGCTTCCATACGAATTTTCCAATATAGAAAATCGTCACCATCAAAAACGGGAGGAGGTCCATCCCCACCGGACATCGTAACTCTAGCGGTTAAGCTAATCTAAGAGCAACAAGGTTCTGATACCAATTGAAAGGATCACGATGCCCAAGAGGGGGGTGAATTGGGCTTTTCTAAAAATCAACACTAATTAAAACCTAAGCAAGAGCTAAGCAAGAGCCCAACTTCACCCCAACAACTAGCACTAAGATAATAATACTAGAAATACAACAATGCTAAGACAATACTTCAAATACTTGCTAAACAAATACACAATGTAAAGTGCTTGAATTAAGTGCAGAAAGTAAAGCAAGGTTTAGAAGACTCCTCCAATTTTTCCCGAGGTATCGAAGAGTCGGCACTCTCCACTAGTCGTCGATGGAGCACCCGCGCAAGGGTATCGCTCCCCCTTGGTCCTCGCAAGAACCAAGTGCTCACTACGAGATGATCCTTTGCCACTCCGGCGCGGTGGATCCCTCGAGACCGCTTACAAACTTGAGTCGGGTCACCAACAAGATCTTCACGGTGATCACCGAGCTCCCAACGCCACCAAGCCGTCTAGGTGATGCCGATCACCAAGAGTAACAAGCCGTAGACTTTCGCTTGACCAAGAGAAGCCTAATGCAAGCGGTGTGTGCTCTAGGTGGCTCTCGCTAGCGCTAATGAGGAACAAATGCGGGATTAAGATTCTCTAATCTCCTCACTAGGCTTTTGGTGCTTGCAATGCTCTACCAAGGTGCTGGAATTAATGTGGGCAGCAAGACATTGAATATGGTGGGTGGAGGGTGTATAAATAGCCCTCACCCACCAACTAGTCGTTACCAGCACTCTTCTGCGCATGGGTGCACCGGACAGTCCGGTGCGCCACTGGTGCGCCAACGGTGCACCAACAGTCGACTCCAACGGCTAGTTCTGACAGCTAGCCGTTGGGCTGATGGCACACCGAACAGTGAACAGTCTCTGTCCGGTGCACACCGGACAGTCCGGTGCACAGTCCGGTGCGCCACTAAAATTCATTTCTGAAACTGGCGCTCTCGGGTTTTCTGCTCAAGGAAAGCCTTTGCCTGGGCCAGCCTGGCCCCACCTGGTAGAGGGCGCACCGGACAGTCCGGTGCCCCAAGGCCAGAAACCCTATTTGTTGTTTTCAGCTGTTTTTCAAATCGGTTTTCGTTTTAACTTGTGAGTGAGTTCTAGAGTGACCCCTAGCACTATATGTGAGTGTGAATGTGCACCAACACTACACTATAACTCTCTTGGTCAAACTACTCATCGACAACAATTCTTTATAGTACGGCTAAAAGAGAATAAAAGACCTAACTAAATCACGAGTGTCCACATCTCCTTGACACTCGGACTTCGTAGTCCTTCACCTTTTGTTTCGTCGTTTTAGCCGTCGCTTCGAGTTCTTATCTCCGGGATTGTTTTCACCGTTGTAGTACTTCTACCAGTAATGCGACCTAACTTACCATTTGTCTCTGCAAAACACACGTTAGTCACATATAACATTACGTTGTCATTAATCACTAAAACCAACCAGAGGCCTAGATGCTTTCAATGATGATGGATATTAACGATGAATAGTAACGATGATGAATAGTCCGATGAATAGTAACGATGATAAATAGTAACATTGAATAGCGTATGAACGAACGATGAATAGTGATTATGAACGAACAATGAACGATGAATAGGAACTATGAACGAACAGACGAATGATCAGACGAACGAACGATTGGAATTTCGGCAGCATAACAGCTGAACAAAGATTATTTGGACGAAAGAACGGAAGAACGATGAATAGGGACTATGAACGAACGATGAACGATGAATATGAACTATGAACGAACGATGAATGATGAATAGGAACTATGAATGAACGGACGAACGATCGAATGATCGGACGGACGAACGATCGGAATTTCGACAGCATAACGGATGAACAAATATTATTTGGACGAACGAACAGACGAACGATGAATAGGGACTATGAACGAACGATGAACGATGAATAGGAACTATGAACGAACGGACAAACGATCGAATGATCGAACGAACGAACGATCGGAATTTCAGCAGCATAATGGCTGAACAAAGATTATTTGGATGAACGAACGGACGAATGATCAAACGATCGGACGAACGAACCATGAACGATCGGACGAACGATGGAACGATCGGACGAACGAATGAAAAAACTAAGAACATGTGGACGAACGACCGAACGATCCTTGTGCTAGTGTGTGCTTCTGTGGGAGATGGAGTGGGCGTGTGGGGGGAGGGAGAGAGTTGCCATGAAATGGCTTGGGGTGGCTTGAGAGGAGGCCCTTGCCCCTCTATTTATAGGCTAGGTGGGGGGATTAGGGGGAGGAGGCGAGGATTAGTGGGACGATGCGAGGATTAGTGGGAGATAAGCATGTATTAGTCATGTATAAGTGAAATTAGTTTGTAGAGCTCACCGTATGACACCGGAGGCGTACGTATACGTATGAGCATGAGGAAAATTATGAAGAAAATATTTGTAGGGACTTTAAAAATGATTCTGAAGGTATTTCCCAGGAGGAAAATATTTGGAGAATAATCGGTGGAATATCTGGGCAGTATTTCTTGAAAGAATTTGAGGGGATCCACTGGGGAAATATTTGTAGGATATTTTGAGGAGGATTTTGGAGAGAATATAGACCACTATATTTTATTTGTTGAGATCAACTCGCAAACAAACATTTTCAAACGAAATTTAAAATTCATTTTGAATTTAGAGCAAGTTTGAGAAATTTTCAAGATTTGAATTTTCAGGGTGCTACACAGAGTCTGTGCCGAGTGCCCATAGTCTGACACTCGACAAAGGCTCACTCTTTGTCGAGTGTCCACTGTACTGACACTCGACAAAGAAGCTCCTCGTGGCCCCTTTACCAGGTCCTTCGCCCAGCGTATTAGGTGGCACTCGGCAAAAGCTCCCTCTTTGTCGAGTGCTACCGGACTAGCATTCGACAAAGAGATCACCAGGGGCCCTTTTGTCAGTTTCTTTGCCAAGAGCATTAGGAGGCACTCGGCAAAGTTTGCTTCTTTGCCGAGTGCCAAGGCCACAACACTCGGCAAAGAGGCTTTACCGGTGCCTAGGTGTGCCTTCTTTGCCCAGTGCTATGACCTTGACACTCAGCAAAGTACCTCTTTGTCGCGTGTAACACTCGGCAAAGTGGCCAGAATACCCATTTTTATTTGTTTTTGCTATTCCATCCAAACAAACAAAATATATATCACATAATCATCACATATACATCACAGATATCACATAATCATCACATACATAATAGAGACCACATATTTCACAAAAACCACAAATGTCACAACATAAGTATTACCAACTATCAAACATAAGTTTCTCACAAACATAAGTATTACTAACTCTCAAACAGGATAAGTTTATCGCACAAGTCTCACAATCACAACTAAGCTAAAAGAAGATCATGAGTGAGGTGAGCGGCTGGACTGGTGTGGCGATGGGCTGGGCGATCCATGAGGGTTATTGGATGCCACCCCAGATTGTCCCTGCACAGAGAAAAGATTGGATTTGTTATACTAGATAAATATATATCATGCAGGACTAGAATTTTGATACTCACAGGAGTATGGAACTGAGCAGGGTCAACTAGAGGGAACAACAGAGGTGGTGGAAGAAAACCATGTGTGACGCCAAGGCTCTACATGTACTAGAACATCTTCGCCATCCTCTGTTGATCTACAAAGCGGGCCTCCCGCTCCGCCATCATCCTCGCCTCCATCTCCTGTCGTTCCCTCCTCTCTTCTTCTAGCTGGGCCTGTAATATTTCAACCCAATGTTATAATAATTCAAAGAGAAGGTATATAACTCAAGGAATGATGAGTTACAGAAGCACTAACCTAGAGTTGTTATATCTGATGATGTGAGCTATCCTGTCGAGGTCGTATGGATGGGCTCGAGCTCGTGGTCCTTGCTCGCACCTGAGACAGAGTGGGAGTGGATGACGAGTCAATTGCCCCGTCAGCAGTCTAGTACCACCCATGCCTCTTGCCTCCTCCGAACCTGATGAGGACATCTCCGTCGATATCCTCGGTCCTCTGATCGTAATCTGGCCCATGGACCTCCTGTGCCATGGTAGTGTACCCATTTAGGCGGCTATAGACGACGGGGTTGTTATACGCCTCGGGCCCGTCATCTGGGTTGTAGGTGACGTCGAACGTTGCCTTGCACTTGTGGGCCATAGCATAAACCGAGAAGATGGAGCATGACTAGCCACCATGTGACACCGACTGCAAGAAATCCAACGAGATAATTAGAAATAATATCTCAACCAGTGTTATATACCTAAATAAAAAAGAGGGCATACCCATGCTTCTGCATATTTGCCGAGAGGCTGCGACTGTCTTGGTGGTGGGAGGGACCTTGCATCATCAAACATCGTTCACAGCTAGCATTGTGCGCTTTGTCCCACTCAGGCGAGCACCACCTATCCACCATCTACTCTCAGCACTAAGGATGTGCGGTGCACCAATAAGGAATCATCTACAAAGTAAAACAAGTACAATGCATATCAGAAGATAAAATTAAGCAAATTTTTTCACGAATATTAAAGTGATGTATTTACCTGCTTGGTCGCCTTCTCCCCAAGGACGGAGTCGTGGTAGCTGACGATGGCCTAGATTCACGCCTCATAGTGCATGTCCACGACGAACTTCTTATAGCTCGTGGTGGCCACCACATCCGCCCTGGTCTCGTATCTAGCCTCGCATCTGAATAAATCCTGCATACAAAGACGATGAATCCATACATTATTTTAAGTATGTGCAACGAATGCGACATATTTTATAATATAGTAAGACTTATTCATAGCTCTTGCTTCACCTACCCCGGCTTGTTAAATTCCCTGCCGTCCCGGTCTACTGCATCGGGGGCGACGGTGTAGTGGTCGAAGGTGTAGGCTAGCTGGGCCCATCACTCCGGCGTACTCAACCAGTCTAGGGAAGTGTTCCCTGCACAGAAGGCCAAGGATGCCATTGGGGTTGCGGCCATGACCCCCTGCATTCTCCACAACCTTCCAAGACCTGTCGAAGTGATAAATAAAAAATATTAGTTTATATTATGAATTTGAACATATAACATGAACAAGCAGCGAGAATATAAAGTTACATGCCTCTCCCCATCTGGCCGAGAACATAAAGATGCATGCCTCTTCCAAGATCTGTCTAAGTCTCCTATACATAAAATCATAGAGTTTCAATGTAGAATGGCTAGGATTCTACACATAGTGCGTCACAACTTTCTCGAAACATTGTCAAATTTTTATCACAGCCTCTACATATGATATCATGACATATGGACATGTTTCATGATTTTTTGACTTTGTTTGTGTTTTATACAATTTTTAAACAACTGGATGGGAAGTTCACGGTCATGTTTAGTGAGCATGGTGCTCGAAAATTCCGTTCTGCTCCTTAAATAGGCCGTAACTTATGCTAAATAACATGGATATCATTTTTGCATTCACGGTTTTACATTTTTCAAGTGACTCGCATTTCAAATCTGAATTATCCGAGGAAATTCAATTAAACAAACAAAATCTAATAGTTATAGCAAACACTTTTATAATTATGCCAAAATGGAACATATAAGTCTACATAGTGTAGGAACAAACCATAAAAAGTTTGGTTGGGAAACAAAAAAAATAAAATATATTTTGCCGAGTGTCCAAGATATACACTCGGCAAAACATAGTTTGTCGAGTGTCGGTTTTGAGACACTTGGTAAAGTAGATTCTTTGCCGAGTGCTAATGCCCGACACTCGGTAGAGGTAACGGCCATCAGCTATAGATGGCTGCTGACGGCCCTTTGCCGAGCGTTGCCGTTCACCAGGGGCAGAGGACCCAATATTGCTCAGTGTTGCTTGGGCAATACCTCGGTCCAGCCCAACAAACATACCAAAATTTAGAAAATCCTATAGTCCCAGCCTCCCACGAACTGACGAACAGGTTCGTCTCCGCTCTCCTTCTCAGCGCCGCCAGAACCGCCCAAGACCAGCTCCGCCGTCCTATCCCCTCGAGGGCTCTGCCGCTCCAGGCATCGGCAAGTCGGTCCGCCTCTGCCCTACGTGCTCCGCTCCTGCCCTCCACGCTCCGTGGTGCACCACCGCTCCGCCTTCTGCCCGTAGCGCGGCCCCGGCCCCGGTAGCCCAGCATGGCAGCTATTGGCGTTGTTTGGGTCTGAATGGTTAGCAAGCGGCACAGTTCTTTCAACCTGCATAGCATTCATACCATCACGGGTGCCTCACACCCACTAGATAAATTGGTAAAACTCACAAGACAAATATTTCATCAGGTTGCGTCGTTCCAACTGTCTGTACTCGATACATCTCTTTAATGAGCTCTTGTTTTGTTCGCTGCTCATAATTTCTAAATTCTTGCGGCTGTAAGCTTGCCCCTTTTGTTTATTGATGGCCTGAAGTTTCACAATTTGCAACTTTGATACACGCTCAATTAGAGGTATATTCTCATTTTACTTGTTTAACGGTTTTTAGTTTAATTTGTTATTATTAACTTATTTTCTCTTTTTCAGATTTTATCTGCTATATGACATTTGGTTGTAAATGGATTATAATCACGATAACTCTCGAATAAGATATTTTTAATATTTATCGCTTATTTTATAGCTATGAATTATTTTAGATTACGTTGTGATTTTTTCGTGTTACATTAGCAATACCTTGGTTTTAGTGCGTCCTCCGCCGCTGCCGTTCACCGAGTCTTTGACACTCGGCAAAGCGGTCTTTGTCGAGTGTCTTCCTGTGCCGAGCGTCATGTTCTCGATAAACGTGATCGTTACCGAGAGTAGGATTTTGCCGAGTGCGACGCTCGATAAAGACTTATTTGCCGAGTGCTGGATAAAAAGCACTCGGCCAAAAGCCGGATTCCGGTAGTGAGTGTTTTTGGTCCTGAGATTCTTATTACGTGTGCTGGAGAGCATGGGTAGCAGATGCACTTACACAATCATTATCCCAAGAAGGAAAGAACCACGGTTACGTTCAATCAAAAGCACAAGAAGAACCTTAGGCACGCCACCTCCACGCAACCAAGCAGGTATATATATATATATATATGATTGAGCTAAGCCATGCATGTTGACTAGAGTTGTGGTCATATATATTTAGACGTTGGTTTACCAATAAATGTTTGCATATTTAACAGCACACGCATTCATTAAGTCTTAAAACGAGCTTTGCTGCGTATCAAAGCATTGGATTGTGGCTTGAACTAGAGACAAAAACAGTCGTGAACGTGAGGAGTACAAGGACATCACAAAGGCGCGCGCGCGCGTGTTGTTCCATCCACCCATCCATCTCTTTGAGAGATGAAACATGCATGTGTACAACAAACAAACAAAAACATCTTTCTAGCAGCCATCTAATTAACCGTACGTCCCTCTGTTTCAAATTTGCGTGCGAACAAATTAAAGCGCGTGCATGCCACATATATGGTGGACCACACTACACAAACAATAGTGTGATGAATGGATCGGTCTACACGCATGCATGCCCACAACCGCAAAGATTATTAGCATCAAGTGCTATTATCTAGCTAGGGTTCCCACATTGAACTGCGCCTATAGATAGTCACACGCCTCCTAGCCAGGTAGTCCACACTAGCTAGCTCTGATGTTTAGCTTCGCTGTGCTGTTGCTGTTGTTCATTCCGGGACCCATTACCGATTCGCAGATGCAAGCTATCCTTTGCAAATCAAATCTGTAGACAGCCCCTTGACCCTCGCACACGATCAGTTTGGCAGACTTACCCACGACGACGACGGGTTAGTAGGGTCGGAATCTTCGAGAAGATCACCTTACCCCGTCCTGCAAAAGGGACGACAGAGCCTCGCTCGTGCGCGTGTGGAGCCCAGCTCGATCGAGTTCATCACCACTATCCGCAGCTGCTCTCTCAGCTCCTAAAGGTCACTGATCAGAGCAGTATTGAGGAAGAAGCTGAAGGAAGGGAAGCTATCTACGGAAAGAGAGGAAAAAGCAAGGTTTGCTAATGATCAGGTCGAGCCCACGCCGGACCACCCGCCGCCACGGCTTCAACGACTCCTCTTGCTTCCTGCCGCGCGTGCGCTAGGATCGACGGCGCAGGTATAGCCTCTCCGATTCACCTCACAAATAGACATTGTTTATTGATCCGTAGGCCGTAGCTAGCTAGGATCGTCGTCGGCGACGGCGGCGGCGACATGCTTCTTGTTCAGCTCTCTTCCTCCTTCCTTTTCCAGTGTCATGCTCATGCATACTCATGTTAGAATTATAGGCATTTTCCGTATTATTTTAATTCCATAAATTAACATTATGATGATGACATATAAATAATTAACCATAGAAATCGTGATCTTAAATTGATCCATACCAATATGGATCAAGGGAACATAAAGCATGTAAATAAAATAAGTATATAAACATGGTTCATGAATTATTACGGAACAATTAAGAATAAGTAGATAGCAATATAAACAGCATGACTGTAAAACTAAAACAAACAGATATAACATATTATAAAATGACAGAACAGAAGAGCTAAATACGTGACTACATATGAAACTACAGAGGTGAACATATGAAACATATGTAATCTGCAGCACGTAAAACAGTAAGTAAATAAACTGATCATACCCTCCGATGCGCTCTGATGATCCAGATCCCTGACCAGCTTCTTTTGTCATGTTGGAGATGTTTTGGGCAGTCGCGTAGACGCTCCCCAAAAACCTAACGGCTGGACTGTGAGACTGAAAGTGTGTTCTCGCGTGTACCGTATGACAGGGGTGCTCCTCTATTTAACCTCTCGCAGAGGGAAGCTGAAGGAGAAAGGTCGCCGAGTCACGCCAAGAGTCGGCCAGCTCTAGCCGAGTTATGCCATGAGTCGGCCAGCTCTTGCCGAGTCACGCCATAAGTCGGCAGCTGAAGGAGAAGGGTCACTCGGCTTGGCTGACGAAGAGACAGAGTCACTCGGCAGTCGAAGAGACAAGGTCACTCGGCGTACGCGGTTAGTGAGTGCTAAAAATTAACACAACCACACCACACCACACCCGCTCGCCTGCCTGCCTGCCTGCCTCGCCACGCCACGCCACGCCACGCCACGCCCGGCCCGGCCGGCGGCGGCGGCGCGCGCGCGCGCGTGTGGCACGCCCTTGTCCATTTCTTGACTTCTCAAGTTAAGTGGAATAAATCCCACCATATAAGTCAAGGCAAAAGACCCTTGGACTTCCAATGTGGTACTATTGGTATTCTCCACCATTACACATCATAGAGTTTATTCAATAAATGGGCCAAGCCCATAAAAGATCCAACAACTCATTCACACGTACTATATCCTATAGTAGTCTCTTCGACAGCTCGGCTGCTGCGCCATGGTAGGTGACTGCATATATGCTGCATGCTTTTGCGCCTTTGAGGGCTAGTTTCACTTTCACCAAGTGGTTGGACGGCTCTAGCAAGATTTATTAACAAAACATGTAGGATTAACTCAAAAATCAACTTGTAACGGGTCTAAACCTCCACCTTTATATAGTGGTACGACCGATTAAATCCCTTACAATCGATCCAATCAACTCTACTTATCGTTTTTACCTTATACATTAGGAGTAGTCCTGATTTAGCCTTCCTCTATCTCAAATCTTCACCTCTCTTCGGCTCTATATAGACTAGAGACGTCTTGGTTGGCCTACCAACGTGAAGACAGACCCTAGGATCTCTCCTCCTCGACGGGGTCCCTACTAGAAGGCGATATCTATGTCTGCTGCGAAGATGACGACCCTTTACGCCATCGTGGACCGTCCGAGCCCCAGGCGCGAACTGTCTGGACGTACGCAAAGGAGTCGCTCCTGCGCCTAGGTCACGGATCGTCCCACCTAGGGTCGCGGACTATCCGCGCCCCACAGAGATCACTGTCACGTGGTTCATCTCCGTCGTTTGGCGCCTAGATCGGTGCCAAACACACTTTTTGGCGACTCCACCGGGGAACAAGTGTCTAGATCTACTAAAAATTAGACCCTCAAATGGTCGATTCTAAAGATCACACCGATATTTCCCTAGACAATATCCGTAAGCCGGCCATTGAAAGTCTGTCAGCCGATGAGCAACAACAATATGAAGACTACATGCGTCAGGCGAAGGAGAAATTCTTATCACAATTCTCAGTGGATCGTCACCAGAAGGTTGTCAAATATGGAGAGATCGAGGTTGCATCTCTTCAATTCATATACAGGACAAATATCATCACTGTCATCCTTGCTTGGCAGATCGCCGCCCCAAGACACCATCAGATCGTTCGGCTTTTCCTACCGGACAGTCCGGGGCTGCACCAGGACCACCATGTGGCGCCCCGATAGTAGTGAACTAAACCATACAGTTCAGATTTACCATCGAACGGTCTGGCATCGCGTCGAACTGTCCCGCCGCCTGGTTCGGACTGTCCGGATACATATACGCAGAACCTACTGTTGCACACTATGCACCGATTTATTACATACCACATCAGCAGTACGTTCGTCCCCCTACATATTTAAACCACATCGCACCATATGAACACAGGCCAGTAACGTTCTCGATCGGCCACGGAAGAAAGGTCAGCATAAGAATGCCCGGCCAAATGAGCCACACGGCCTAGAGTTTGGTGGCCTGCCATCGGGCACAATGGAGAAAATTAGGAAAGGGATGGCTAAAATATTTGGAGATAGGCTCAGAGTTAGTGTAGCCAGAGTAGGCAGCCATATCAAAAGCCATATGATCACTGGTTTGACACTGTCATGTACCCACAAGGGGCAAAGATACCGGAGTTTTCCAAGTTTTGTGGTGAAAGTGGTAGAAGCACACACGAACATGTAGGCCAGTTCCTAGCACATCTAAGTGAATTGGTCGATGGGAAAGCCTTTCGTGTTTGTTTATTTTCTTTATCTCTTATTGGTATCGATTTTGCATAGTACGTCGTCCTACCTCCTAATTCCATTAATTCCTAGAATTTAGAAAGGAAATTTCATGAGCATTTCTTTTTCGATAAATATGAATTATTAGGGTTGACTGATTTATATTTGACGAAGTAGTGAAAAGTGGCAACATTAAAGTAACTCATACTCTTGCTCCTCTAGATGAGTTAAAGAGACGTGCTTATTGCAAGTGGTATAATTCTTTTTCCCATGCCACTAATGATTGTAACATTTTTTGTCAACAGATATAATCTGCCATAAATGAGAGCCGATTATGTTTTTAGGAGATGCAAGTGGGCATGCAACTATTTCATGTCAATATAATAGAAC
This sequence comes from Zea mays, assembly GCF_902167145.1. Lineage (NCBI taxonomy): Eukaryota > Viridiplantae > Streptophyta > Magnoliopsida > Poales > Poaceae > Zea > Zea mays. The sequence continues at coordinate 154,057,336 of NC_050099.1, read as the reverse complement.
TAGCAAGCATAAAAGTCTTGGTTCGGCCAGAAGTGGCCGATAAAGACAAAGGCAAAAACATCGTCATTGGTGATTCGCACATGTCGAATATATCACGAGGAGGGATTGTTCGGAATGCTCCGGACAAGAAGACTAACAAGTCTGGAGACGTCGAGAGGCAGGCTCAATCGAGTAGCCAAGCAAATCTCCCTGGCTCGAGCATCGTGGACGGTCCAGCACATGCGCGCGGACGGTCCGGTGCTCAAACAGACGGTCTGGCTAACTCAGCCGGACAATCCGCCCATGGCCAAAGTCGTCAGCCTCCACATAAAGCGAAAAAGGAGACACAGGGGAAAACACCCATATAACACACATGGTCGGCTGGTCAAAGCCGGTCCTATTTTTGATCAATTGCTCTCCAAATATGCTAGCAAGAAGGTCGTTCTACGCGATCGACCAACAAAGAAACCTCGGTCAACCGCTAAAAGAAAACGTCTGAATAAAACGGCTGAAAGGCGACACAATAAGCATCACCTATTCATCCAGTGATACCACGATACTTTCCACCCACCTACTCATCGTCGATATATTGTCCTATATATCCAATAGTGGAATGGTACGATAATAAACCCGTGGTACATATAGTCTCTTTGCCTATTCAGGCTGGGGCACCTCCGTTTATACATTTTAATCCTTTGATCAGATGGTCATGCCCGAGAAAGATGCAATCCAAAACGGCCTTTATGCATTAGAGCTCTATTGAATGGTCACCCTGTCGAATTGAAAAGCTGGTGACTTGCATCAGGCTTAGTGCATAGGCTTTTGGTTCGTCAATCTTCACTAAAAGGCTGTGGACCGTACGATCTAGTGCCACGTACTATCCGCGCCTCTGCAGAGAGTACCGTCACGTGGTTCATCTCCGATGTTTGGCGCCAACACTATTATATTATTCCAGCATGCATCTAATCTAAATACAACTATCAAAACTTGTTCTCAACCTTACCGTCTTAGGACTGAACATCTTCGATCTCTCTCGCTGCTAATTCGTTTTCAAGAATAGGAAATGCGGTATTCTAAATTGCGGCACACTGCTAATGGACAGGTTAAGATGTTTGACTTCCTTCACACAGGATTTTTCCATTTATTTGGAGAACGGCTTCCTTCAGTAGACAGTAGTAGAAGCCTGGACTCGATGGCCCAGGAGGCCACCCCTAGCTACTAGCGCGATGCTATGAACTACGGCGCACCGTACCGATCGACCTATATGGCTATATCGAGGGAGAGTGCTAGCTACGATCTACGAGGCGAGGCTACGACGACCGAGGATTGCCTGTGCCTGGTGCATGTGGCATTTTCGCAGAGCCAACGCCGAGCTGAGTCGTGAGAGCACTAGCACAGTAGCACTCCACTCTAGCAGTAGTGGTGTTTCCGCCTCCTCCAGGACTCTCCAGTCCAGCTAAAGCTAGCTTCCAGCAGTGGCACCGGCCCTCTCCAGCCAGCGCCACGAAGCCGTATATAAGTGGGCTGTGGGCGCAACTCGGCTTCCCCCGTTACATTTCACTCCACTCCATCTCCATCCCATCCCACACCGCGCTCCCGGCGTCTCTGCCTGTCCCTCTCAGTCATATCCCTCTCTCGCCAAAGGGTCGCCGGGACGCGGCTAGAGCGCCTGACAGAGACGTGCAGTGCAGGGGCTGCCCGGGCCACTGCCGCCTCAGGCGGGCGCGCGATCGAGGTGACGGCGAGCTGCTTGCTGGCTAGCGCAAACAGTCGCGCGCGCGGGCGGTCGCTGTTGGTGGCGGGTGGAGGTGGTGGCGGTTACAGTGGGGGAAAGGAACGCGGGCGGGCGGCAGGCCAATCGGGAAAGGGCACAGGCAGATCCAGGCATCCCAGGATTTCTGCCTCCACCCAGACTTTGCCCGCAATCCATCCGCGCTTTCCGCTCCGTCTCCGTGTCGTCCCTCTCGTTCCCCGGCCTGGGCGGTGAAAGCGATATCGATCCAGCGTGCTGCTGCCTTGCTAGCTGCTGCTGAGTCCCTGACCTGGACGACAGCTGCTGCTTCTGCTAGCTGCTGGTATATAAAGTGGAGGCAACCTACAGCTTGGTGGTGGTAAGCCCCCAAACCAAACTCATACATGTCTGTTCTTCTCCTCTCCCTCTCATCCTGGCGTTTGTACCGAGAGTACGACTGACTGGGTGAAGGGTGGTGCCTAGCTGATCGCCTGATCCATCTCGTCCGCCCGGGGCCCAAGCAGGGTTACAAGAGGTGCGTGGCAGGCTACTGTTCAGGAGCTGTGACTGTGAGTTTGTGTTCTTATAAGCGTCGTCGTTGGCTCTCGACTGGTGGACTCGATCTGGGCGAACTAGATAAATTTGGCGCACGCACACGCTTGGTGAGGCTTCGATCACCTCTCCCTGTGCATATATGCGTATATATAGTGCATTGTTATTAGCTTCTTTCATTTGCTTAATTAGTTCTTGGATCGATGCTGCTGTGTGTAGTGCAGTGTGCCACCAGACGACACTGCCGGTTCCCAGCTACCAATACTAGTAGCTCGGTAGCTAGGTTAATTATGCGCGTACATTCCTTAGCTAACTTCCAAAATCCAAATTCATGCACCCCCCAAATAAGGCCTAGAGTGTTTAATATATATCTCTGTTGTGTAAAATTAACAAGGTTAGATAACAGAGATCCAGCATGCATGTAGACAACAACGGAATAAGGCCTATAATAGAGTGTTCCCAAACTCATGTCTCTGAAATTTTGAACCATATTTCTTATGGAATTTCTACAAATAACTTCCAGTGTTTGAAGGAGCCGCCAGATTCTCTTCTCTTGCATTGGTTTTTTCCCCCTCATTACCGTACCTCCTTTTGTTTCATGGAGAGGATGTTTCAGTTTAATTAGGCTGATATATTAATATGTTATTTTATGTCGTCAGAACGGACCCGGCCCTCTATCTTCTGTAATTGTGTGTGTGCACCGCGCGTGCCTTTTTTTTTTCTCAATTTGAAAGATATATGCATGCAGGTGCATTTCGGTGTATTAATTTTCCTTTCTCCAGTTATATGTATTAATACGAACATTCCCAAATATTAGGTTTAATCTTTTCTAAAACTATTTTGCCATATAATCTATCATCATATCTATTGGGGCAAAGAAATATCGTTTTTGCGCTAGCTGATGCATGTTCTTGCTGTTTCGGTTACATTTCTTTCAGCACAAAGGTCCGCATGTGCACTGAGCTAGCTTCCTTGGCACAAAAGGAACCAAGGAGAGCCAATGGATTAATCTTGTAATCGTATACATGATGAAAGTGTCTACTTTTTATCTACTGCCATGATTGCTCGCTTTTTTCCCCCCTGAAAATATCATCCCAGTGGAAATGAAATGAAACTTCTACTCCTCACCTGGTTTGTGTGCTAAGTTTAGCTATCATGCAGCATTGGTTCTTCTCTATTAGAATTATTAAGGGTGTGTTTAGATTGGTTAGGGCTAGTTATTAGCTGATAGTACAAATTAATATGGATTAGATAGGGTTGATCAGCAAGTTTGCTAACAACTAGTCGAAGGCTTGGCTAAAAAAAATAGCTCACCTATTAATTACCTTCATGTTTGAATTTAATGTGGCTAAAAATTCTGGGTAATAATTATTAGCCCTATGCATCCAAATTAAACGGTCTAACTTAATCCTTTGCACCCTTTATCAATTGTTAATTAAGATTGATAAAGTATTTACTTGTATCACTAGCTAAAAAAAGGTATTATTAATACGAGTAGCAAACCTTAGCATTGATGTGTCATGCATACTAGTGTTGGCACCTACATTTATATACCCAGTATGTGGTACTAATATAATAGCTCATTTTTCTCTCATATGGCTTCTTATTAGCATGATTATCGGGTGTCCACACTCTAGTAGAGCGTGTGGTATGACAGGCCAGGTAACCTTTTACGTGTGCGTGGCTATGAAAAACTAGCTAGTTTAGTGCATCAGTGCATAGCACTGGCATGTTTAATTTGCTGATGAAACTTGTACTGAATCTATGTCATGTTACTCCGTGTAGTTACTAGGGATCCTCTGATCGAAAGGATGGACACTTTCTCTCATGTCCCCCCTGGATTCCGTTTCCACCCCACCGACGAGGAGCTGGTCGATTACTACCTGAGGAACAAGGTGGCGTCCAACAAGATCGACCTTGACGTCATAAAAGACGTCGATCTGTACAAAATTGAGCCCTGGGATCTCCAAGGTAAGAAGTACATTAATTCTGAAACAAGTATATATATACATACATAGCTGCTGCTAAATAGACACATGCATTTTGGAATGGGCATGCAGAGAAGTGCAAGATCGGGACGGAGGAGCAGAACGAGTGGTACTTCTTCAGCCACAAGGACAAGAAGTACCCGACGGGCACCCGCACAAACCGGGCGACCACCGCCGGATTCTGGAAGGCGACGGGTCGCGACAAGCCCATCTACACCAAGAGCTGCCTCGTCGGCATGAGGAAGACGCTCGTCTTCTACAGGGGCCGCGCGCCCAACGGCCACAAGTCCGACTGGATCATGCACGAGTACCGCCTAGAGACCACCGAGAACGTGACCGCCGCCCCTGTACGTAAGCCTGCCGCCCTGCCTGATCCGATACGTACGATCCCTAGCTAGTTAGCAAGCTGAACAACAAATCGTCCATCGAGTCATCGAGCATGCCATTCAGCTCAGCTGACGACAGCATTTCCTCCTGCTTGCACGTACGTACGTGGACGATGCACGAATTGGTCGTTCATCAGGAGGAAGGATGGGTGGTCTGCAGGGTGTTCATCAAGAAGCGAGTGGAGGCCGTGCGGCGGATGGCCGACGGCGCGCCGCCGTGGTTCGATGGCCACGTCCCCGGCGGCTTCATGGCGCCCGCGGGCCTTGGCTCGCCGAGGCAGCTGATGCATCACCACCCAAACCCGGCAGCAGCAGCGCCACTGCTGTACAGCGGCCAGCAGCTCTACCACTGCAAGCCCGAGCTGGAGTACCATCACCTTCTGCAGCCGAGCCAAGAGGCCCTGTTGCAGCAGCTCCCTCAGTTGGTGGAGAGCCCCAAGCCTCCTCCTCCCGCCTTCATCGACCAAGGCAGCTGCAGCCTCCAGTCCCCCGACGAGGCTTCTGGGTACAACACCACCCCGCAGCAACCGCCGCCCATGACGACGGAGGCCGCCTACATGGACGACGACTCGGTCACCGACTGGAGAGTGCTCGACAAGTTCGTCGCGTCTCAGCTCTTCAGCCACGGCGACGGCATGGCGAAAGAGGATGGTTACCCCAACCCGGGGCAGGCATTATTTCAGGCTGAGAACAAGCAGCCGGAAGAAGCACTGGACTACGCCTCCACGTCTGCGTCTGGTGGCGGCGGCGGCGAGGCGAACATGTGGAAATAGCGTATGCCGTATACAATTCATCTGCGAGTTTACCATATATATGCCTCCCAAACCTGATTTAGTGTACAAATATATAGCGTGCAATATAATGCTTGTCATGCTGACACATGATAATATACACATGCATGCATGATAATAAACACGTAACCGAAGTGGTTATTATATACTGTATTATTTGTCATCAGGTCACAGGACCTGATGTTTAACAAGGTAGCTAGCTGAAAGCTGAAGCTAAGGAGCATCAGCAACTGAGTTGACAATCCGTAAAAGTAGTCAAGCTTTCGATGGACGTCTATTTGCACGGTCCATCCAGAGACCGACAGCTCTGGGTGCTGACTGCTGCGGATGCATCAGCAATGTTTGTTAAAAATGGAGTGGAAAGTTTATTTAGACTATCTCCAAGGGTCTTCCTAAATCCACCATATATATACCTCACTCTCTATTTTAAACTTTTTTTTTGAAAGGGAAAGGCACAAGAATTGCCCTTCCAATATATTAGACGAAAAGAGCAAACACTGTACAAAAACTGGCACCAAAGCTGGCGCCAGCATAAAAAACAACTAGCCAAGCAAGACCTAGCTATGACACTGGCACCAGAAAAGGGGGGAAAAAACTAACCCCCTGACCAGTCCCCCGGACACTACTAACAGGCCATACCTCTACCCACAAAATCTTTCACCATCTGCACAACTTGCTCTGTCGTTCTCTGTTGACCCTTGAAGATTCTGTTGTTTCTCTCCACCCATAAGCTCCACCAGAAATAAATTAGAAGGCCATCGAAACTTTTTCTTGAATGCTTGCTACAGAGCATCCTCAGTCTATACCACCATTCGCTAAGCGTTCCCGTCTTTGAAATACCGAAAAGGAACCGCAGCTCAGCCCAAGACAAAATCATGCTCCACACTTCCACAGCGAAGGGGCAATCCTTACAAAGATGAGCCACTGTCTCCAGAGACAAAGAACAAAGAGAACAATTATGATTGCAGGGCCATCCCCTTTTTTGCAAATTGTCAGCAGTTAAGATTTTGTTGTGCAACAAAGTCCAAGCAAAGAAACGACACTTTGGTTCAGTTTTTGCTTTCCAAATGGGATTGATTTTAATTTTACAGAAGTTTGTTGCGAACTGAATTTTGTAGGCACTACTTGAACTGTAGTTCCCATCTGCCGACCATCTCCAAATAATGGTGTCATCGAGATCATTGAGGTTGTGTGTGCTGCTGATTGAATGCCAAAGTGAGACAAATTCTCTCACTTCCTCCTCCCGAGTGAACGGCGCGCAGAAACGAATCCAGTAATTATTTCGAAGAGCCTTGAACACCGTGATGTTTTTCCTTCTTGCTTTCTTGTATAGATTTGGTGCCATATTCTTTGGAGTCTGCCCTTCAATCCAACTGGAACCCCAAAAATCCGCCATCTTCCCATTACCAATAGTCACAATTGTTGAAGCATTGAAAAGATCTACATCCACCTTGTCGCATGGTAATGGCATGCCAGCCCATGCCTTTTCTTTAACCGTCCACCGTAGCCACAACCATCTTAGTCTTAGCGCTCTTGCAAAACGCTCTAGGTCTAAAATTCCTAGACCCCCCCTATTCTTTGGCAGACAAGTTGTGGACCAGTTAATCAAGCAATGACCCCCACTGCAAAATTCTGGACTATTCCCTTTCCAAAGAAAGCTTCTTCTTAATTTGTCAATTCTTTTAAGAAGCCATCTCTGCGCCGGAAAGATCGTCAGATGGTAAATAGGCTGAGCAGATAGCACCGCTTTAACCAAGGTTTCCCTACCTGCCTTAGAGAGCATCCTGCCTTTCCATCCTGCTAGCCTATTAGTAATTTTATCGATTAACGGTTGAAAATCCACTCTCCTAACAGTCCTGAAATGAAGCGGCAGACCAAGATACTTCCCCGGAAATTTTGAGTATTTGCCAGGGAACACATCCATCAGATCTGGCCAGAGAGTCTCAGGGTAACAAATCGGGAAAATTTCGGTTTTATCAAAATTAATCTTCAGCCCTGAACACTCTTCAAAAACTTCCAGAATCCTCTTCAGAACTTTCAAATCCTCTTTTTCTGCTTTAACAAACACTCCTGCATCATCAGCATAAAGAGAACAGCGAAGCTTAGCCGCTCTCGGCAAAACCCGCCCCATAAGCCCAACATCTGCCGCCATCTCAATCATCCTCTGAAGCGGGTCCATAGCTAAAATAAACAGGAACGGGGATAGGGGATCCCCTTGACGAACACCACGCATGTGCCTGATTGCATTTGTTTGTTGGCCATTGATTAAGATTTTGGAGGAGGAAGAGCCCAAAATTGTGGCGATCCAATTCCTCCACTTCTGAGAAAATCCTAAAGCTCTTAAAACCTCTATCAAATATGGCCAGTTGATGGAGTCAAACGCTTTTGATATGTCAAGCTTGACAAAAAGTGCTGGCTGTTTGCTCTTATGAAGTTTCTGAGTAACTTTTTGAACGTAGAGGAAATTATCATGAATTGATCGTTTCTGAATGAACGCGTTCTGGGCAGTGGAGACGATCTCGTTCATTCTTGGCGCAAGTCTATTTGCTAAAATCTTGGTTAGAATTTTCATAAAACTGTTGATGAGACTGATTGGTCTAAACATGTGAATCCTGTCAGCCCCGTCCCTCTTTTGCAAAAGAGTGATATTTGCCTCATTAACCAGATGCAGGCTTTTGCATCTATGATTATAGAAATCATGAATAGCAATGAATAGATCATCCTTAATCAGCTCAAAACAACACTTATAAAATAACCCTATGAAACCATCTGGACCCGGTGCCTTTTCAGAGTGCATCCCCATAACCACATTTTTAATCTCATCATCGTTGATCGTAGAGTCCAGATCTGATAACTCAAAGGGGCTATAGCCTAAGTTGTCCCAACGAACAGCACGTTGCCTAGCACCCGCCCTGCCAATAACTTGAGTGAAATGATTATGGGCCTCGTGCAATTTATCTTCCTGACTAGTGAGCAGTCTACCGTCTCGAACCAGCGATCTAATAAAGTTTTTTCTTCTTCTGTTATTTGCCATCAAGTGAAAAAATTTTGTGTTTGCATCACCCAGGCGCATCCAGACGAGTCTTGAATGTTGTTTAGCTCTTGCCTTTTGAACTGACACTATTCCGAGGATTTTCAATTTCAGACTTCTCCTGAATTCTAGCTCATCCCCAGAGAGTTGTCTGGATTCCTGCGCTTTCTCAAGGAAGGTAAGGACAGTCTGAATGATTGCTAATTGCATTTTAAAATTGCCTACAGTCTTTCGACTCCAGATCTTTAGAGCCTTAGCCGTTCGGGCCATTTTCACATGCAGTCGAAGGATGGCATCTGAGGAACTAACGCTAGACGTCCACGCTTGCTGAACCACCTCATTAAACCCATCAATTTTTGTCCAAAAAGCCTCAAAACGAAACCCCCTATAGAAACCAAAATCCGAGCAACCTTGCAAAACTAGAGGGCAATGATCCGAGGTCATGGTCCCAATGGCCTGCAGATCAGCCTGAGGAAACGTATCATGCCACTCCGTAGTCGCCAAAAATCTGTCAATTCTAGTCATCGTAGGGTCGTCTTGTTCGTTTGACCAAGTGTATAATTTACCGTTGAGATCAATCTCTAAAAGCTGAAGGTAGTCAATTGTGAGATTGAATTGTCTTATCACTCTTCTATTTATTGAACCTTTATTTTTCTCCCTTGCTCTCCTTATCATGTTAAAATCGCCTAATATCAACCATTCCGGCTTCATCATATTTCGAATATTGCACAGCTCTGTTAAGAAAGACATTTTCTCATTCTCAGGTTGAGGTCCATAAACTCCTGTAAGGTCCCACGCCACATCGCATAGGCGGGAGCAGACCCTGACAGATAACGAATATACCGATGGATAGGGAATAGTAACCATATCAAAAAAATCTGCATCGCAAGCGATTAGAATCCCACCAGATGCTCCAAGGGATGGTAAATAAGTCGACTGAGCTGCTAACTTACACCCCAGTGTTTCCTTTAATAAGTTTGAATTCCAGCTCATTATCTTTGTTTCTTGAAGACAAACAATAGTTGCACCAGAAGAGAGAATCAATTGTTTCACACTTTCTCTCTTAGCAGGGTCATTTAGCCCCCTCACATTCCAAGACAGAATACAACAGTTGATATTCATTAATCAAAAACAGCACCCCTACTTAGCAAAATAATGTCACACAAGTGGTACACAGGATAGGAAAGGAAAACAGAAGCCAACCGGCATTCCACCGTCCATAACACCCTTCCAGCAGCGAACAACCAGTGACTTACAACAGAAACTAAAGCAGACAGAAACACAGACATTGCCAGCCAAGGAAACAGACACCACTGCCCAGACAACAACCTGCTAAACAAAGCAGCCAACAAAAGATCCTGGGCGACCCAAAGACAAGTACACCGGCGACATAACATGGTTCACTAGAACAACCCACACATCTCATAATACAACTCAGAGCATCTCAGCAGCCTCGATAATAGGAGCCTTGAGCGGTGTCACCTTGCTGCCCTTCTTCTTGGTCCCTTCCTTTTCCTTCCCCTGAGTTGCCAGCTCCATAATTGCCTCCATTTGTTCCTTGGTAAGAGGCCTAGAGAAATGCCTTGCAAGCTGCTCAATCAGATCCACCTGGTCATTAGAAACAGAAGCCTTTGAATTTTGAAAATGTGATGAAGCGGAATTATTTAACTTAGCAAGTAGAATTTCTTGTGCTTTGACTATGGCATTTCTATTTCTCCCAATCTTCAATTTTTTCTTAGCAGCCAACCTAGCACTAGACCTCTTGCCAATAGGAGAGGAGATCACACCCACATCAACAGCCGGCTGCACTGACCCCCCCTCAACTGAGTAATTTGCGATAAAGCTAGTGTTAGGCTGTGATCGAATTAGCGGTGGTTCAGGATCTTCAGAGATAGACATAATGAAATCTTCTAGATTATTGTTTGAGGGAACTGGTATGCCACAAGACGGAGCGACAGGGACTAAGTCTGAATTTAATAAATTGTGCGGCGAGACTGATGAGCTATTAAAATCTGAGAGATGGGGTGCTTGAGATTCTAAAATCAACATCTGATTTGGTAAAACAGGGTCTGCCGTCACCCTTGCTTCCTCAACCAATTGCAAACTTGCGTTATTGCACGGAATGGCTGGAGTACTATTAAAATCAGAAAGTTCCAGAGCTTGAGACTCCAAAACCGACAACTGGTTAGGTGAATTAGAAGCTGCTGCCAACCTTTGAGTATCTAGAATTTGAATAGGACTCATGATTGAACTAGGAAAAGCCAAAACAGCCTCTGCTGAATTACAACTTATCACATTATCTGAAATAATTTTTTGGTCTGAACATACCTTTGAAGGAGCAGCAAAAAGAGGTCGCTGAACTGCCATGTCGCCAGGAGTCTCTCTGGTAGCATGCTTCAGACTTATATCACCACCTGGCTCACCTACAGCAGCTGGAGACCAAACAGCAGTTATGAGGGGGTCAGCAAAAGAGACCGACTTGGTCTTAACCTTTGGAATCCAGCGCACAGTCGGCCCAATCACCAAGCCACGACGACGGAATGGAGTGGAAGGTCTGTTTCTGCCGCTCGAACTGATGCAATCCCCCGGACCTCCACGACACCGTGAAGAACGCGCCCAGCCAGAGAGACTGCGATGTCTCCGGGTGCCATGACGCCTAGTCTGCTGGAAATCATCATCATCATCGTGACCCCAGTCGCGTCGAACGAAGTCCCTGCCTCTGCGATCCTCTGATCTCTCTCTCTTTTCTCCAACTGAATCTGGCAAACCATAGCTCCATACAAATTCTCTGCGTGGTCTACGACCAGGGGGACCCCCTCTAACATCCCTTCCTTGGATGAAGGAAAGATCTTCAACAACTTCAATGTGGTTGCGAATGGTGTACACATGGCCCTCCTTTAGATCAGCTGGTGAGTCATGCATAGCCCCAACTAGAGGAAGAGGGGCACTAGAAGGAGGAAGCTCCCTATCAGGAACTGTGACCGTCAAACAGACCTCCTTGGGGATATCACAAGGATCTGAGCACCAAGCCCAAAGATCGAAAGACCTAGTGCGTTCCCTGCGCCTAGAGCGCTCCTGAACATAGTGAATAGCGCAGCTCCTGCCTAAAGCCCTAGCAGCCACATCTTCTCCCCAACAGTGAACTGGAATCCCCTCAACCCTAACCTTCACTCTGAATTCAAAGCAAGTTTTCCTGGCATAACACTCTTCAGACCAGTCCCCAAAGTGAAAAACTCGACCACGATATGAGACCGACCTCCTATCCAGAGCCCACTGCTTGGTTCTTGAATCAGCGAAGATGATAAAGAACTGTTCAGGAAAATGCTTGACAAGCTGATACTGACCGTGATGAAGATCAAAAGAATCCCTCAGCATATCCCCCGCTGCCAGCACATCCACCTCATGACTGTTCCCATCAAAGGAACAAACCACCGCCTTACTGATTAACTCATCCCTGCGTCGACGGATCAAACCAGTCGCGGTGATGGCGCAGACAGCCCTTGCAGGCCGAGCCCTTGGGTCTCCAGGGTAGCGAGCATCCATTGCCTGACCACTCTGGACAGCCTGAAGGTAAGACTTCCGTTGCAGCAAGGAGGAAGTGGGAGGTGCTTGCACAGGATGCAACTCCAGCCCCTTTTGAAGAGGGCCTGAGAAAGGATTCAGCTGTTGATGGCTCAAGGAGGAAGGGCTGACTCTCTGAGTTGAATGCCCGTCTCTCTGAATTGAATGCCTGAGTGAAACAGGTAGGTCACGAAATGAATGAGATCTTCTCTGGGAAATATCTCTAGGACAAGACCTAGCCCTGTGTCCGGTCTGCAGACATTGCCAGCAGCGAACCGGCGCCGAGCAAAGAAAGGCGTAGTGGTCAGACGCCAGACAGTTGAAGCATTTTCCACTTAATTTCTTCTTAAAAAAACTGGTGTTCTTCATCTCCCTATGCTGTTTCAGAGGCAATTTTCCATGAGAATCAAGACTCTTCCTCCACCAGAATTTTGGCTTCACCACTGACCAGCCTTCATCAAAGATCGGCGAAGCACCTGCCTTCCCAATCCCGCTGCACGACCTATGGAAAGGGCGACACGAAGTGACCGTCGGTACAGCTCCGCCGAACTCCCCACGCCGATGGGACAAGACACCACCAGCACCACCAGCATTCAAGCCCCGCGAAGCATTGAAGACGAGCTCATCCAGACCCCACTTCAACTTCTCAGATGCAGAGATCCTCTTCTGCGAAATCCGCTCCGCCAGATCTGCCTCGAGGACCAACCCAGAGCAACCGTCCTTGCTACCATCTTCCCAGAAACCTCAACCAGGGAACGGAGCTCCGCCCGCTGGACAATATCCGCTGCTGGATCTAGGGGTTGGGGGCTGGGGCAGGCAGCGGAGATGGAGCGGGCAGCAGGACCGGGGAAGGGGATGGGCGAGAGAGACATACCTTCACCCCCCACGAACGTCGTCTCCTATTTTAAACTTTACTTAAACAGTTTAGTGTACAATACAAAACAATGTTTTACAGGACTATATGTACGCTGTGCTGAGCACGGTCTTACACGAACGCCGTCTCCTATTTTAAACTTTACTTAAACAGTTTAGTGTACAATACAAAACAATGTTTTACAGGACTATATGTACGCTGTGCTGAGCACGGTCTTACTGATCCTCTGTTGAACTTCTGCCTTCTGTATATGTTGGTAGGCAGGGGCCACTTATGATCAAGAAGCACATGATATGATCTATTTTATATACATATATAACTATGCTATATATTGCACTCAGTACTCAGCGCCCATGTCTTATCTACATCCTTGATTTTTACCTGATTCCGCTGCAATGTTACAACAGTTGCAAGAGAAGAAAAACGACTGGTTTCTCGGCACTATATTCTGCTCTTAATCAGCCTCCAATGCATGTACACCATCCAATGACCAGTTTCCATGTTGGATTAATCCTCTCTCAGTTTGCATAAATGCATCCCACAGACCAGTAGCTGGATCACAGAAACCATCTTGGTCAAGAAGCTTTTGTGGCGGGGCACTCAACAGAGGGAATGAAGGGCTCCCATTTGCATTTTTGACGGCTTCCCAAATCCTACTCCTTTCAGAGCATCTTCAATAGTTATGTAAATTTAGCACCCTAAATATAAATTTAAGAAGTTGCTAAAACATTTTAAAGAGTAGAAAAATACATGTGCTCCAACAGTTCCCTATTTATTGGTTGCTAATTTTTAAAGTAGTCTACGTCAACAAAAAAATAAGCGAGCATGCTTCTATTTTTAATTGAGTTGTCGGCAGAAAATCAATATCACAACTTTCCCTGATGTCTTGAAAGATCGAAGTTATCAATAAAAGACCAGACGGTCACGGTGATGGCGTGAAGACATCACATGATGTGCTCTGACGATGTCTCGGCATAAGAGGCTGTCTAGCAGTGGCGACATCAAGACATCTGGGCGCTGGAGATGAATTTGTGGTTAACAGGACAATGAGACAGCACAAAACAGTGGCAAAAGTATGATTTTTAGATTTAGGGAGTCCCAACAAGGTTAATAAATGTAAGGATAAAATTGGGTTTTGTAGAAAGTTTGTAAATTTAGGGAACTAATTTACATAATTATTGTTGGAGTAGAGTTTTTCTAGAATTCTTGTTAAATTCATATTTAGGGACTTATTTACATAACTATTGGAGATGATCTTATGGGGTAGGTCCTAGTTGCATATTTGCATAATGCCTGCGAAAATAATATCAGAAATCAAGAGATCACACAAGCATTGACCATATATACAACCTGACAATCTCCAAGAATGACGGCATCTTTGTGTAATGAAATTCTCATTTAAGTAACCACGTACCTGTTTCTATAGTAGTAGTCAATAATAGCATCTTCGAAGTCAGCACCTTCAATGATAGCTCCTGCAAGATCACTAAGGACTGGTTTTGTGACTACGGTTTTCCTCCTCCATCAATCCCTTTCGATTTTCTAGTTACCAAACCAGCCCTAAGTGTTAGGGGTGACTGTACAAGCACAATGTTGACACCTTTTTCGGGCGCCAAACACTCAACATGAACCGTGGCGGTGCTCTCTGCACAGAGGCGGACGGTCCGCGTCCTGGCGCGAGGCTAGGGTTTCCTGCCTGACGGCCGGACGGTCCGCACCCTGGGGTCGGACGGCCCGCGCCCTAGGGCCGGACGGTCCGCGCGTACGCAGGGGCGGCGGAGGTCACCGACGGCGCCTGGATCTCGCTCCCGAGAGGGACTCCGTCGGGGAGGAGAGATCCTAGGAGATGTCTAGGATCGGCAGGCCGACCTAGACTCCTCTAATCGACGTCGAGTCGAAAAGAAGCGAAGAATTTGGGAATTGGAAGACTAACCTAGAACTAGACTAGAACTACTCCTAAGAATAAATGTAAATTGTATTGATTGAGGGTTCGATTGATTGCTTAAATCGGTCGTTTTCCTCTGCTTTTATAGAGGAGGGGGCTGGACCCGTTACAAACAAAATTCCGAGCTAATCCCGAGATTCTCGCCAACAAACATAGCAAGAAACTCGGAACCCTAATCTGTTCTGCGCTCGCGCAGACCGTCCGGCCCACAGGCGCGGACCGTCCGGACCGCGAACCGTTCGGTCTCAGGGACGGACCGTCCGGTGCTCTTTTTGGCGCTCAACATATGCCCCCCTGCCTTTTGGTGGAGCTGAGCAAACCAAAATCAACTAACTCGATGTGATTACATCGGTTCTCTTAGGCATCTTGTCACGTACTAGGATGGTACTGTTTGAGGAAACGCCCATTCAAAGCCTTGGGTAAATCCTTGCCTTGTAATGTTTGTCGTAAATAGGCGTTACCAGACATTACCTGTTTCACTTTATAAGGACCCTCCCAGCTTGGCGACCATTTCCCCTACTTAGAGGCAGGATGATCTTCCACACCAGGTCCCCTACTTGAAATGACTTTGCTTTGACCTTCTTGTTGTAGGCCCTGGCTACCATGATTTTGTCCTTTTCTATTGCTCCCAAAGCTATCACCCTCTTGTCGGTCACCTCATCAATATTATCCATCATTGAATTATAATAATCAATGATGGTTATATCATTTTTTATGGCGAACCTGACAGCATTTAAACTTATTTCCACAGGCAACACTGCTTCCTGCCCATAGACAAGCTCAAAAGGAGATACTTTAGTAGCACTATGTTTAGATATTCTATGAGCCCATAAAGCTTCGGACAAAATCTTATGCCAATGCTTAGGATTATCGGATATCTTCTTTTTTATCAAGTTAATCAATGTCCTATTACTAGACTCGGCATGTCCATTGGCCTGAGCATAATATGGAGATGAATTGAACAACTTAAATCTATATAATTCAGCAAATTCACGTACCTCCTTTGACATAAAAGAAGTTCCTTGATCTGTAGTCAAGGTCTGGGGAATGTCGAATCTATGAATAATATGCTCAGTTATGAACTCAATTTGTTAAAGTAGTCAGTGACAACTAACACGAACCGATGCCCCTTTCATGATGAAGGATGAATTTCTCCTATAAAGTCTAATCCCCATCATCTGAAAGGCCAAGGCTTGATGATAGGATGTAATTCGGCTGCAAGGACTAACTGTAGATTGCCGAATTTCTGACACACTTGGCATCCTTTGTAGTACTTGAAACAATCAGCTATCATGTTAGGCCAATAAAAACCAGACTTTCGCAACAACCACTTCATCTTGGGAGTCGATTGATGGGTACCACAAATTCCTTCATGTACTTCGGTCATGGCTAATATAGCATCACCTGGGCCCAAGCATTTAAGTAGGACGTCATTGACTGTTCGGCGGTAGAGTTCATCACTCATTAAAACATATTTAAAAGTTGTACGCCGAATGTTCTTATCCGTCTGACACTGGGATTTTGTAAATAATTAATTATGGGTGTCCTCCAATCACTTGTATCGGCTTCATTATCAGCCGAATCAATTAGAAGGACTTTCCTGGTAACCCCGGACAGTTCGGAGCTTTCACTCGGACGGTCCGCGACCTGAGAGATTGGCCTTGTACCGGTTATCGGATTTTCAGTGTTATGAAACTTCCCTCGCTTTATCCGATAACCTGATGCATCTTGTGCCAAATTGTTAGCCCTGTGATTCTCAACTCTAGAGATGTGTCAAATACTGAATTTGTCAAAAGAATGAATTATGCCCCAACATTTTTCAAGGTAACTATTTAGAGTACCATCAAAACATTGATATTCTTCTAACACCTGTTGGACGACCAGCTGAGAATCACCAAATGCCTTCACATGTTTTACTCCCATACAATTTAAAAGTTCCAAGCCGAACAAAAGGGATACATATTCGGCTTGATTGTTAGTGCAATAAGTTTTCAATCGGCTAGAGAAGTCGAAGGAGACATCACTTGGTGAAACAAGTACGATGCCAATTCCTTGCCCTTCATTGCAAACCGATCCATCAAAATATAAAGTCCAAGGAGTAATAGTGAGGTATGACATGTCTAGTTTATGAGTATCATTAATCTGATGTTCTACAATAAAATCCGCTACGACTTGGCCTCTCATAGACTTCAATGGTTCATAGGCCAAGTCATATTCTATGAGTGCATAAGCCCACTTACCGATTCTACCACTCATAATTGGGTTATGCAACATGTATTTGATCACATCGGCTTGACCAGAAACAGTGCAATGACTAGACAGTAAATAACATATACACTTGGTGCATGCATAAAACAAGCATAAGCATAGCTTCTCAATAAAAGTGTACCTCGTTTTAGCATCCACCAACCTCCAACTTAGATATGTCACCACATGCTCCTTTCCTTCAGTTTCTTGTGTCAGAACAGCCCCAATGACCTTATCTTCAGCTGCAATGTATAATCGGAATGGTACTCCTGCTTGTGGTGCTTTTAATACGGGAGCCGAAGACAAGTATTTTTAATGAGATCAAAGGCTTCCTGCTGCTCTGCCCCCAAGCGAATTCGGCATCATTCTTAAGCCGAAGGATAGGGGTGAAGGCATTAATCTTCCTGGCTAGGTTAGAAATAAACCTTCGTAAATAATTCACCTTGCCGAGAAACTTCTGCACTTCGACCTTACAAGTCGGAGGTCCCACATTTCGAATAGACTTGATTCGGTCAGGGTCTATCTCTATACCATGTTCATGGATGACAAATCCTAAAAACTTACCAGCCGACACTCCAAAAGCACATTTACGTGGGTTCATTTTCAAACTATACCGACGCATCTTATCAAAGGCTTTGCGCAAATCAGCTATATGAGAACTAAACTCAGCCGATTTTACTACAATATCATCAATGTAGACTTCCACAGTGTTTCCCAACAACTCGTGAAAGATCAAATTCATAGTCCTCTGATAAGTAGCACTGGCATTTTTCAGACCAAATGTCATGACAACCCACTCAAATAAACCAATGAAGCCTGGACATATAAAGGCCGTTTTAGATGCATCTTCTTTGGCCATAAAAAATCTAATTATATCCGACATTACCATCAAGGAAGCTAATAATTCTATTCCCTGACGCATTATTGATTAATGTGTCGGCTATGGGCATGGGATATTCATCTTTAGGAGTTGCTCTATTTAAATTGCGAAAATCAATGCATACTCTGAGCTTACCTGACTCCTTCTTCTCCACCGGCACAATATTAGATACCCACTCTGCGTATCTGCAAGGTCTAATAAAATTAGCTTCTAATAGCCGGTGAATTTCGTCCTTGATTCGTGGGAGAAGGTCTGGACAAAATGTTCTAGCTTTCTGCTTGAAAGGTCTGAAACCAGATTTAATGGGTAGCCGATGTTCTACGATTTCACGGCTTAATCCTGACATCTCAGTGTAATTCCAAGCAAAGCAATCTGAATATTCTTTCAATAGACCGATCATTTCATTTCTAGGATCGGTCTCCAGCATCTTGTTCAAAAAAGTCAGCCTTGGAGTTTTACCATCTCCTATGTCGATCTCCTCCAAAGGATCGACCGATGTAAACCCCTGTCCTAATTTATCGAGATCTCTGAATTCTTCTATCATGTCCCCCACAGAGGAACCAGATGATCTTTGTGTGATGGTGGACTCTCCGGTCTTGGGGGCCGGATTACCCGTGATACTGTCTTTATGTTGTGGTAGATGTTCGGTCTTAAAGACCGAACTATTTTGTGAAAGACCGGACCATCCGGCCTCAGAAGTCGAACTGTCCGTGACCAAGGACTCATGTATTTTGTGTGTACTCATCATTTAAAATTTATTTATGATTTAGCCGATTCTCCATCGGCTCTAGCATTACAGGAATGAAACCCTTCTTATCTATACTTATGAACTGATAATTAGAAAAATCTACTCATGTGAGACATGTAGCAGTCTCATAAGTCCAGAGTACAGGGGCATCGGCCACAGCGATACAGGTCGATACATCAACATGTACTTGTTCTACATCATCGCCTACCCATTGTATTAACATTTTATGTAATGTAGAAGGTATACATTGGTTGGCATGAATCCAATCTCTGCTTAGGATTAGACTGTAATTTCCTTCTACATCAGCGACAAAGAATGCAGCAGCAAGGGTCTTGGTCCCGATGGTTAATTCAACGGACGTGACTCCCCTGGCTTTGATCGAACTATTAGTTCCAACACCGCTGAGGGTCATGTTGGTCTTGACAAGTTCGTCATCTTGTTTACTTAATTTTCTGTACAATGAATAAGGCATTAGATTTACAGTCGCCCCTCCATCTACCAACATTTTAGCAATCGGTATCCCATCAATGTGACCACGCACAAAAAGCAGCTTTAAATGATTTACCGATTCCTTTGGTTTAGTAAAGGCGGCTTCTTTAGGACCAAAATCAAACTGGGCAACAACAGGTTCATTGTCGCTGACAATAGTACAATCGGTGGCAAATATAATAACATTTACATCCATACATGTGCGCTCTGGAGAAGTTCGTAGTCGACCAGGTCTTCTCCCAGTAGGTCGTCCTCCTCCATTGGTGTTGGCACGTCGTCGAAGGCGTCCTGGTGTGGTGCGGATGGTCCGGACTCAGGGGTCGGATGGTCCGCGCCTGGTGCAGATGGTTCAGCCTTGTTAGCCAGGCTGTCTGCCATACCTACAGGGTGCTGCACAAGTGTTGTTTTATTTTCTATTTTTGTGGTCGTTTGCTTTTCCTCAACGGCCTTTGGTCTCCATTTCTTTTGCGGTGGCAGGTACTGTGGATGTGTGTCATTGAATATCTTTTCTGCCTCCTTTTCCAGGTTCCCTTTTGCTCTTAATCGCTGTAATTTTTGCTTTTGGGACCGTGTTAATCCCGCTGGGCACCATCAAGGCATAGAGTATTTTGGATCGGCTATTTTGATGGCAGTCGTATCTTCTGTTTTGTTTGTGTTGGCCGATTCACCAAAAATCATCGGCCCTTCACTTTCTTTTTGTATGACGACATCCGATGTACCTATTTTGATGATGTCCTTTTTTGTCGTTCTTTCAGTTGTTGCAGGCATATGCCCCTATGTCGAATTGGTCGGCCTTTGAGGTCGAGTAGTCCGACAATCTTGTTGGGCCTGTGTCTGGTGACCGGATTGAGCGGTGCTCAATCGGTCTTGTACTAGTGGTGCCAACCTGTTGAATACAGATGTTTGGGGTGCCCCCCAAACGGGGTACTGTGGCATCCCAAACAGATATGGTGGCATGCCACACATTTGATTTGGGACATATGGTGGAGGTATGTATGCATATGGATATGGCATAGGTGAATATGGGGGTGGAGGTGTTCATGTAGGTATGTTAGGTCTTAATTGGATAGTATGACCTTCCATTTTTTCCGATTGGTGAGGTGGTCCAATCGGTCTTACCTGATATTGCTCACGAATGGGCGAGCGAGGTCGCTTTGCTGGCCGGTCAGTGGGGTCGGCCTTCTTTTTCACATATTTGGACAATAATTGATCGAAAGTCGAGCCAGATTTGACCAGCTGACCAACTGCTTTAAATGTATTTGTTTTCCAAGTACCTATCTCTGGTCGTCGTGGTTTGAAGGTACGCGATCGTTGCGGGTCTTGAGTATGACCGGACCGTCCACTGGAATTCTCCGGACCGTCCAGCGTGGTTTCGGACCATCTGCGCCTATGCGTTAGACCGTCCAAGATGCGCAGCACGGGCTCCTGCTCCTGCCCCTTGGTCTGCGCTTGCCCCCTAGCGCCGGAGGTCGTGATGGTCACCTTAAGAGTCTCCCGTCCATCGGGAGTCTCCTCAACCACCACTTTCCTGCAATAAATTTTATGATTCCCATCGGCCTCTCTTGTGTTGCCGATGATTATCTCTTTGTCTTTGCCTTTATCGGCTATGTTTGGCCGAACCAGGACCCTCTTGCCCTCAAAGTTGATCATGTTCATCAGAAAGGGCTCTGTGTCCACCTGCATTTCCTGAAATTTCAATCGTCCTTCATTAATGGCCGATTGAATCTGTCGACGGAATACATTACAATCATTAGTGGCATGAGAAAATGAGTTATGCCACTTGCAGTATGCGCGACGTTTTAGCTCGTCGGCGGATGGAACAGTGTGATTTATTTTAATGTTGACATTTTTGAGTAATTCATCAAATATTTTATCATATTTACCAACATTAAATGTAAACTTAACTTCCTCTTGCTGTTTCTTTTGAATCGGCTGCAAGGAAGAACAAGCCGAAGATTTGGCCTGCTTTGGTCAAACCATTTCAGCAGCATATACCTCTATTGATTCGTCGTCCGAGCTACTTTGGTCGCACTCTACTATATGGACATTGTGACGAATGGTTTTAGCAGTCTCTTTGCTTCGGCTTTCACAAGACAAAGCTCTGGTGTAATTGTGCTAGCGTGAAAAACTGGATGCCTTCTAATCTTTCTTTTAAATGATATCTCAGTCCATTAAAGGCTAATCCTGCTAGCTGTTTTTCTGCTAAGTGTATTTGGAAGCATCGGTTTATTGTATCCTAGAACCTCCAGATGTATTCATTAACCGATTCGTCCTTCCCCTGACGCAGGGCCACTAGGTCTACCAGATCAAATTCATAATCACCGGAAAAGAAGTGATCATGGAATTTTTGTTCTAACTCCCCCCATGACAAAATAGAATTAGGAGGTAAAGTGGCGTACCATGCAAACGCGGTTCCTGTTAAAGACAATGAAAATAAACGTACGTGAAATGCTTCTGTGTCGGCCAATTCTCCTAATTGTGCTAAGAACTGGCCTATGTGTTCGCGCGTGTTTTTTCGTTGGTCACCCAAAAAATTTGCGAATTCGGGTATCCTGGTTCCCTTTGGGTATGGGTGGTGATCAAATCGACTGTCATTAGGTTTCCGATATGATTGCCCCCTAGGGACCATGCTTACTCCGAGCTTATCTCGGAACGCCCTGGCTATTTCCTCCCTCACTATATCGATGGCAGCCGGTGCGAGACCACCGGCTCTTTGGTCAAACATGGGGTTGGCTGGATATTGGCATGTGTCTTCTCCCCCCATTGGTTTGAGCTATGTGGTGCATTGCCATTTGCCCTATATGGCTCAGAGGATTGATCGTTCTTTTCCGGCCTTCTAAGCGGGGCTGGAAAGCTTTCTTAGGCTCTAGATTTTGTATTAATGGGCTGATGCGTTGCCTAGTGTGATGGGAAGTGTTGCTAGGACGGGTGAGGATTCAGGTAACAGTCCTCCTCAAAAGAGTCATGCGCGGACTGTCCGAACATTGGCCCGGACCGTCCGTGATTATATGCGGACCGTCCGTCGTTGTATGCGGACGGTCCAACTGGGTAGTTTAGATTCTGTGCCATATGTTGTGGCTCGGGTGCATGTCTGGGTAACTCATTAAAAATGGGTCCGGTCGTTGTGGGCCCGGACGGTCCGGACATGTGCAGATCAGCTGATTTACTGCCGATTTGCGGTTGCTCAGGGTATGTGTTCATCGGTATCCCATAAAGGGGTTGTGACTGGTCGTGACAACCTATAGCCGATGTGTTACGTGTGTTTCCCCCTAATTCAACCTCGTGCGAAGGAAAATTTGCAATGGTAGATTTATCAAATGCATGTACTAGTCTCCTATAATCATTTTGCATACCCCCTATGATATTTTGCATTTGTTCTCGTTGTTCATCTACATAATTCTTAAGAGATTGTAGCTCGTTTGTGTTATTTACATTGGGGATATCTGGTGTGGGTCGGAGCAAAGCCGGATCCATCGCCCGTTGTCGGACGACTTTATTGTTCCTGTCCACCTTGAAGTTAGCCAGGAACTTCGCCTTTACCTCTTGAATCAGTTGTTCCTTGTGCTCCTCGAACTGGAGCTGTTCGTTAGTCGACAAGGTTTCCCAAGTCAGCTCTATAATGTTGTTGGGGGAGACTTCAGAACTATCCCTTGAACCGACCATTGAGGGCTGATTTGATGGGTCTAGATGTGTTGTCCCCAGCGGAGTCGCCAAAAGTATGTTGACACCTTTTTCGGGCGCCAAACACTCAACACGAACCGTGGTGGTGCTCTCTGCACAGGGGCGGATGGTCCGCGGCCTGGCGCGAGGCTAGGGTTTCCTGCCTGACGGCCGGACAGTCCATGCCCTGGGGCTGGACGGTCCGCGCGTACGCAGGGGCGGCGGAGGTCACCGGCGGTGCCTGGATCTCGCTCCCGGGAGGGACCCCGTCGGGGAGGAGAGATCCTAGGAGATGTCTTGGCTCGATAGGCCAACCTAGACTCCTCTAATCGACGTAGAGTCGAAGAGAAGCGAAGAATTTGGGAATTGGAAGACTAACCTAGAACTAGACTAGAACTACTCCTAAGAATAATGTAAATTATATTGATTGAGGGTTCGATTGATTGCTTAAATCGGTCGTATTCCTCTGCTTTTATAGAGGAGGGGGCTGGACCCGTTACCAACAAAATTCCGAGCTAATCCTGAGATTCTCGCCGACAAACATAGCAAGAAAGTCGGAACCCTAATGTGTTATGCGCTCGCGCGGACCGTCTGGCCCACAGGCGCGGGCCGTCTGGACCGCGGACCGTCCGGTCTCAGGGCCAGACCGTCTGGTGCTCTTTTTGGCGCTCAACACACAATATTTGTTCGGTTAGCTTCATTTAGACTATGGCCAGCCGGCCAGCAAATCGTGCATGTAATCGTGACCATCATATATTGTTTTGCACGGTAGACTATGTTGTTTACGGAGTGGAGTATGAAACAAGAGACATAGATGAGTAAGTTGGGGATAGCCTTAGAATCTAGCGCATCAAAACATGTTTGTGCAAATATGTCAGGGAATTATGTATATTGGCAATTTCCTATATCAGATGCACAACGGGAGAAATCACTATTGCAATGGTACATTGTTGTTGGTGTTGATCTGGGCGTCAATCACTGCTATGCGTACCGGCGGCGGTGCTCTCTGCGTTAGCGCGGACGGTTCGTGACCTAGCGCAAGAGCTAGGGTTTCTATAGACGAGACGAACGGTCCATGCCTGGTGGCTGGACGGTCTACGCATGCGTAGAGGCGACTGAGTTCGCCAACAGCACCTAGATCTCACTCCCGAGAGGGACCCCGTCAGGGAGGAGAGATCCTAGGGTTTGTCTTGGGATCGGTTGCCCACCCAAAATGCCTCTAAATGACGCAGAGTCGAAGAGAGGTGAAGATTAGAGGGAGAAAACTATATTACTGTCTACTCCTAAAGAAAAATGTAAAGAACATAAGATATATTGATTGTTTGATCGATTGTTGGTGATTGCAATCGGTTGTACCCCTTAATATATATATAGGGGAGGTCTGGACCCGTTCCTAGGCGTCTCCCAACAGCAACCACAGATTTAGAGGGAAAAACTCGCACGGAAAAGAGATTAGTTGCGTCTGATTTGATCTATGGGCGGACCTTCTGCGCCTATGGGCGGGACCGTCTGTGGGCCGGACCGTCCGGCCATGTCCAGTACCACAAATGGTGCTCAACAATTTCAATTTAAATAATGAAATGACATTTACCGGTCTAAAAATGCAAGTCGTAAGTAACCACACCAGAACAAATATAAGATTATATTACAATGTCTGGTTATTCATCTAGCTTGCATTACATAAACATAACTAGTTAGTTACCCATACATCACTATGGTTTCTATATATCATATATGATTTCATTATTCGAGGTGCACTTTTTAAATATTTCGCTGACGTGCGGGGAACACAGGGACGATGCTAACTGGAGCTCAGAAACACACAAAAAATGCTCGCTGGTCAGCAACAATACTCAATGATTGCTTCCTGACAACTAGCCCTGTTGGGCAAACATGCTCAGGCTATCTGCACTGTAGTGTGGTAACCCTCAGGGTAAGGCAACAGAGGGAACGATAGTGCTGCAAACTATGGTTCTCGGTGTCCTTCTGTAGCTACAGTAAAATGCTACATATAGTGTACGCAAGAACTTGCCCATACATCACTACGGTTTCTATATATCAAATATGACTTCATTGTCTGAAGGTGCATCTTTTTAATATTTCTTTGGCACGTGGGGGATGTGGGGAATGACGCTAAATGGAGCTCAGAAACACATAGAAACTACTCGCTAATCAGCAATAATAGTCAATAATTGCTTCCTGACAACTAGCACTGTTGGGCAAACATGCTCAGGTTATTTGCATTGTAGTGCAGTAACCTTCACGATAAGCAGAAATAGGGAACAGTAGTGTTGCACCGCTGCACACTATGGTTCTTGATGTCCTTTCGTAGCTATAGCAAAACACTACATATAGCGCACTCAAGAACTTCTGGTATCAGTGTTGGCTATGACAAAACACATGCGTTATATATAGAGAAAAATATAGTAGTTGGATTAGAATGAATAAAATGTGCACTAGTTGATATAGAGGGAATATGTAGAGGGACATGAGTGTGAAGGATTGTAATATAGAGTAAGGAATCTTGATGACTAGACTATGAATAGTGGTATAGAGTAAGGATATGGAGTAACCTACACTACGGATAGCCTCAACCAACCAATCTATGCATGTGCTCATGATGTCAGTCACATCTGTATACCATGGTGTGATGAATGCAGTTGATGTGCAACACACGACGAAAGAATGATATATGTTGGTTGAGCTCAAGCACCACTAGGCAAACCACAAATGTGCAATCATTGACAAGTGGGAACATCGTTGCAGGTGAGAGTCATCAATAGTGGTGTAGGTATAGATGAGGAAGCACAAAGTATAATGTATCCATGCCAAGAAGGGAGGCCATATAGATGACACATGTCCATTTATTTGTGTAGGACCAAGGTTGTCGTCCATACTAGAAGTAACCATCTCGACTTGATGTAGCAACCATAGTGCAACATAACTGATCTGATTTCTTGAAAGAGCTCGAGTCCTCCCCCACCCCCTAAACATACAAGATAATCAAGGTGGAAATGAACTAATTTCCACCTCAACCCTCTCCAATCTCGAAAGAGGTCACTTTGATGGCCGGTCATGGGGAACGACCTTTTGTTGACGTACTTGGATAATAATTGATCAAACGTGGGACCGACTTTAACCAGCCGAGATGTGCATTAATTGTATTCTACTTCCACAAACCTATTTCGGGGCGTCAGGGCTTGAGGGTACGTAGTAGTTGCTGCCTCTGGACATTGACAGACCATCTACCAAAGATAGTTGGATCGTCTGCTAGAGCTGGTTGGACCGTCCGCTAGAGAGTCGGACCGTCCTCGCTGGTCCCTAGTGTCGGTGGTCTTGATAGTGATTTTAATGTTTTTCCTCATTCTATGGTCTTCTCTACCACAACCTCCCTGGAAAAGATCATAGTGTTCTCATCGAGGGCCTAAGGGTCATCGATGATGATGCTCTTTCCTTTGTTCTTATCGATCACATCTAGCCAAACCAAGACCTTTTATCATTAAGATCTATCAGGTTGACCAGGAAAGGTTGTTTGTCAATATGTATCTCTTGGAAATTTAACTGGTCCTCATTAATGATCGATTGTACATTGGGGGCATGTGTAGTAGGTAGAAGAGATGCCATCTAGAACTCTCCTCGCTCGACAATCCTCTGATGTCGGTCCACCTTGAAATGCGGCAGATATTTTTCCTTTGTCTCCTCATGCTCTTGGGCTTGTTGTTGCTTTATGTAATCTTCAAATCGCTATTGATCTTCAGACAACAGACTCTCTAGAGTTGGCTTCATGATTTTCCTGGGGAAACATCGGTGTGATCTTTGGAACCAGCCATTTTGGGGGCCAATTTTAATAAATCTGAAATGCAGTTTGTTGGAGCGAAGGCTGATTGCCCCCTTGATCAGTTTTCTTTAACATAAATCAGATAGGTTCTATCTCAGACACAGGAGGCGAAGGGTACTTCGACCGTTACCGAAGCTGAGGTCTCGGTCTAAGAACGGTCGAAGGCTTGGAAGCGAAGGGATCTACCATTTAAAGCAGGGGCTCCTCAGGACTTCACTCTGCGTCACCGCTAGCTTGGGAGGTTTCGACCCGCAGCCTTGGCAAGGACCGAAGACCCGACGCCCTAGAGCAAAGAGTGTCGCGTCCTAGCGAGGACCACACCGTTCGATGGCAGGGCTCATGCAGCGTCCTGCTGACCATTTGGGCCCATTTGTAAGCCCCTTCCTGGGGTAGGGTTTACCATATATCTAATCAGGTTATACTTAACATCACTGTAATGACCTGTAATGACCCCGTAGGGGGGGATATTCTGGGGCTATGGCAGGTAAACGGGGGCATAACTGTACTTAGAAGGGCACGCCCACCCACCTAGTTACCTATAAATACCCCCATACTATACATTGATGGGACACGTTGAACAAGACGCTATAGTTCCCTGCCTACTATTTTGTGGATCCCCTGAATACTCCAATAGAGTTGCCAAAAAAGTGTGTTGGCGCCTTTTTGGACCAAACACTTACGATCCCAAAATCCCGCTCACGGGGAATGAGACCTTAGGGAATCTCTCTGCAAGGCATGAGACCATTCATGATAGGTCACTAGACAGTCCATGGTTGATCACTGAACGGTCCATGGTAGGTCACTAGACCGTCCGCACGTGCACAGAAGATAGCAGTGAGTTCCTCCAGAAAGAGAACCAAGGAAACAACACAACTCCTACCTCCTAGGAGGGACCCATCGAGGAGGAAGGATCTTGGGGTTATCTTGGGTAGGCAGTCCACCCAAGATGCCCCTAAACAATGTAAAGTTGAGGATATGTGAAGATTGAGAATGAGGAAGATTAAACTAGATCTATACTACTCCTACTCCTAATGAAATGACGAACGAAGTAAATAGGTAAATTGTATCGATAGATTCGATTGTGGATGTCCTCAATCGGTCGTACCCCTTTATATTTATAGGAGAAGGTCTGGACCCGTTCTAGGCGCTTCCCGACATATTCCCATGTAATTAACGGATAAGCACGGGCCGGAAAGGGACTTTTGCCTAAGAGCTAATGTAATCGCGGGTTGTCCAGGCTACACATGCGGATCATCCGATCGTCACTTTTGGTGCTCAACAATGGGATCAAGCTAGAGTTTCTTCTCTTTCCCTTCCCCTCCTCTGTCCCCACCCCTATGTCACCGCCTCCAGTGGGCTACCATGGCCGGCAAGATCTCCTTCTCCTCCTTTCGCCCTCTCTCTCCTCCTTTCCCCCTCCCGCTACCCTCGCTAGGACGCACAGGGCCTAGGGCGTGTCCTGGAACGCCAACCATCAGACTTGGCTGCATCTCTAACATCTTCTAGCTTCCACATTTATATTGTGTACCTTTATTGTGTGCTTTGCCTTTAAAACAACATCGCCGGGTCATGCATATCCACTGGTGGGTACATATTTCCTCATACACATACCCATGTGGGTCAAAGTCACCCGTCGTGTCACCCATACCCACAAAAATTGAGGATTTATAAAAAATAACACATTACACAAATGATAGGTTTTAACCCAAGTCCTGGTACCATCCATCCATCAATCCAAATATATATCTCATACTTATGGTTGTGGAGTATAAAGATGTTTTATAGCTAGTGTTTTATTTTGTTTTGGGTTAGGTCAAGTTTATGTCTTTGGATTTGGACCAAGTTTATATACGGTATTTTATGCCCATGGTTTAATGGGTATAGGTGAGGATGGAATGTTCCAAAACACGCATACCTATTGGCGAAGATTTTTGCTCAATAAAAGGCCAATGCATAGGATATTTAGTCTACATACATACATATATGTATGCACCATCCATGCATGCACATACACGCACGCACGCGCGGGCGCGCGCACCTGGTGCTACCACGGCTTCATCTTCCACGTTGACACTCTAGGCCACACCCACGTGCCCTGACTGGTTCTCCCGTCCCTCTCTCACCTACTGCTATGTGGGCACGTTGACACTCTAGGCCTGCCCCACGCGCCCCAATTGGTTCTCCTGCCCCTCTCTCAGCTACTGCCCTGTGGACCTCTAGCATCCACGTAGCCAGCTACTGCGCCTGCTCAGCACCTGACCCCGCTCGCGCAGCTACCACACCGCGCAAAAAATAGTGCTTAGCGAGCACTCGAACCCACACCCCTAGCTCCGGAAATTTGGGGCTAACCACCAGACCACATGTACCAAAGTGTTTAGAAATAAACAATAACTATATTTGAATACATATCTCAATATCTATTTATATGATATATAAAAATCGTAGCAAAGCATGATATATATACACACCCTAATGAAGTAAATGCCCATAGGGTATTGGGTCATGGATAACCATTGTCATCTCCAACCACCACATGGTTGGCCACCACCCAAATCCATCTTCTAAGCTGGGCTTGAACCCTATGCTTATCTTCACCATTCCCCTATACATCTCCCATTATATGTACTTTTAATATATTTTACTACCTTCCCTTAAAAGATTCTCCCATTATGTACAGGATGTCTCCAACCATTCTTCATATACATCTCTCCGTACACTACAACTCAGTCATTTAACATTTATTTCTCGTTTTTTGAAAATTTAAAAAAATCATACACTATTTGTACTACAATAACACACATTATTGTCATGTTATGGGGCTTAAACACAATTAATATTGCAAAGAAACAACATAATTAAAGTGTAGGGGAGCATGGTGCTCCTCTTATATATAGGGAGATTATTTCTCCCTATGAGGGTGTTTCAGACTGTTCCACTCCATGTTTTACTGCTTTGCAGCATGATTTTCTTGCCAGACATGCTGAACTCCAGCAATTATGCCCCACCCAAATGTGAAGTTGGGGTCAAATCCACCATTTTGGAGGAGCGACAAAAAGGGTGCTCCTGAAATTGGTTTTTTTATATGGACACGAAGTTGCAAGGTATTTACCCACCTTTGCCACTGGTTACATAGATAACAATCCATTTTTTCAATCTCCCCTCCCACAACCTTCCCTTACCGGCCATGGAGGTCTACCGCCTGCACCTCGCTAGGGGCTCTCTGGCAGCGATGGTCGGTGTACCGGGCTGCGTGGGAGGCTCTTTGGTGCATGGGCTCGCCGACTAGTGATGAGGCGACCACATGATTTAGTGGCGAGTGAGGCTGAGAGTTCTGTGAAGCCCGTCGTAGAGCCATGCCATGGGCGGAGCGGTGGACTGTGAGGCGCGCCATGGCCTCGAAATACTCGATTTGTAGCAGGAATCTCCTGCAGTCATGTCGACGCAGTGCCACAGCATGGGGTCAAGGCCATGAGACAGCGCCAGTCGTGACTGATGAGCCAGGCCTCGACACAACATCTTCGCCTAGTCGCAGGTCTCGTTCTCCGTGGCCATGGGCGATGCTGGCATGGCGAGATATGACATAAAAAATGAGTGTATAATAGTGAGATCAAATTTGAAGGATACAGTAAACATGTTATATGAGTATTTGATATTTTAAAATTTGAAGTTATCGTGCAACCAAATACTTTTAAAACTCTATGGCAGAGCTATTTCATGGTAGAATTGTTGGAGCAAAGGTAAAAATGGTGGAACATAGCAGTCCTAAACATCTCTTTATATACATAAAGTATATAGGGGAAGCCCTTGGAAAACTGTGTTTTTCTATATATGTTAGAGGGAAGCGTTAGAGTGGTTCTAACTCTTGCATTAGGAGACTCCACCATGCATTTGCAGCACACACACATCGAACTAGACCTAGAAAAAGCTTGAGCTCGACGAGCCGGCTCAGCCTCATAGCAGCTCGGCTCGGCTCTACACGGCTCGACGTAGGGATGGCAATGAGTCAAGTAGAGAAAAAATCCACCCGCGACCGCACCCACAGAATAAGCCCAAACCCGCTCGCGACCGCACCCGCGGGTGAAATCCCACACCCGCACTCGTCGGGTTTCGGGTGGGTTTTCGATCCCTGTCGGGTTTCACTTGATCACAGTTTTTATTCCACATGTTCACTAATCACTAGTGTGTGTGCATGATGTGAGTTTGTGACCAGTGACCAGTAGATCGGCTAAGGCGGGGTAAAGGCCCACTAGCCGAGCAGCAACCCTCCTAGCAGGCTAGCAGCAAAAAACAGTTCACACGTAATAACCAGCAGACCGAGTGACTGGAGTACTGGACTAGACTGACTGATCCAAAATTCCAAATGATCGGCAAAAATCTTAGACAAAAGAACAACATCGCAACAATAAATTCATGTCTCAAACTGAAATGGTACCAGCATCATTACATGATTACATCAGTCTCACAATAATAATAGCAGTAACAAGAATACATGATGCATATGAGAATAAGTTCATGCGTATGTGTCAACAGCGGCGGTCCTGACATTTTAGGGGCTTAGACCTCAAATAATTCTTCAACAACTTCAACTTTGAAATGCTTCTTTCAGCTGATGCTACAGTAACATGCATGGTAAATAAAATCCGATAAGCAATAGAAATATTAGGATAACAATCCACTTCTCTGACATGCTCAAAAATCTCCATAGCAGACATTGGTTTATCTGATAAAGTCAACCGCAGAACACTAAGCTCTGAAATTAGATCATTTAAATCAACATCATATGAGCCATCGAAAGATAAAGTACTTGCAAATTTGGTACAATGGTCTCTTAATTCAATAGTCACCAGCGACTTCAAAGTTATTGAGGTCATCAAAAACCCAAAGATACCTTTGAATGATTAGAGTTCTTCAAATCTACTTTTTAATGAACTAGTTGCAATATCAACCATCACCAAAAAGTAATTAACTTCAAAAGCCTTTTGAGCTTCTAGATTTTCTTCCTCATTGCTAGTTTCATCATAGTGTTTCTTCCTAGTAGCACGACGCTTTACTGGAAATGATGGTTGTAAACCAAGTTCAGATGCAATTTCTTTTGCAGTGATCAAACTAGAAGCAAATCCTTCATTTCTATAGTTTTCAAAGAAACATATGGTGTTCTCTATGCTCTTTAAGGTACCATCAATGCACATGGATGGTGACTACAACTTCTTGCTCACTTTGCTGACAACAAATAAAATATCATACCAAATAATCATACCAAGTATAAACTCAAAGGTTCCAAGCACTTCAAATAAATTTTTTGCATCACTCATATCCTTGGCTTCAACATCCTTATCTTTACTTAACTGAAGCAAATATGATCTAATTTTAGGAGCTTGAAATCTAATTGCTTTGACACTTTTGATGCGACTCTCCCAACGTGTATTGCTCCATGACTTCATAGTCAAGCTTTCAACATGGTTAATCAAAACGTCCCATCTTTTGGTAGAACTAGAAAACAATACATATATTCGTTGCACAATCCCAAAAAAATGAAATAGCTTTGACACAAGATTTAGCCATATCACAAAGAGTAAGATTAAGGCTATGGCAAGCACATGGCATATACAAAGCTCTTGGATTTATAACAAGAAATCGTCTTTGCACCCCCTTGTTCTTTCCTTTCATATTAGACCCATTATCATAACCTTGACCCCTGACATCTTCTATATTTAGACCAAAGTACTTAATGAAATCAATCAATGAATTGAAAAGCCCCTCACCAGATGTGTCATCTACCTTTATGAAACCCAGAAAATATTCCTCAACTTTACCACAAGACATGTTAACACATCGAACTAACAAACTCATTTGTTCTTGATGACTCACATCTGGGGTACAGTCAAGTATAACAGAAAAATATTTGGCCTCTTTAACAGTCTTGATGATAGATTTGGTAATATCAGAAGCCAAAAGATAAACCAACTCATTCTGAATTTTATGACTAAGATAATGATAGTGAACCTCATTGTTTTTTATACGCCTAAGGTGATCTTGCATTACCAAATCAAATTCAGCGATCATCTCAACACAAGATAAGAAATTACCATTCTAATCATTATAAAGTTGCTCACTGGATCCTCTAAATGCCAAATTACGCTTACCAAGAAATTTGACAACAACAATTATTCTTAATAAGACTTGCCTAACACGCTCTTTTTCCTTTGTGGTTTGGTGCTAAAATTCTTTATCGATTGTTTCATGTTTATTGAGTATAGCTCTCAGTTCATTCCAAGAGTTCATGTTGGTAATATGGTCCATACTAGCCTCATGTTCTTTAAACCTATCATTGATATGTTTCCAATCTCTAAAACCATCATGCGCCAGTGAACTCTTACACTTCTCAGAATTGAAAATCTTACAACAAAAGCAAAACACTCTATCAACATGTTTTGAATAAACCAACCATTTTCTATCATGAACTTCTCCATTTCTCAACTTTATAAAGTAATGCTTATATGAAAAATGCCTCCCATTATCATCCAAAGGAAATACAATATTTTCTTCTCTTATAGCCCCCTTCTCTACTAATATGTCCCTTGACTTGTTATCAAGATTATTCCAATTCCTTGGATCACAGATGTCCTCAATAAAATCCGATTGTTCATCAACATTAGCATTTTCAGTAGGAGATGAATTAAATATAGGCTCATGACCACTCACATTGTTATCATCCATGTTGATGTCAACATTTTCATCTGATGGAAGACCCTGATCTTCTAGATTAATATTAGGTTGTTCCTCCACAACCACTATAGTCAATTCATATGTATTTGTTGAAGTTCTTGGATTACTGGTCAAAAACCTATCCATAGCTCCTCTCTGTGATTCTATAAACTCTTATGTCCTTTTTTCTCTTTCTTTTTTCACTGCCAGATGCATATCTTCTAGACAACATGACTGAAATAGAGAAGTTAACAGATAAATATTTAAAATCTAAAATCTAATCTACTTATCTACAATCTAGTATTTCAATTATTATTGACTTAGGGCAAACAAAAAATTATACCTCGGCAATCTTGTTCGGCGGCGGTAGGCGAGAGGCGGTTGCAGGAATCCTTAGCGGATCAGCGTAGGCGTCGGCTGCGGTCTGCGGACGTCCTATTCGCGCGGCAGAACTGCAGATCCAGAATTCCAGTTTCCAGACTCGCCTCGCTCTGGCCTCTGGCGTCCTCTGGCGTTGAATAAAAAAATCTGTTGGCCGCCTGCCCGCCTGGTCGGATGTCTCGCGTCCTCACCTCGTAACCAGAGGTGAATAAAAAATATGTTGGAGCCGGCAATTAGTCTCCTTTACTTGTATATATATAAGTACTATCTACTATGGTGGGGGCCCACGAAAATATGAGGCCCAGCGCGGCTGTCCCGTCTGCCCGCCCTCAGGGCCGGCGCTGTGTGTCAAACACGAACAGTTCACAGGTCCACAGCATTAATGCATTATACACCAAACCAATAGCGGTAGGAATAACATAACACATAGAGACCAATTCAATACTGCACCAACAACAACACTCAACCATTGTAGAATACTAGAATCTGCTTCATCCTAGCAAAAAGTAGACATTCAAATGCTAGTATTCAGTAAACCAAAACTAAGAAATTGGATATTAAGGAACTCGATGTTACCATTTCATCATCCTCCAAACAAATCACTTGGTCAAGCTTCAACTTCAATCAACTATGGTAGAATCTCCATCCTAGCAAGAAAATAGACAATTAATTGATATTATTAATTAAATCAAAGGTAAGAAAATAATGTTAAGAAATTCAATGTTACCATTTCTTCTTCTTCATCCTCCAAACATGTCATTAGAGCATTAACAAAATGAGATTGATCGTATAACATGTTATCATGAGACCAAGCTTGCATACACATCAATCCTTCAACTGTTTTGGTGCTAGTCTACTTTGATGTGGGCTTATTACATGTAACACCTCAAAACCATCAACTAAAAATAATACATTTAAATTAGTAGTGGTAATTATAGTAAAGAATTTTTTTTCTTTCAAGTGTTTGATCTTACTTACATTTAGAATAATTTTTGTTTGCTCATGTTTGATTGATGTTTGTTTTTATAAAATTTCTTTTATATTGAAAACCCAATTAATTAATATGAGAACTTGGTCCCAAAAAATAATAAATTCTTTAATGATAAATATGGTTGGTATAATTATTATGAATTTTTAGAGATATTTAAAATATATTTATTTATATTTTTGGAAAATAAGGATAAAAAGAAAAAAAGAAAAAAAATGAAACCCTAGCCACGCGGCCAAAGTCGACCCATTAGGCCCAACCGGCCGCCATCTCCCCTATTCCCTCCCTCTCTCTCTCTCTTACGCGTGGGCCCCACCCGCGGCCTCTCCCCTACTCCCTTCTAGCGTCGTTCTGCGTAGCCGCCGCACCATGCGCGCGCGCCCGACCAGCCGCGCCAGCCGAGCCACTCACCGACCCTGCTGAGCCACCCGAGCCACCCTCTCCTCTTCCCCTGACCAAAAACGGCCGCCTCCTCCTCTCCTTCCCCACTTCCTCCTCCATTAAGGACGTCGTCGCCATTATTGAAGCCTTGAAGCCGCCGGCCACCTCCCTCCCCGGCGCCCCTTCCTCTCCCCACAACCTCTATAAAAAACGGTCGAACGGGACCTCTCTCCTCCTCTGTCAAGCTCGCCATCTCCCAAACCGCACCTCGCTCTTACTCGCAAAATTGGCCACCAGAGCCCCGTCGAACCGTCCGCGCCCTCGCCTCGCAGTTCACGCCCGAGCCCGCCCGGACCGTCTACCGTCCGTGCCCCCGCCTCGCTGGAGCCGTCCGCGCCCACGCCGTCTGTTCCCCACACCGTGCGCCCTACCCGTTCCTTGCCGTTCGTCGCAAGGTTGAAGACAACCTGTGTCACACCCAGTTTTAGAAGGCAAACAGAATGCGAACCATGTGTGTCAGGATCAGAAACTCACGTACACAGCGATTACATAATTGGAAATCATCACACATTGCTCAAAATAATAGTGGAAAAGGTAATTTATTACATCAAGATGTCCAAGACATCCACAAAGTCATTAACATAACTTAGTCATAAACGTGGTCAAAGTGCGGAAAACAAAACATAGTAGATATGGCCTTCACAGGCAGCTGACTAGGGGTTTGCCACCAACACAACTACAACTCATCGTAGTCCTAGAACTCCTCAAAGTCCTCCATGTTGCATGCATCTCCTCCTGAGTACTGAATACAGTGGGGACAACCTGGGGTGGGGCGGTTTTTAAAGCAAGGGTGAGTACACATCAACGTACTCAGGAAATATCCCGTTTGGCTAAAGTGGACTAGTTGTATGTGGAGTTAAGGTTTAAGCAGTTGCTTTTAGTTGGTCAGGTATTTATTACTAGTAGTAGAGCCAAATTTTAGTAATAAACCCAGTTATTACCCAAATGTACTCTCTCCAAGAGAAAATACTAGAGATCAGAGTTATATTCATCATCATTAACCATCATCATAAAAGTATCCAAAGTTCTTCTAATCAAAGAGGATCCCAAGGCCGCTCTTAACCGTGAGCATGGCGGATATACCAGTTTCTAACACTCTGCAAAGGTTGCACACTTTACCCATGAGTCGTGATTCCCGTTCTGCCCGGGGATCATGACTCCCCATTGATCACTTCCAAGGTGACCTGGTAGGGTCTCACTACGTAGCTTTTACAAAGATTCCCCAGAGGTCATAGCAGCCCATTAGGTTTCTCCAATTTGATAAACACGGTACTTCTCCCCACAGGAAGGGTGACTAAAAAAACTAAATCGAAAGAACCTCAGCAACCAGCCTCGGCAGAGCAAGTACTTGCCCAGACCCCATTGACGACCCTACGGCAAAGCCGACTACACCTCAAATTCCTCTAATTAATCAACTAAGAGCGTCCCATTCCACCCTCATGGTTGTACTGTTATCCCGGGTGGTCACTCAACGAACAGGTCCTTACGGAGAGGTACTCAGGATACAGCCTGAGTCTCCTAAAGTATCACAAGATCATCATCGAGATAACATCATCGTATCATAAATATTCACATCATGTTCGTTGATTAAAGTAAAGCAATAGCATAAAGCTAACCATAATAACCTAATAAGGTAACAAGGACAAGGTAAATACAGACTAGTCAATCCTTAGGTTTCAAAAAAGTAATGTGGGACGATGAATTATAAAGTAAGTAGGACATAATAGGTCAGAGGACACTTGCCTTCACTAGGTTGTTGCTTGGGAAGATCTTCGGCAACACACTTAGGAAACATGGGCTCCTCATTTTCTAAACAAAGCGATCATGTATTCAATACATTTGGATAAATACAAAGAAACAATACACTAGACATATACAAACAAGTGAACACAAGCTCAAAAGAATAGTAAAAACACGAGCGGTAGACTTAGGTTCTAGGGTGGACTAATACACCTAGAGGTTCATGATTCTCTAAGTATTATTTATCTCAATAGATTATACAACTTAATTCCATTTATCTTAATGAGACACAAAAATTATACCAGGGATAGGTTCATACATTACATATTATTAAACTCACAGAGTTAAGCATCTAATTACCATTATGGTTTTTCCCTTTTTAATAAATGAATCACTACTCTATATGCACCTATAGCCTAGGCATAAAATTACTACATGCACACAGTGAATGATTATAATTTAAACAAATAAAGAATAATGTTATGAATATTTTGCAATTTGAATCACTCAATTTTGAGTTCATATGAAAAAGATATGAAAAACAAGTTTTGGAATTCAAAATACAAAACTAGGTCTAATTCTGTGGTTAACTAAAAGGTTAGTGTTCTTTCTGCAAAATTACAAGGGCCTGCGCGCAAAACTGAGAGACAGCGAGTTGATTCTTACAAAGCCGAGGGTCTCTTTAGCAAATCTATCGCGCGAAGGGGTATCGGCTGATCTCGACCGCATGGTCGAAGACCAACGGCTAGTATTAGATCTGAGCGAGCGAGAGCGCACGCATGGATGCCAGCACGAGCTGACAAAAGGGCCAAGGATGTCTGCGACCTAGGTGCGAGGCGGACTGACCTGCCGGGCCCAGCTGCAGAGCGCGAGCAAGGGCGCGCACGTGAGCGGCCGGATCCGAATCGAACGGTTAGGATTAGATCTGGTTTAATTGAAGTTGGTACATCAGATCTCAGGTGGACGTTTGAGATTTGATGGCAAGCTCGGGCTGGGGATGCCAGGCTGCCTGTGGCAGCGCCACTCGACTCCACGGTGAAGATTCTCTGGAGGCGAGGGCACGACCATAGTGAGGGTCTAAGGCACTGGGAAAGGACTCAGGTGAGCATGGGGTGACACGACAGACTTGTGGGCACGACACCGAGGCACCAAAGGGCACGGTCTACGGCGGAGGGGCCCAATGGCAGCGCACTTCAACTTCGACGAGCGATTGCGCACACACAGGGGCAGGGAATGGGAAATCAGAGGCGTGGGGAGTTGGGTTACCTTGAGAGAGGCTCTGGGGCGCTTGAACGACGACAGAGACACGACAAAGCCTCGGGTCGACGGCGGTAGCCTTCGGCTGCACGGTGAAGGTCCGGTGAGCATGAACCGATAGAATTAGAGGGGTTGGAGGCAAACCAGAGGGTGTCTCACGTTGCTGGTGAGGAGGCGGAGCTCATTGGGGCAACGGACGCGACATAAGCTCGGCGGCGGCCACAAAACGGACGGTGGACCACGACGGAGCTCCACGGGTGTGTGCACGGTGCGAGAGAGGTGTGAGGGGGTCTGTTGGGGCGCAACTGAGCGAGTGGGTGCGGGCTCCAGAAAGAGGTCGGGCGAGTGGGGGAATGGCCGAGAAACGCGTGTCATGGGCGCATCCACGACGGGGAGCGCGGGCGGGTGGTTAGGGAAGGGGACCTGGCTGACAGGTGGGGTCCGCAAGCCAGCGAGTGCGAACACGCAAACGGGCGGTCAGCGCTGATAGAGCGGGCCCACCGGGCAGAGAGAGGGAGCGAGCGTGTGCGCGAAAGAACCGACGGCGACAAGCCGGCCCCACCGGGCAGCGAGAGGGAGAGAGGGCGCGGGCGCGGTCGTCGCAGATAGGTGGGACCCACCTGTCAGGCGATGCAGGCGCGGGCGCGCGCGGTCGGGCTGGGCTGGGCCGAAATCCGTTTTCCTTTTTCCCTGGAATTTCTAATTGCTTTTCCTTTTTTATTTTCTCTGTGGACTTCAAATCAAATTCAAACCAAATTCAAATTCAAACAATTACAAACATGTTCATCAAATAAAAGAATAATTTAGGCTCAACATGATGCAACATTTCATGACTCATATATGTTTTGATAAAATAAATAGTTAACCCCTCACCTATTTGACTTAACTCTAAAAAAGGAAGAGAGAGGAAGTCTAGAGAGAGAGAGAGACAAGAGGTAATACCTGAATTTGGTAGGGATTTAGAGAAGAAGTTTTATACCCCAAATTCAGGGTGTTACAACCTGAAAATAGTTTTGTTAATTTTCAAAAACACATTTTGAATTAGTTTATAAATTTTGTAAATTATTGTTGTAATATTGGAATGTTGTGATTTGAAATTCATGTGTATGTGGATATTGGTATATGTACGTAAATTGTTATTAGTCATGTTATTTGTTTACAATGATTTTAGAATGTTGGATTAGAAAGATGTATGACAAAATTTGGTAGACTTGTGTAGTAGTAAAAAATAATAGATAAGTGATTTCATAGTTAATTTTGTTTACGATGAATTTTAGAGTTTATCTAGAAGTTATAATCAAAAGTTCATTTAAGCTCACTAAATAAATAATGGAAACTTCTTAACACGGAATTAGTAAGTGGTGTGGAATTCATAATAATACATGAATTATAGGTTAATCAGTGATCTAATTTATTATTAAATGTTTTGACCTCTGATTATTATTATTATGCTTTCTTTTATAAAAAAGATCAAACTAAAAGGATCTCATTATTCATAATAGAAATAATTAATTGATAATTTATTTCTGTAGAATTGGTTAAGTCGTTACATCTAAGCTATGTTAGGTAAAATACTTTATAGTCGCATGTCTATATAACTTTCACTAGTGACAATCCAAAGTAGAGATTTTAGTGGATTAATAAAATGAATATGAATTAGGTTTTATTTTAGGCACTATTTATAAGTATAGTTTGTGTGGTATATGCTTGTTCATGTAATGGTGAATGTTTTTCATGTAATGGTGTATGTTTATTTATTTGGTGAATGTTTTCTTTTTTTTTTGAACAAACACAGGAGAGTTGCGTGTCATTATATTAAGAAGAAAAAACATAGGAGAGACAAGACTTGTCAACCCCTAATACAAAGGCCCCTAGGCAGAGACCCCCTGACATTAACACAACGCGCCACGCACACAGAGCAACATCCCGACCAAAGTGACCACTAGCAGGCAAATTGCTAGGGCCCCCTAGGGAGCTGGCGCAGGAGGAGGTCCCGCAGAGCTGATGCACTAGCCAAGCACCAAACGCTGCCCTCCTCAATCACAACACTCTAAACTCGCTGGGTGCATGACACAACCCCCTCAAACTCACAAGCATTATGGTGCTTCCAAATCTCCCAAGCGACCAAAATGATCAAGGAATTAAGACCTTTTCTTAGACTCTTCTCCACATTTTTGATACTTTGGCACCACCAATTTGAGAAATGAGTGCATCTAGGCTGAGGTACAATGGCTAAGAGGCCTAACTTGTGTAGTATGGACGTCCATATTTGCCGAGCGAACACACAGGAGACAGGAATATGCTAGATGGTTTCCTCAGCCTGACCACACAGAGGGCAAGCAACTGGATGGGGCAGATCTCTTTTTGCTAGTCTATCAGCTATCCAAACCCTGTTTTTGATTGCCAACCATACAAAGAATTTGCATCTTAAGGGGCCCAGGTCTTCCAGACACATCGCCAAGGGCCAAAAGGGATAGAGCCTACAAAGAGAGCATCATAGGTCGATTTGCTACAATAAGTACCATGAGCAGAGAGGCGCCAAATGTGTTGGTCTACGATGTCAGGTTGCAGAACTACCCCATCAACCAAGTTCCAGAGCTACAGATACTCCACTAGGACTGTTATAGACAATCCTCCCCGAATATCTGACACCCATTAACAATTTGTGAGCCCTCGGCTACTGTTCTTCACTTTAAAGCCCTTCTAGAAATCATTTGGATCAGGGTTGGATAGTGTTCAGCCACAGTTTTACCAAGGAGACAACGATTAGACCAGAACTTCACAGATTCACCACTGCCTACCACTGAGGTAATAGCCACATCAACGAGGGCCTTTGCATTATGGTGCACTCGGATAGGGAGACCAGCCCATGGTCTTGACGCATCAGTCTTCTGTAACCAAAGCCACCTGGCACGTAAGGCCCATCCAAACATACCCAGGTTGAGAATACCCAGACCACCATACTTGAGAGGCTGCTGGACAGCTTCCCAGGACACAAGGCAGTTACCTCCATTTGCGTCACCTTGCCCCTTCCAATGAAAGCCTCGTCTCTTCTTATCGATTGCGTTAAAACCCCTTTTAGGGAGTTCTAATGCAAGCATAAGGTAGATAGGGACAGAAGACAACACTGTCTTAACCATGACAAGACGACTAGCCTGATTGAGAAGATTGGCTTTACATCCTAGAAGTTTATCAGCAACTTTATCAACAAGCGGCAAGAGATTAGAGTTAGCAAGCTTACCGATTGATAGAGGAATCCCCAAGTAAGTGCAGGGAAAATTTTTTGTAGCACATGGTAATAAGGCAGAAATGGTGGTCAGCTCATTTGCTCCACATTGAATGGGTGTAACAGAACTTTTGGAGATGTTCGTTTTTAGCCCTGTAGAATGACCAAAGATGTCTAAATGCTGATCATTGTTGAGATATCCTGATGAGAGGGCTGCATGAACAAAACAACATCATCAACATAGAAGGAGATACAATGTTTGGCATGTTGATTTGCAATCGGCTGCAGGATATGTTCCCTGAAAGCATAACTGACCATAGCATTCAAAGCCTCCATGACAAGAATAAACAACATGGGGGACAAAGGATCGCCTTGCCGAAGACTCGATGATGCAGAATGTATTCCCCAGGCTCACCATTAACAAGGATCCGTGTAGAGGAAGTGCAAAGCAGCAGACTAATAAGGTTGCACCAGATTCGATCAAATCCCAAGTGTTGTAACATGTCAAGCAGGAATGGCCAGGATATTGAGTCAAAGGCCTTGGAAATATCCAACTTCAGCAGGATGTGAGGCTCTTTTGTGTTGTGTAAGGATCTGGTAAGTTGCTGCACCAGCAGGAAATTGTCTTGTATACTCCTTCCTTTGATAAAGGCACTTTGGTTGTTTGAGACCATACTTGGCAGGTGGGGTGCCAACTGTAAGGCCGAGAATTGCTATAAGAAATAATAATAATAATAAAATAAATATATGAAGAAATAAAATAGTAAATTCATATATCTCAAATTGTACTTGAGAGTTGAAAATTGAGGACTGAATTTTGAAACCAAGAATTATTTTTAGAAAAGAAGTAATAGAAAAGTTTTATATTCACATAAATGATTATGCATATCATTAAATGAGGCACCATACACATTTATTTACAAGAATATTTAATTTTGAAGTAACTTTTACTTCTTATCCCACATTCAAAATACTATTTTTCTAAAAAAGAAAGGAACAATATGAGTGTGTGTCATATTTCAAACATTTATCAAACAAATAAATTAATTAGAATAAATAGATATCTACTGCATCATGATTGATTGTAGTAGGTATTAAAATTGAATTCATAAACTTTATCTTAGATTGGAATGGAATTTTGTAATGTCAAAAAGGAATAATATGGGAATATAATAATGAGATGAGAATTGGGATTTAACCCAATGGTACAATTTTAGAATTTGAGAAAAGAGAAGAGAGGAAATATTATGTGAGTAAAAATAAGTATAAAAATAATAAAATATATTATTTTTATAATGGGATGTGAATGTGTACATTTGACTCAAAGGTGAAACTCATGAAAGGATTCAAATTCAAATTTGGAATTTAAAATAGAAAGAAGACAAAATAGGAAAAAGAAAATAAAAGAAAACCTGCAGCTGGGCCAAAATCAACCATTGCGGCCCAATTCTTCCCCGTGTGCGGCCCACTTCCCCGCCACTCTTCGTGCGCAGGAGCCGAAAGCAACTGCGCTGACAGCACTGGCCCACTAACCAGTCTCCCACTCCCATTTGCGGCTCTCTTGTGTTGACGTGCGCCTAATGGCAGGTGGGTCCGCTGGGGCAGGTTCCGTCTTCCTCAGATCTCCACCGGTCGCAGCGCCGTTCAACCATGCCGCGAATTCCGGCCTCTAACCCATGATTAAACCCTGGTGCGCATAGAATAAAACCTATGCCGCGACCATACCTCGCGGCGACCAGCTCCCAAGCTCTTTTCGCGTCGCCAGACCC
This sequence comes from Zea mays, assembly GCF_902167145.1. Classification (NCBI taxonomy): domain Eukaryota; kingdom Viridiplantae; phylum Streptophyta; class Magnoliopsida; order Poales; family Poaceae; genus Zea; species Zea mays. Next base: position 154,014,128 of record NC_050099.1, on the reverse strand, counting down.
TAAAACCACCATCGCCGCTGCGCACAGTTAGATACACTGGTACCCGCCGCCGTTGCCGCGCGTCTTGTGGTCGTCTGAGGCATGCAGATTGGGTCTGGGATGATCGCCGAACCACGTGTGTTCCATACGTGCACTCGGGTCGGAAAATCAACCGCTCGGGCTCAAGGAATTCCTCGCCGGAGGCCAAATCTAGGCGGAATCGCTCCTCCTCCGTGGTCCGAGCGTGTCACATCGTCACCATCGGTGAGAACTAGTTAGCCACACTCGTTTTTGTCTACTCATCGTTTGCACATATTAGGTTAAAGGTTGCGTCCTAGGATTGCGATCGGGCCCTCTCTGGCCATGGTCGCCACCGCATAGGCGGGCAGCGCCGCCGTGTGTTTGTTTTCCATTGGGGGATTGAACATGCGCCATCTGATTACAATGGATGGCATGGATTAAGGATAGTGTACCGCTTCGTCTTGGACTTGTCCCAGCCGTTGGATTAGCGAGGTGGAGGTGTGATCGGATCGGGCGTAAATTGAATCGTAGCCCTTTATCGTCGATCCGACGTGCCAGATCGCGTGCCGGTTCGATGTAATGTGGATCTAATCTAGGTCGTAGAATCCCGATCGTACGGTCAGATTTCGATGATACCCCTTCACCTAAACGCATTTTCATATGAACCCCTGACAAATAACTGAATCAATCCACAGTCCTGGCAGTGGAAGTCTGAGTCTTAGGAATATTTACGCAATGGCCCCTAGCGTTTGTTTAAATCATGCGCGTGGTCGATAAAATTAGAAAATCTAGGAAAAGTAATTAGAAAATGAATTTTTAATATAAAAACAATTCCTAGAACTTGTTTAATTCATAGAAAATGCATATTAAGTCCAAATTGATCCATTCCAGTTTCTATAATTTTGTAATATTAATGTTTATCATTTAGTGTCTCTGTTTTGTCATGAAAATAATATTAAAATTGCTTTCTTAATTAATCTTATACCAAGTACATAAGACCTTTGGAAATTCATAACTTAAAATCCATAACTCAAAATTTAGTGATTCTTGTTCCTACGATCTCGTAGCGACGCGTAGATCATTATTATGCAGTTTATTATTATGTTCGGCGTGATGTTAATTTTGTCTATACCATGTTTGTTTGTATTGCTACGACTAGCAGTGAGGTCACGAGGATCTAAAGAATCATCCTGGTACCTAGAATCTCAAGTCCTAGGCAAGTTGTGCTCTTGACCACTTTTTACCCAATAATGTTCTTTATTATCACTATTCAATGCATAGGTTTAATTTTGATGGGACCCAATAGGTCACCCTAGACTGGTTATCCTTTTTACCTTGTTCACCCCTAAATCATTTGGGTAGTTTTCTATTGCTTTATTGGTTTTGGGTTAATATTTCATTATACCCATGTTCCAATTATTCTGTTATTTTATTTATGTTCATGTCAAGATCATTATCTTTAATTGGAACATGGAGCTTAACCTGAGAAACACATGCCACCACAAGGGTGGAATGGGACGCCCTTGGCTGACTAATTAGGAAAGCTAGTGGAAGACTACCTTACCCGAAAGGGGGCAAGGGCAATAGGGGAGTAGGCATGCAGGGAGGTTCTCAAGTTGATTTTGTTGCAATGGTGGTCAGACAAGGGATTCCTGCAATTGCTCTTCCCAGAAATTGTAGCAGGTTTTCGGAAGCTAGTGGAACTTTGTAAAGGCCTCGTAGTGTTACCATGCCTCGCTTCCTTGGTAGAGGTGTATGGGATTCATGACCCCTTGGCAGATGGGTACCATGACTTGTGGGTACAGGGTACAACCTCTGCAGAGTGTAAAACTGGTATACTAGCCGAGCTCACGGTCAAGAGCAGCTCAGGACTCTCGCATGATTAAATTATGGAACTAAATTCAATTTGTCATTTGCATTGCATGAGATTTAATATTAGTTTTGTTCTATTATTATTATGGTTTGGTATTTACTTACATTTAGTAACTGCTGATAAAATTTGACCAACTTATTAAAAGCAATGCTCAGCTTTAACCTCTATTGTTGATCAGCCTTACACATCACATGAACTCCCACCTTTGGAGAGTTCATGCACATTATTCCCCACAACTTGTTGAGCGATGAACATGTGTGAGCTCACCCTTGCTGTCTCACACCCCCCCACAGGAGAAGAACAGGTGGTTCAAGAGGAGCCACTCGACGAGGAGTTCGACTTGATCTAGGTGGCGTCTCCCAGTCGACTTTATGGCGCCAAGGATGGACTTTAGTTCGTTTTATATTTTATTTTGTAAGACTTTCGCTATGTAATAAGTACTCTGATGATATTATGACATTTATCTCTATATACTCTGTTATTATATGTGTTGTCTTCTTTGTCGCATATATGAGATGCACCCGGTTTTGCCCCTTAAATCCGGGTGTGACAGAAGTGGTATCAGAGGAATATTGACTATATGACAAAACCTAGATAGAAATGGACAACCCTTACTTACTTACCTTTGCTACTCTAATTCTTTCTAGACTTTTATTAATCCTTTCTCATCTATTTCCACTTTACTCTGATTATTCTTACATTTTTCCTTCTAAAGACAAATGTGGATTTCGCACTTTGAAATCCCGTACCTAAAGTAACCTTTAGGAATAGGAGACCTACTCTTAAGAACAAAAAAACAAAACTATTTTTATAGGTATCTATATGCTTGAGTGTTTGTTCTTATGATGCTTGTTTGATTTGGATCTTTGATTGAGTGTGATGAGTTGTGGAGTAATGTCCACAATTACATCTGCATATACATATAGACATAAATAGAATTCATAAGATAACTAAACAACCTAGATTATCTTCTACTAAAATATCTAGCTTAATAGATCCATCTTATCTTAAAAGATACCCTCTTATCTTAGTAAGATTCATCTTATCTTGAAGGAATCATCTTATCCTAACCACTTTACTTATCTCATCCTAAAGTAACAACTAGGATCTAATCCAAAATAATGATATCAGATCTAAGTTATATTTGTGTGACTAAAACCACATGACTTATCCCACCATGATCATGATCTAACCCAAATTAGTTGGATCTTGTCTAATCGAAGCTAGTCATACTTAGATCTGATGTAATGTGATGGATTAATCTAACCTAACGAAGGCTAATCTCACGTTGAGCTAATTTAATGTAAGTTACTTAACAAGAAGGATAATACTAATGAAATAAATGAGACTCTACTCCTATGAAATATGTTTTAACTTAATTCACTCTGCATTAAGTTAAGGATGACCGACCAACTCGGCCTTATGCAACTACCTTAACCATACGATGGTTGCATAACCCCTCTATTTTAACCTAACAGAGATTCTGACCTACCTACACCATATAATCCATCCTATCTCAAAAGATTCTAACATATCCTAATAATATGTTATCCTACCCTGGTAGATCTATCTAACTTAAACTAGCCTAATCTAGTTATATCTAATCTTGACCCTACCTAATCTAATATGATCTAATATAAAGGAAGTTACTTAAACAAGTTAGTTAATATTGGTAACATAGATTGGACCATATTCCTATAAATGGGTTTTAAACCTAAATTGGTGTCTTAAACCAACTCGTCCATGAAACCACGACCTAGCCTATGTTATAGATTGCCCAACCCATTTATCTCAAAAGCAAAGTAAAACCCTGCTTAATCTACCTACCACATGTACCCGCCATTGTTATCCCAACTAAGATAATGGCATCTAACACCACGATCGATGGTCCCTAAATCGGACCCCCAGAAGAAGGTTGACTTTGACAATGAACGATATGAGTAGAAACAGATCTTCAGATGAATCAAGATCCACCACCCAGAATAAAAGTATCACTTATCTAACTTTCTTTTACTCCCAAATCTTCTCTACACTCACCTAATAGCTAAAACTTGAGGTACCCTTGTTTTCTATACCACACCTGCTAGAGGCATGAAGAATTTTAGGTGTATAAAAATATATTGGAAGTTCCACTAAAAAAATACTGGAATTTCATAAAAATAAAGTCATCTTGATATGCTTAACTAAATGGTATTCCTAAATAGAATCATAGAATCTAATGAGAGTCACTTAACAAGTTAGCACTAGTGAAATAAACTAGATCCTACTCCTATAAACCTTGTTCTCCCCTCATGCACTTAAACCTAAATTAGTACATTAGACCAACTCAACCATGAGCATAAGAGCTAACCCAACCAATAGAATCATGATGGATTGCATAATCTGTCTATCCTCACTTAACATCAAACAAACTTTTGACCTACATCATGTAGTCTATCTCATCTTGACAAATTCTATTTTACCTTTGGACATTCACCTTATACGACTAGTTACCCCAACCTTGACATAAAACAACAGATTAAGCCCTGCCAAAGAATCTTCAGTTCATAACCAGCTACTAGCCTATTCGTTCTGCCTACCAAATAATTTCCCTTGCAAAACTATTTTACTATATGCTTCTAACTCCGATGGTCAATACCAGAAAGGGAGGACTATCAGGCAACAACAAACAGAAATGAATCCTCCAAATCCTCCACCGGCTGGAACCGATCCAGTGGTTACCGCCCAAATGCTGGTGCTACAACAAATGACAGAAGTGCTACAACAAATGACAAATGTGGTTAATGAAATGCAAAACCAGATAAGGCAAGAACGCCAGGAAATGCGTCAGGACCGGTTGGAGATGCGACAAGCAATGAGACAAGCACGGTTGGAAATACAACAACACAACACCCACTACCTCCACCACCACCACCACGAGCTCCACCAAACTACATAAATATATATATTACTATGTGTAATATCTAAGTGTTACTTTAGTTAGTAGTTGGTATGGTACTATTTTAGGAGGAATAATAAGGTCTAATTGACCCTATGTGTTGCTAATAAATTATGCATCATGCTGAGATTTTGTTTGTGCATATGTTCTGAGGTAACAAGGTTATACGCCCTTTTCTTACAAATCTCGAGGATGAGATTTCTTTTAAGGGGGTAGGATTTGTAAGGCCCAAAATTGGTATAAGGAAAAAAAATAATATTAATAAAATAAATATATAAAGAAATAAAATAGTAAATTCAGATATCTCAATTTATACTTGAGAGTTGAAAATTGAGAACTGAATTTTGAAAACCAAGAATTATTTTAGAAAAGAAGTAATAGAAACGTTTTCTATTCAACTAAATGATTATGCATATCATTAAATAAGGCACCATAAGCATTTATTTACAAGAATATTTAATTTTGAAGTAACGTTTACTTCTTATCCCACATTCAAAATACTATTTTTCTAAAAAGAAAGGAACAATATGAGTGTGTGTCATATTTCAAACATTTATTGTTGGGGCCTTCGTCCTCCGAAGGTCCTCAAAAACATAATTTAACAATGTCTTCCAAGTATGGTTTATGGACAGGTATCTTCGGATTCATGATAAAAGCATACATGATGAGGAGCTTGATCGTAACGAAGGTTGCCGTCGCTCCGAAGCTGTGCGAAAGGGAGCTTCGGCTAAATCGCAGAAAAGGGAACCGACTTAAAAGGGAAAAGGTTGTTCAGTCCTCACAGATTTTTCTATAAGCCAATAGTAAATGTAAAGGGCATAATTGTAATTTCTCATAGGTTGTGTCCTATGCCTATAAATAGATGAACAGTACCCCCGTACTGTTCACGCTATCTTGTATTCGCTCGTGCGCAACGCTTGGATTTTTTGCCTTCTATCAAGCCGAAGGTATAAATATAATTAAATATTGTATTTAAATACTTGAATTTATATAATGAAGATATGTGAATAATGATATATAATTGTTCATGTTATCTTTCATGTTTCATATGCTTTGTCTTTCATTATCACTTACCATGATGATGAAGGTACGTCCTTCATGACCTTCGTCCGAAGATCGTTATATCCTAAGGGAAATAATGCTTCGAAGGATGAAGGATATTAACCTTTAACACTTTGTTGCCTTATTCTTGATTCATAGCATTTGAGAACAAGTCCCCAACATTGGCGCCCACCTCCGATGAACCCTTTTTTGACCACCTTCGGCAAGCACTGACCTTCATCATGCCGCCGAAGAAAGCTTCAGTGCCAGGGGCTGCCACACTTCAGCCACTGGACCCAAATCAGGAGACCCTTTCTCTTCGAGAGGCTCGAAGCCAGAAGAGGAAGGCCACTAGCCCAACGCTCCAGGAGGAGGAGTTGGACCAAGAAATCAGAAACATGGAGATAATCCATCAACAAGTACAAAGGAAGAAGGAGAAGATGGCCCGACTGGATGATCTTCAAAGACAGATTGACGAAGCTACTGAAGAAGTACGCCATCTTGCTCAAGACGAGCAAGATCGAAGGCCTCAACACAGGGAGCTTCATCAAGAAGGCCTATTCAATGAGGATGGATGGTATGATGATTTTAATCATGATACCTTTACCTTTGATGATGCTTCTCCCTTGGCAGCAGAACTGCAGGCTATCACATGGCCTCCATCATACAAGCCACCTCATCTCCCTATGTATGATGGGCATTCGGATCCGAAGCAGTTTTTGATGAGTTATGAAGCAACCATATCTTCATATGGAGGCAATGCAGCTGTCATGGCCAAATCTTTCGTCATGGCAGTTTGGAATGTGGCCCAAACATGGTATTCTTATCTTTGGCCAGGGACTATTACTTCGTGGCAGAAGCTCAAGGATATGCTACTAACAAGCTTTCAAGGCTTTCAGACGAAGCCGGTCACAGCTCAGGCTCTGTTTCAATGTACGCAAGACCATGAGGAGTATCTTCAAGCATACGTCCGAAGGTTCTTGCATCTCAGAGCATAGGCGCCTACAGTGCCCAATGAAATTGTCATTGAGGCCATGATCAAGGGGCTTCATCCAGGACCTACTACCCAGTATTTCACCAGGAAGCCTCCACAGACTCTGGAGAAGCTGCTTCAAAAGATGGATGAGTACATCAGGGCTGACAATGACTTCCGCCAAAGAAGGGAGGAAGCTTACAGGTTCTCTGAGATGACCAGGGGCTTCGGACGAAGAATCCACCCGAGGCATGTCAGGTCAATTCACAACTCCACTCAGAATGATGGCAGAGGAAGTCAGCTGCAGAGGCCGCAGTATTCTTCACAATCTTCGAGGCAGCAACAAAGCTCTTTTCGGCCACCAGCTCCAAGAGGCAGAGGCGCCAGGGGCTTCGGAGGAAGATATGGGGACCAACCCAGGAAGATTTACTGTCTATTTTGTGGTGAAGATATGGGCCATACTACAAGAATGTGCCAAATCAGCATCCAAAAGCAGAAGGAGATCACAGAAGCCGAAGCCCGGCAAAGTCAACTGAAGCAGGTCCTACACACTGCTTCGTGTCAGTCACCCTACATACCAGAGTATGTGGGTAATCATCCTGCAGCTTCTGTTGCTTCGGCTAGTCAGCCACAGGCTTCTTGGCCACAACTTCCACCTCCGCCGCTACTACAACCTGCCTATTCACGAGGTCAGCAGCCAGAAGGGAGCCATCAGACTCATCAGCAGCGAGATGTCAGGGAGGAATCCGAAGCTCACACAGTCAACAGTACTGTGCCAGAGTCAAAACACATCTATTGAGATATATCCTAACTCTGAAGCATTTTTACATTCATTGTCAATTTCTTTTTTAACAAGGAATAATTGATGTAAATCTAGTCTTCTTGTCATTTTTAATTTCTTGTAATAGCTCCGTTCTTGTCATAATGAAATATATCTTTCATACAGACTTACGAAGCTCAAAAACTGCCGAAGCTCAAAAGTCGTTCCTAAGGGAATGCAGACCTAAAATTACATTGCAAGTTTTACCGAAGCTACAAAAGTCGTTCCTAAGGATCGCAGCGTAAGTTTGCCGAAGCTACAAAAAGTCATTCCCAAGGGAGCGCAGTGTAAGTTTTCTGCTCAAAAGTCATTCCAAAGGGAATACAGAGCCAAATACCTCCGAAATATAAGGCGAAGCGCGAAAAGTCAACGCGAATACCACCGAAATAGAAGGCGAAGAAGTTCAAAAGACGTTCCTAAGGGGATGCAGAACTTACATCGAAAAATAAGCGGTGAAGCCGAAAAATAAACGGCAAAGAGATTTTTGATGGTTCCTAAGGGAACGCAGATATTGTGTTTCAGTGTGGGTACGTGTCTTCGACATTAGCATCATTTTTTGCATCATATCATCGCATCATATCGCATAACATCACATTATACATCATTTCACATCAATGACATCAATTGGAAGCGAGGCCGATCTTCGGAGAACGCTTTACAAAAAATGAAAAGATGCCAAGGCACAAAGTAAGCTGAGAGTTACAGCTTCATCAGTTCTGATGTGGAAAGAGGGATCTATTCTTTACGAAGCATTGATGATTTTACAAAGGGTGGATGATTCTTATGAGGCATAAAAACTCTTCTTTACGAAGCATGAAAAGAAGGGAAGGTGTTTTTTCACTGAAGGCTCAAAAATGGTATGTACATAAAGTTTCATGCATCGCAAAGAACTGAATTACAAACAATTCATATATTACATTCGAATCTATAAGCACCGAATATTACAAACATAGTTCAGCAAATGTTACATTAATATTCTATAAAATGTTTTTACAATAGCTACTCTTCTTCCTTCAGAACTTTTTTGCAGCTTCGGTTAGCAGTTTGGTAACAACTTCATCTACAATAGCTTCGGCCATATTAATAATTTCTATTGCTTTCTTTGTCTCTGGGTCGGCCAGTGGGTCGAATGGCTCTGGGGGAGGAGATAGTTCAGCTGCGGTAGAAGACATAAATTAGTTCGAAGTCACAAAAATAAACAACAAAGCTAAAAGCCATTAAGTGATACCTATCCGTCTTTCGAGTTTCGTAGCTTTTTCAGCTTCTTTTGTTGCTTCTCGAGCGTCATGAATATCTTTTTCGCTCTTCTTCATTATTTCATGAGCCATCCCTCGGCCGCCATTTTCCTAGATATCAGTGAAAAAATTTCCACCTATTGAACTCGCTTCGGCCGAGGGGTCCTTCGTATCATCAACGGAGAAGGCAGCTTCGGCCTGGGCCAAGGTTTTAACATGTTCACAACCTGCCTTCTCCAAAATGGCTGCAACACCCCTCGCACCAGAAAATGCACAGACGTCCCCGCGGTCACTCAAAATCTCCTCAAAATCTTCGGCTTCATTACTGATCCACTCGATGACGCCCTCAGGGTCGCCCCATATGAAGTTGTCTTCGTTTGAGTAGGCGCCCACGTTGGTGAAGCTAGTCTTTATCTTTTTTACACATTCCATAGATTTTTCAAAACATATTTCTTTTGATGCGTGAAGCTCTGCAACTATTTTTTCAAAATAATTTTTCTAGTACTCACTGGCATCTCGGTCAGCTTCGGCAACTGCGCATTTTAATTTGGCCTCAGCCAGTTGTTTTCGAAGGTCTTCAATCTCATTCTTTTAAATTTCAGATTGAGCCTTGAAGTTAGCTTCATCCCCCTTTACTTTGACCACCAATGTAAGTAGAATTTTGTATTTTTCCGTGGCTTCGTTTCTCAGCTTGATAACCTCTGTTCGAAGGTTGTTGAGAGCAATAGTGCAGCTCTCGTCTTCAGCATTCTTTTGCGCCCTTAAGGCGTTGCTAAGTATTAAGCCCTACAAGAAAGAATGAATGGATTAACATGAGAATAAAAGACTCTATTACAGAATCCATAAACTTCAAAATTCATAACTTTTGTACCTTCAGACTGTTGTATGCAAGGCTATCCGCAAGATCGTCCTTTGTCATGGCACAAAGGCCAGCTTCAAGCTTCGGAAAACCCATACTTCTGGCCATCTCCCGGCAGACGGATAATTCTTTGTTGTCTGGGAGACAATACAATAAATCGTCTTCATTCGTACCATTAAACATTAAGGCCCCTTTCGGGTACTTCGGTTCTCGGGCATAGTGTTTAGCTTCAAAAATTTCTTCCTCAGATAACCTTTTTCCTGAAGCATGTCGAATAACATAATCAAGGTCTTCGGAAGGTGCTTCGGGAGCAGGAGCGGCAACTTTTTCAGGCAAAGTCCGTTCTATAGCCTCTTCCTGTGCTGCCTTCTCTTCAATTTCCGAGGGTTTTTTCTTAGCAGGCTCTGAAGGCCCAGCTTCGGCACTAGCCTGGCTCATTGCAGCTTCGGCTTCTGTCAGTTTTGATTTAGCTTCGATTTGCATTTTCAAAGCCTTGGCAATTTTCCCTGGAGTAGAGCTCGAAGCCTTTACCGTTTCTAGCACATCTAGTACACTTGCCAACCTTCTTCTTTTAGGAGTGGCCGCAAGACCTTTTTGTAACATTTTTGTTCTAACATTTTTGTTCCTTTAGTCTTTGGCTCTTCGGCCTTATCTTTACCAGTCTTTGCCTCAGCTTGCTCGACTGAGGGTGCCTTCGGTATCGTGGTTGATTCTTCAGCCTTCTGCGTAGGAGGAATTGGCTCCTTTGGAGCAACAGCTGAAGAAGATTTCCTGCCAAACTCGGGCACCACGGCCGGCTCAATATAACGGGGCCAGTGGGTGAGGACTTTCAACTTTTTACTCTTCGGCGCAGGCTCGCTTGGAGCAGCCGAAGCGGCAACCTTTCTAGATGTTGCACCCTTTCTTTTCTGCCCCCATGGCGCGTAGCGATAGTCAGGGTACACAAATCCAATAGCATCAAAAACCCTATTTAGTATTTTCTTTTTTCGGCTCCCGAAGGCCACAGATAGTGCATTATCTTCGGACTTTTTGAATATGCTCCAAGTAACTCATCGCTAGTATTTTCAACACACTTCAGCCAGTCATCATCTGGTTCGACAAACTGGTCTCCAAACCTGAAGGTGTATTTCAATCGAACCATGCCGCCTTCGCTAGGGTTAGTGATGGTTTCTTTCGGCATTTCCCAGCTGTCTATCAGTGGCCATATCCTGTAGGCTACATGTTCTTGAACTAAGTCTCTTGTCCCAATAAAAGAGCAAACTGTGCTGAAGGCCCTTCGACATGCTTCGGCTATCTCATCAATTTCTACCTTTGGCTTTCGGAGGCCGAAGCGGGACCAGATGGGGGCGCATGATGATCTCTTTAATGTCTTCTCTCACCTTCAAATCATTTTTCACATAAAACCACTCTTCCATCCAGGCCCCGGGCCATCTCTTCTGAAACGTTGGCACTGGGTAGCTTGCGCCAGAGCGAGCAACGAAGCTATAGCAACCGAAATTGTTATGATATTGTTCTTTACCCCAGGCCTTCGTCTCATATGAAAGTTCATGCATACTGCAAAAACATCTTGCACTTGGCTCTAGGCCTTGACTTCTCACAGCCCAGACGAAGATCCCCATTCTAATAACTGCTTCGGGAGTGATCTGGTGAAGGAAAATCTGGTATGTCTTTAAAACTTCAACCACAAATCTGCTCAACGGGAACCGAAGTCCGGCTTTGAAGAAGCTTCGGAAGATCACAACTTCGTTTTCTTCGGGAGCAGGAACGGATCTGTCTACATCAGCCCTCACAATAGACATATCTCGAAAATACCTTCCTCTCATATTATCAAGACTCTGTTTGATAGTTGATTTCCCAAAGACTGCATGACTTGGTTGCCAGGGCCGATCTTCAGAGTCTTCGCCTCCACTCTCCACATCATAGCTGTCGCTATCATCAGTATCTTCAGACAAGCCTTCTAGTATCTCTTTAGTAATATTCTATGTATTTGTTTTGGCTATTGACTCAACAAATCCAGCAGTCTTCTCCTCAAGGAGCTTCTCCTCTTTGGTCAGCTTTGTCTCAGCAGCAACTCTTTTGTCTTGAGACATCTTTTCTTCGGCTTAAGGCCTTCGTCCATGTCGCAGTCTGAATTCGTTATCTCAAACAAATTAATACTGTGAGGGGCTACTGTTGGGGGCCTTCGTCCTCCGAAGGTCCTCAAAAACATAATTTAACAATGTCTTCCAAGTATGGTTTATGAACAGGTATCTTCGGATTCATGATAAAAGCATACACTATGAGGAGCTTGATCGTGACGAAGGTTGCCGTCACTCCGAAGCTGTGCGAAAGGGAGCTTCGGCTAAATCGCAGAAAAGGGAACCGACTTAAAAGGGAAAAGTTTGTTCAGTCCTCACAGATTTTTCTATAAGCCAATAGTAAATATAAAGAGCATAATTGTAATTTCTCAAAGGCTGTGTCCTGTGCCTATAAATAGATGAACAGTACCCCGTACTATTCACGCTATCTAGTATTCGCTCGTGCGCAACGCTTGGATTTTTTGCCTTCTATCAAGCCGAAGGTATAAATATAATTAAATATTGTATTTAAATACTTGAATTTATATAATGAAGATATGTGAATAATGATATATAATTGTTCATGTTATCTTTCATATTTCATATGCTTTGTATTTCATTATCAGTTACCATGATGATGAAGGTACGTCCTTCATGACCTTCGTCTAAAGATCGTTATATACTAAGGAAAATAATGCTTCGAAAGACGAAGGATATTAACCTTTAACACTGTGTTGCCTTGTTCTTGATTCATAGCATTTGAGAACAAGTCCCCAACATTTATCAAACAAATAAATTAATTAGAATAAATAGATATCCACTACATCATGATTGATTGTAGTAGGTATTAAATTTGAATTCTTAAACTTTATCTTAGATTGGAATTGGAATTTTGTAATGTCAAAAAGGAATAATATGGGAATATAATAATGAGATGAGAATTGGGATTTAACCCAAAGGTACAATTTTAGAATTTGAGAAAAGAGAAGAGAGGAAATATTATGTGAGTAAAAATAAGTATAAAAAATAATAAAAATATATTATTCCTATAATGGGATGTGAATGTGTACATTTGACTCAAAGGTGAAACTCATGAAAGGATTCAAATTCAAATTTAGAATTTAAAATAGAAAGAAGACAAAATAGGAAAAAGAAAAGAAAATAATAAAAAAAGAAAACCTGCAGCTAGGCCGAATTCAACCCGCGCGGCCCACTTCTTCCCCGTGTGCGGCCCACTCCCCCCCCCCACACTCTCCGTGCGCAGGAGCCGAAAACAACTGCACCGACACCACTGGCCCACTGACCAGTCTCCCACTCCCGTTTGCGGCTCTCTTCTGTTGACGTGCGCCCAATGGCAAGTGGGTCCGCTGGGGCAGGTTCCGTCTTCCTCGGATCTCCACCGGCCGCAGCGCCGTTCAACCATGCTGTGAATTTCGGCCTCTAATCCACGATTAAACCCTGGTGCGCGTAGAATAAAACCTATGACGCGATCGTACCTCGCGGCGACATGCTCCCGAGCTATTTTCGCGTCGCGAGACCCTAAAACCACCATCGCCCCGCGCACAGTTAGATACACTGGTACCCGCCGCCGTTGCCGTGTGGTCGTCTGAGGCCTGCAGATTGGGTCTGGGGTGATTGCTGAACCATGTGCGTGTCGTATGTGTGCTCAGGTCGGAAAACCGACCGCTCGGGCTCAAGGATTTCCTCGTCGTAGGCCAAATTTGGGTGGAATCGCTCCTCCTCCATGGTCTGAGCGTGTCACATCGTCACCGTAGGTGAGAACTAGTTATCCGCACTTGTTTTTGTCTACTCATCGTTTGGCGCGTATCAGGTTAAAGGTTGCGTCCCAGGATTGCGATCGGGCCCTCTTCGGCCATGGTCACCGCCGTATAGGCGGGCGGCGCCGCCGTGCGTTTGTTTTCCGTTAGGGAATTGAACATGCGCCGTCCGATTACAATGGATGGCTTGGATTAAGGATAGCGTACCGCTTCGGCTTGGACTTGTCCCAGCCGTTTGATTAGTGAGGTGGGGGTGTGATCGGATCGGGCGTAAATTGAATCGTAGCCCTTTATCGTCGATCCGACGTGCCAGATCGCGTGCCGGTTCGATGTAATGTGGATCTAATCTAGGTCGTAGAATCCCGATCGGACGGCCAGGTTTCGATGATAACCCTTCACCTGAACGGATTTTCATATGAACCCCTGGCAAATAACTGAATCAACCCGCAATCCAGTCTTAGGAATATTTGCGCAATGGCCCCTGGCGTTTGTTTAAATCATGCGCGCGGTCCAAATAATTAGAAAATCTAGGAAAAGTAATTAGAAAATGAATTTTTAATATAAAAACAATTCCTAGAACTTGTTTAATTCATAGAAAAATCATATTAAGTCCAAATTGATCCATTCCAGTTTATATAATTTTGTAAAATTAATGTTTATCATTTAGTGTCTCTGTTTTGGCATGAAAATAATATTAAAATTGCTTTCTTAATTAATCTTATACCAAGTACATAAGACCTTTCGAAATTCATAACTTAAAATCCATAACTCAAAATTTATTGATTCTTGTTCCTATGATCTCATAGCGACATGTAGATCATTATTATGCAGTTTATTCTTATGTTTGGAGTGATGTTAATTTTGTCTATACCATGTTTGTTTGTATTGCTACGACTAGCAGTGAGGTCACGAGGATCTGAAGAATCATCGTGGTACCTAGAATCTCAAGTCCCAGGTAAGTTGTGCCCTTGACCACTTTTTACCCAATAATGTTCTTTATTATCACTATTCAATGCATAGGTTTAATTTTGATGGGACCCTATAGGTCACCCTAGACCAGTTATCCTTTTTACCTTGTTCACCCCTGAATCATTTGGGTAGTTTGCTATTGCTTTATTGGTTTTGGGTTAATATTTCATTATATCCATGTTCCAATTATTCTGTTATTTTATTTATGTTCATGTCAAGATCATTATCTTTAATTTGAACATGGAGCTTAACTTGAGAAACAAGTGCCACCACAAGGGTGGAATGGGACGCCCTTGGCTGACTAATTAGGAAAGCTAGTGAAAGACTACCTTAGGGGCAAGGGCAGTTGGGGAGTAGGCATGCAGGGAGGTTCTCGGGTTGATTTTGCTGCAATGGCGGTCAGACGAGAGATTCCTGCAATTGCTCTTCCCAGAAACTGTAGCGGGCTTTCGGAAGCTAGTGGAACTTTGTAAAGTCCTCGTAGTGTTACCATGCCTTGCTTCCTTGGTAGAGGTGTATGGGATTCATGTCCCTTGGCAGATGGGTACCATGACTTGTGGGTACAGGGTACAACCTCTACAGAGTGTAAAACTGGTACACTAGTCGAGCTCACGGTCAAGAGCAGCTCAGGACTCTCGCATGATTAAATTATGGAACTAAATTCAATTTTTCATTTGCATTGCATGGGATTTAATATTAGTTTTGTTCTATTATTATTATGGTTTGGTATTTACTTACATTTAGCAACTGCTGATTAAATTTGACCAACTTATTAAAATCAATGCTCAGCTTTAACCACTATTGTTGATCAGCCTTACACATCACATGAACTCCCACCTTTAGAGAGTTCATGCACATTATTCCCCACAACTTGTTGAGCGATGAACATGTGTGAGCTCACCCTTGCTGTCTCACACCCTCCACAGGAGAAGAACAGGTGGTTCAAGAGGAGCCACACGACGAGGAGTTCGACTTGATCTAGGTGGCGTCTCCCAGTCGACTTTATGGCGCCAAGGATGGACTTTAGTTTGTTTTATATTTATTTTGTAAGACTTTTACAACTGACCAAACCTCCTCCATAGAAAAAATAAGCTCAAGATCCCTCAAATCATGTTGCTGAATGCCCAGGGTGTAGTCCCTATGTTCAGCTGTACCTAGCAGGTTATCATAAAAATCCAAGGCTGCTTGTTGTTTTCTTCCTCTGATGTGACAATATGTTCCTCAACCTAAAATTTTGCAATAAAGTTCTTTTTCTTGCGGTAGTGGGCTTGCTAATGAAAGAATGAAGTATTTACATCACCCTCTTGTAGATACAAAATGCGAGAGAGGAGCCTCGCAATAGTGCGCTCCAATGATGCCAATCCAAGGTAATGCAGTTTCAATTTTTTTTCTGAACCATTCCTCCCCGGGTGAGAGCACTCTATTGTCCCTGGCAATCTCAAGGCGGTGCAGAATTTCCTTAGCAATAGCAAGTTGCAGCTTTACATTGCCAACCTTGCGCTGGCTCCATTTTTGTAGCCCCTTGCTAAGTCGCTGTAGTTTTATGAATATACCCTCAACAGGGTAAGAAGTGGAAACCGGAGCATTCCACTTATGGCTGACAGCCTCTAAGAAACCCAGCAATTTGGGCCAGTAACTTTCAAAGTGAAAACACCTCTTCTTATGAGTTTGGACATTAAGGCTGAGAATAAGAGGACAATGGTCAGACACCCCTGAGGATGCACTTTGCAAGAGCGAATTAGGAAAGAATTCTTCCTAATCATTGCAACAGAACACCCTATCAAGTCGTACAAGAGTTGGAGAAGACCTTTCGTTTGACCATGTAAATTTGTGACCATGCAGGGGAATTTCCTTAAGAAGGCGGCCATCAAGAAACCTTTGAAATCTACCCATCAAAGCTCTATTCAGGTTAGCATTATGCTTGTCAGTAGCTTGATAGATCATGTTAAAATTCCCAGTCAATAGCCAAGGACCACTGCAGAGAGTTCTGAAATCAAGAAGTTCCTGAAGGAATTGAATTTTCCTCTCATCATCCTGCGGGCCATAAACACCAGTGAACCACCAATTCATACCATCCATCCCAGCAAACTGAACTAAAACCGAGAAATTATCAATACGAGAGGAGATGACTTGAAAAACTACTCCCTTCCAAGCAATTAGAATGCCACCATGAGTACCAACAGCAGGCAGGGTCAAGAAATTATCGATATGTACGATATGTGAATCTATATTAGAAACTGACTGTGTGGTAGAAGAACCGAATACGTTCGAAGACGACCCACAGGACACGTTTGAGAAAGGCAAGTGGATTCTCCCTATGCATTTCCATTTGTACCAAGTAATGCATATAATAATGTTTACTTTTGTGGATATTTGCATAATTTGATGGGATTTCCTAGAAAGATGGGCAAGAGGGGGCGACAGTGGTTTGGTGGCAGCTCATGTTAACATGGGGTGGTAGTCTTGGCTAAGTTACCTCGCCTAGAGTGCCATCGATACTGATGTGGAAACCTTAGTGGGTGGCTTTGTACTAAGGATATTTTGTGAAAGCCTCATAATAGATCCCTAGCCATTCACCTCGTCAATGTTTACAGGTCTGTACAACCCAAGCTAGATGGGATACATGACTTGTGGGTAAAGTTGTACCACCTCTGCAGAGTGTAAAACTGATATGTCAGCCATGCTCACGGTTAAGAGCAACCTGGACCCTCACATGATAATTGAACTTAAAGATGTTAAATAAATCGTGATCTGATGATTCATAAATGGTTTGCTTAAGTGGTTTCACTTAAGTGTTTTTGAGATATAATCATGTACTTATGTTTAATTGGGAATTTTGGGATGCACTTATAATTAGTAAGTCAGGTGTTGTTAATAAAATATTGACCAACTAAAATGCTTACCGCTTATCCATAGCCTACCTTGTTGAAAATGCATTACTCCTCCCACTTGCTGAGCCCCGACCATAAGTGAGCTTACCCCTTGCTAATATTTTGATCAGAGGGTGATGACAAAGACTTTTTCGAAGATGTTGATGAGTACTAAGTCTAACGATGCACCAGTCATCTTCCTGTGGAAGATCACCCATGTTTTATCCATTGTACTTTGATGATGATACTATTTAAGACATTTATGTCTGGATGATGTAATAAAGTTATTATACTCTCTTTACATCTTTATTGCATTGTCTTTTGATATATTACACTTGTGACGTCAACATATGTGTGGAAAATGGATCCTGGCACACATATGATATGCATTCGGTTTTGCCCCCAAAACCGGGCATGACAGAAGTGGTATCAGAGCTATGCTGATTTAGGTCATTAGGCTAGTTAGAAATAGAAAACCTAGTCTATTCAAAATATACTTATTTTGCTCTTACAAAATATTTTATTGATCTTGCTTCTTTAAAAGTCAACTAAGTTGACATAGTCTCTTGTAGATGGTGCGTACAATCCAGACCACCCGTGTGAACACCAACTATATCCTTCTACCACGGCAGGCTCCTGTCTACCTAGTGGTAGAAGAGGAAGTCCCTGTGGATCTTCACCACCTTCGTGTGGAGAATGGAGTGATTTTGGAGGACAGTTCAGAGGAGATTCTGGCGACACCCACCCCGTTGTCACAATCACAAGCCTTTGCAGCTAGAGCTTTATCTTCAGCACCGCTAGCACCAGTAGCTCAAGCCCCGGCTCCTAGAGGCGAGGATCCAAATGATTCTAGTGATGGTGGAGAAGATGATGATGAAGAAGAAGGAGAGGAAATCAACAACGAAGAAGCCAATGATGAGCAGGAGGACAACTTTGTTGGGACATGGCCTGTCAATGAACATTACACCTCAATGTTCGAGACAGGATACTTTCCAAACCTGCTACAGGATGTACCGTGTTGGTCTCTTGTTCTTAAAAGCTTCGAATCAAGAACAAGGCAACACAAATGTTAATGATTAAAGACCTTCGTCCTTTGCAACATTATTTCCTTTCGGATATAATGAACTTCAAACGAAGGTCATGAAGGACATACCTTTGTCATTTTAATATGCAAAGATATAGACATATGGAGCGCAGAAAGAGCATGAATAATCATTTTAAATCATCAGATTATTCACATTGTCATTATATAATCATGAACAAATATCAATGAAATTTAAATCACATTTGTACCTTCGGTTTGACAAAAGGTAAAAATCCGAGAGTGACGTGCGAGTACTGTTCATCTATTTATAGGCACAAGACGCAGCCTGAGTAAAATTACATTCATGTCTCTGACATTTTACTATTAGCCAAAAGGTAATCTGTCGAGGACTGAGCAGTCTTTTCCTTTTAAGTCGGTTTCATCCTCCATCATCGTCCTTGTGCTGAGCCGAAGCTTCTCCGGCCATAGCTTCGGAGTTGGTCTATCCTTCTTCCAGATCACGCTTTTTCATACCATACACGCCTTTGTCTTAAACCCGAAACTTCCTGTGACAGTATACTATACTGGAAAACATGTTAGTCGTGTTTTTGAGGACCTTCGGAAGATGAAGGTCCCCAACAGTAGCCCCTCGCAGTGTTAATTTGTTGTTTAACAAATCCAGACTGCGACGTGAACGAAGGCCTTTAGCCAAAGGTCCGAAAAAACACCTTCCCTTCGCTAGAATAGCGAAAGTCAATGACAAATGGGGCCCACCAAGTTGCAATGCACTGGGCATATAAATAGAAACCCACAGCGACAACATATGTTGCGCCATTTCAATTGCTTGTGTTGTTTTCTCAAGTTTTAAATTTCTTGCTGTCAGATTTCACTTGTTTTGTGAGCTTCAGAATTCGTTCGATTTCCCACCAAATGACTAACGAGAAGAAGGTTGTTGATCCTGCCCTGGCTGGTTTTTATGAGGCCATGGAAAAAACAAACATAGAGAAGATTACAAATGAAATACTAGCAGATTTATCTGAAGATTCTAATGATAGTGATGACTTTGATGTGGAAAGTGGGAATGAAGATGCCGAAGACCGGCCCTGGCAGCCAAGTCATACCATCTTTGGAAAGTCGTCCATTAAATAGAGTCAGATTGATGCCATGAAGGGAAGATACTTCCGTGACATGTCTATTGCGAGGGTTGGGGGAGACAGCGCCGCCCCCGCACCCGAAGAAGATGAAGTTGTTGTTTATAGAAGCTTCATGAAGGCAGGTCTTCGATTCCCATTGAGCAGATTTTTGGTTGAAGTTTTGAAGACATTTGGAATCTTCCTTCATCAAATCACTCCCGAAGCTATAATCAGAATGGGTATTTTTGTTTGGGCCATGAGAAGCCAAGGGCTGGAGCCGAGCGCGAAGTGCTTCTACAACATGCACTGACTACTGTACGAGACGAAGGCCACTGGTAAAGATCAATATCACAACAACTTTGGTTGTTATGTCTTTGTTCCTCGTTCCGATGTAAGTTATCTCGTTCCAACATTTCGAAAAAGGTGGCCCGGGGCCTGAATGGAGGAATGGTTTTATGTCAAGAATAATCTGATTGAAAGGGAAGACATAAAGGGGATTATCCAATGCCCCATCTGGTCTCGCTTCGGCCTCTGAAGGCCGGCTACTGCGCTCGAGAATGATACCGAAGCATGCCAGAAGGCTCTCAATAATGTTTGTGCCTTCATTGGCACGAGAGACCTGGTTCAAGAGCACATAGCCTACAGGGTACGGACACTTGTGGATAACTGGGAGATGTCGAAGAAAACTGCTACCGGGTCCAGTCAAGGTGGATTGGTTTACTTGAAATACACCTTCAGATACAGAGACCAGTTTGACGAACCAAATGACGACTGGCTGAAATGTGTTGAGGCGACTAGCGATGAGTTACTTGGAGCGTACACAAGAGCCAAAGATGATGCCTTGACCTTAGCCTTCGGAGGGCGAGGCAATAAAAGGTTGAATAGAGTTTTTGACGTTATCGGCTTCGTGTATCCAGAGTACATTTACCCCTCGCGAAAGTAGGGGAAGAAAAGGAAAACTGCTGCCTCGACCATCTCTGTTGTGCCGAAGGGCAAGAAGATCAATGTTTTGACCCACCGGCCAAGATACATTAAAACAGCCATAGTGTCTTCCACTGTCGAATCAGAACAAGCTGCTCCTACCGGTCGGAGCGCCGAAGAATCGGTTGCAGTATCAAAGGTTTCTGCAACCGGATCGTCCGAGGTGCTGATACAAACTGCCGAAGCTGAAGGAAAAATGGCCGAGAAGCCAGACCGAGAGGAAACAACAGGACCGTCGGAGCCAGAATTGCCAAAGGTGGCAAAAACTCCTGCAATAACTCCCAAGAGGAGAAGAATGGCAAGCGTGTTGGACGCTGTCATGGAGACAACAAGGGCATTGACTCCTACTCCTGCAAAAAAGGTTGCCGAAGCTACGACGGCTCGTGCTGAAACTGAAGCTGAGCCCTCAACGCCCATGGAGGCAGAGCCTGCTGCAACTGAGAGAGCTGAGTAAGAATCTCCAGATACTGACATGGCTCTAGAGAAGGATGCGCCCGAAAAAGTTAAATCTCCTATTCCCGAAGCACCATCCGAAGATTTTTACTTTATTATTCGACATGCTTCGGGAAAAAGACTATTTGCAGAAGAAATCGCAGAAGCCAGACACTACACCCGGGAACTGAAATACCCAAAGGGGGCCTTGGTGTACAATGGCACGGACAAAGATGACTTCCTATACTGTCTCCCAGACAATAAGGAAATATCCGTCTGCCGGGAGATGGCTAAAAATATGGGATTTCCAAAGCTTGAAGCTGGCCTCTCCGCCATGTCAAAGAATGACCTCGCAGACAGTCTTGCATACAACAGTCTGAAGGTACGAAAGTGATGAACTTAAAATAGATTATATTGTCCTGTATTCTCGTGCTGATCCTATCTTTTTGCAGGGCTTAATTCTTAGCAACGCTTTGAGGGCGCAAAAGAATGCTGAAGATGAAAGCTACGTGATAGCCCTCGGCAACCTTCGGTCAGAAGTTATTAAGCTGAGAAATGAAGCCGTGGAAAAAGATAAAATCCTGCTTTCATTGGTGGATAAAGTGAAAAAAGACGAAGCAAAATTTAACACTCAATCTAAAGCTTATAAAGCCGAAATTGAAGACCTTCGGAAAAAAGCTTGCCGAAGCTAATGAAAATTTTGAACTTGCAAAACCTAAGCAAGAAATAAGTGAATGGTCGAACACTAGGCTGGAGAATAATGTTGAGGAGATTCACAAATCCAAGGAGAGGTGCTTCGAGAAATCCTTGGATTGCGTAAGAAAATTGAAAACCAGCTTTGCTAGGGTGGGTGCTTATTCTTTCGAAGAGAATTTCATTCGAGGTGACCCCGAGGGTGTTATTGATTGGATAAGCGGGGAAGCTGAAACTTTTGAAGAGATCCTCAGTGATCGCGGGGACATTTGTGCTTTCACCGGCGCTCGAGGGATTGCGGCAATTCTGGAGAAGGCGGGTTGCGACCATGTTAAAGCTGCGGCCCAGACTGAAGCCGCCTTCTCCACAGACGACACGAGAGACCTTTCGGCTGAAGCTACTTTAGTGGGTGGAAAGTTTTACTCCGATGTTTGGGTGAACGGTGGCCGAGAATTGGCCAATGAAATCATAAAGAAAAATGAAAAAGAAACCCATGATGCCCGAGAAGAAGTTAAGCGAGCCGAAGAAGCTACCGAGCGCGCAAGGCGTATAGGTATTGTTTTTGAATTTTAGCTTCGGTGTTTATTTTCTGGCTTCCAACTAACAGTTTGTCTATTATAGCTGAACTCTCACCGCTGTCTGAGCCATACGACCCCCTAGCTGATCCCGTCATGAAAGAAGCGTTGGATGTAATGAGCGTTGCTAACTCCATCGTCGACGAAGTCATCGATAGGCTACTGAATGAAGCCACCGAGAAGATCCTTAAGGAAGATTAGGCTTTTATTGTAATGGTACGATGTAACATTTAGTGTATGAAACAATTAATCAGACATGTAAATTGTTGTAATATATTTCTTTGCGATGCATGAAATTTACGCACATACCATTTTTGAGCCTTCGGCGAAAAAACACCTTCCCTTCTTTTCATGCTTCGTAAAGAAAGAAGCCCCTTTTTATGGCGAATCTGTTGTGATAAAATTGTATTGGCCGAAGGTTTGCTTCGTGCCTCAGCACATTTTCATTCAACAAATTATTGCTGAAGATCTGCTTCGTACCCAATCTTCTTGCTGTTGTTGCAATATGATGTATGATGTAATGTTATGTGGAATGGTGCGATGATATGATGCAATATGATGGTTATGCCGAACACACACACACACCCACACTGGAACACACAAGACTCTACATCCCCTTAGGGACGTCTTTGGAGTCTTTAAGCTCTGCATCCCCTTAGGAACGACTTTGGAGCTTCTTCACCTTATATTTCGGTGGTATTTAAGCTCTGCATCCCCTTAGGAACGACTTTGGAGCTTCTTCACCTTCTATTTCAATGGTATTTAAGCTCTGCATCCCCTTAGGAATGACTTTGGAGCTTCTTCACCTTCTATTTTGGTGGTATTTTGGCTCTGCATTCCCTTAGAAACGACTTTTGAGCTTCAGAACTTACTCTGCGCTCCCTTAGGAACGACTTTTGAGCTTCAAAACTTACTCTGCGCTCCTTTAGGAATGACTTTTGAGCTTCGGAAGTTACTTTGTGCTTCGTTAGGAACGACTTTTGAGCTTCGAAAGTCTGTTAGGATGGCGCATTTTACTCATTGATGCAGGCACAATTATTACATGAAATCAAAATTCAGTCCTTTGTGGCTTGTTTTTCATATAAAAAATAAAATGGTAGGAAAGATAAAGATACACCAAGAGTAGGATATTCTTTAGTAGATATGCTTGGATTCAGGCACAATGTTGTTAACTGTGCGAGCTTCCGACTCTTCCCGGAAGTCGCGCTGTTGTTGAGCGTGCTGGTGCCCTTTTGGCTGTTGACTTCGGGTCAAAGTAGGTGGTAGCAGTGGTGGTGGTGGGAGCTGAGCCCAGGAAGCTTGAGAATGGCTCGCCGAAGCAACAGAGGCCGTAGGCTGTTGATTACCTACATATTCTGGGACATAAGGAGAATAGCATGAGGCAGTATGTAGGACTTGCTTCGGCTGATTCTGTCGTGCCTTAGCTTCAGCAATCTCCTTTTGCTTCTGAATTGTGACTTGACATGTTCTTGTGGTGTGGCCCTTGTCTTCACCGCAGAATAAGCAGTATAGTCTTCTGGGCTGATCTCTGTATCTTCCTCCAAAGCCTCTACCGCCTCTGCCCCTTGGGGCTGGTGGCCTAAAGGAGCTTTGTTGTGGCCCTGAAGACTAGGAGATGTGTTGCTGCCTTTGAGGTTGACTTCCTCTGTCATCATTTAGGTTAGAATTATGGATCGATCTTACATGCCTGGGATGGATGTGGCAGAACCGCCCGAATTATTCCAGCTTAAGTGCCCAAGTCGCACCCTTAAAGGCAACAACACACTTAAATCGGAATAACCCGTCAGTCCCTCGGATCTAGTCCGATAAAGCCACTTATCCATGATCGAATACCACTAGCTCACGCGAAGGTGAGGCACAGAGAAATACAATAAAGCATAATACCACAAATTTAATAAATATCATTAGTAATTACATTATCGGAGTTTCAGAAATAGTAACAATAGTTTTTAATGCAACGGAAATAACTAACGGAGAAAACCGAGTAACATGGCGAAGCCTGGCCACACTACTCCTCTTGGTCCTCTCCTGCGGAAGCAGTAACCCTCTCGACCATCTATCCCGGTGGCAGGGATGAAGGCCAAGTCACACCATCAACCAAATCAAGGAGGTACCTGCAAAAATTATGCCACAAGCAAGGCTGAGTATACTAATACTCAGCTAGACTTACCCGGTGTGAGGAGTCTAGTCCTCTACCTCTAGACCATGCAGTTGTTTGGCTGAGGGGTTTGGTTTGCCAAAAGCACTAGCTGAGTCTAAAAACAGGTTTTAGCTTTTCAAGTTCTAGAATAATAATTTAGACTAGATGAGAACCTATCTATTCATATATGGTATCAAACATTATATCAATCAACATCTTTTGCCAGTATCTCATTTCCACTTATTACTCAATGCACTACAATGGATCAAGCAGCCTCATTAGCTGTGAGAAGCAGACGAGTCGAATCGAGTTTTAACCTTGCAAGGTAAACCTAAACACACGACATGTCAGGGCACTCCGTCCCCACACATGTCAACCGTCCCCATCGATTCCCTGTTCGCGGCCAGGCCTCACCGCCTTGGCATACAATGCTCCACTGACCCCGACCGCCGCCGTGCAATGGTCGCACTTGTACCCACCATATCTAGAATGGGAGACCCAGTCTCAGGTCGCGTGAGGGATAAAGTCCGCGCCCGGCTTCACTCAGGTACTAGGTTTACCGGTTACCATATTTCTCGACATGTGTTTAGTACTTTCAAATGCTTGACACAGGTATCCGCACGTTAATCCTTATTCCAATTTTGTCTTGTAGACAACGCATCCCCATGGATCCGTGTCCATAGACCATCATCCTTCTGTTATCAAAAATGGATACAACCAATTCCTGACCTCGTGCGAGTGCTATAAAAATCACTCGACTTCTACCGAGATCCTGATTTAGCATAGCAGCTACTCGACCTAGCATACTAGTATCCATCTCAAAAGGAATCCTGATTTCATGCAACTAGGGTTTCAACCAACTCCTACACTTAAGTGCACGGTACAAGCCTACAAACATTAAGTGTAGTAAAATAGCATATATAAACGGTTATGCATAAAACCGGGGCTTGCCTTTAATTTAACACTTAGACAGTGTTTGCTGGGTAGCACTCGCTTGGCGAGCATCCACTGGTTAATTCCATCCTTCTTTGGGTCGTCCACCAACTGCATCTTGTTGTTTGCACCACATCACTTGCACGATCGTCATCTCTCGGTCCTAAATGAGATACGGGATGCATATGTATGAACATGATGAAATAGCACAAGATACTCCAAGTACATAACAACGAACTAACATTAATTAGTAAGACACATAAACATCCATACGTTAACGCTAGCTATCTATACGTCATTGGGCGCATCAAGTCAACATTACTAGAAAGACGATGAACATTTCCTATATTTAGCCAACACAAACATGACATCACGAGTACAAGAATTTAACATGTTCTCTTTAATCGTTCATTGGCAACTTATTATTAAACTAGTTAAGTACACATAAGTTTTCTATGACTCATATATTTAGACAGACTTAGATAGAAAGGGATATTCATTTAATCGAGGTTTTACAATCATTCACAATATTCTCATGCAAGCACACACCAAAGAGAACACACATGAGGAGATAGTTTAATCGTCATTACATGTTATACTACTTTAATGACATTGGTTACTTAGTAGTATTAGCAGAAAGCCAAGGACAGGACATTATTCATTTTGTTTTCCTATTATATAACTGCACTTGCTAACTGTTGATTAAGCTAAGCTACTTATTAGACCTTAACCAATTTAGTTCACTAACTTAGTGAGATGTGTACTACTTACTTATATATAACCCCAATTATACTAGTCACTTATTATTATTACTCATGTTCACTTAAAACCAAAACAAGCAACCAATCACTCAAGTCAAACACAATAGAGTAGAGCAATCAATCACTTCTAACACATTTAGGACAGCAGCACAGTAGTTTTTGTTTTAATCATAACTCTTCAAATATTAGTTCAAAATTATCAAACTAGGATTTTCTGGAAAGTTTAAAAAGTGTTCTACAACTTTGATATTATCATCTCAAGGTGATTAGACACTTAATAAGGTTAAATAGTGATAAACGACAGCTTTATTCAAATTTGGGCAGATTCAGACTTATGCCTTCAAAAATTCGTAACTAGAGACTCAGACATCCAAATCATTTGATCTTAAACTTTCTGGAAAGATAATTAAATTGTCTACAAATCAATTATAAACAACTCACGTTGATTTCAAGTTGTCGGGGACCATAATTAGGGGTACCCTCAAGGCTCCTAATTCTCAGCTGGTAACCCCCATCAGCACAAAGCTTCAAAGGTCTGATGGGTGCGACTAAGCCAGGGATCGGTCCATTCGAGGGACTCGATCACGCCTCGCCCGAGCCTAGCCTCGGGCAAGGGCAGCCGACCCCGGAGGATCTCCGTCTCGCCCGAGGCCCCCCTCCAGCGACGAGCAAACTTCCGGCTCGCCCGAGGCCCAGTCTTCGCCAAGAAGCAACCCTGGCCAAATCGCCACACCAACTGACCAAATCGCAGGGGCATTTAATGCAAAGGCAGCCTGACACCTTTATCCTGACGCACGTCCTCCAGTCGACAGAGCCGAAGTGACCGCAGTCACTTCGCCGCTCCACTGACCGGCCTGACAGAAGGACAGCGCCGCCTGCGCCGCTCCGACTGCTGCGCCACTCGACAGAGTGAGGCTGACATGCAGTCAGGCCCGGCCTCAGGCACCATAGGAAACTCCGCTCCGCCCGACCCAGGGCTCGGACTCGGGCTCAGCCCCGGAAGACGGCGAACTCCGCTCCGCCCGACCCAGGGCTCGGACTTGGGCTTAGCCCCGGAAGACGGCAAACTCTGCTTCGCCCGACCCAGGGCTCGGACTTGGGCTCAGCCCCGAAAGACGGCGAACTCCGATCCGCCCGACCCCAGGGCTCAGACTTGGGCTCAGCCCCAGAAGACGGCGAACTCCGCTTCGCCTGACCCCAGGGCTCGGACTCAGCCCTGGCTTCAGCCGACGGTCTCCGCCTCGCCCGACCCAAGGGCTCGGACTCGACCTCGGCCACGGAAGACAGACTCGACCTCGACCTCGGAGGAGCCTCCACATCGCCCAACCTAGGGCGCGGACCGACCACGTCAATAGGAGGCGCCATCATTACCCTACCCCAAGCTGACTCAGGCTACGGGGAACAAGACCGGCGTCCCATCTGGCTCGCTCCGCCAGACAAGTAATGATGGCACCCCGCACGCTCTATGACGACGGCGGCTCTCAGCCCCCTTACGGAAGCAAGAGGACGTCAGCAAGGACTCAACAGCCCCGACAGCTGTCCTTCCGCCAGGCTCCAGCGCTCCTCCGACGGCCACGACACCACACGAACCGGGTGCCAAAACCTCTCCGGCTGCCACGATGGCATGTACTTAGGGCACTAGCTCTCCTCCGCTAGACACGTTAGCACTCTGCTACACCCCCCATTGTACACCTGGATCCTCTCCTTACGCCTATAAAAGGAAGGACCAGGGCCCTCTTACAGAGGGTTGGCCGCGCGGGGAAGAGGACGGGACAGGCGCTCGCGTGAGGCCGCTCGCTCCCTCTGCCGCGTGGACGCTTGTAACCCCCTACTGCAAGCGCACCCGACCTGGGCGCGGGACAAACACGAAGGTCGCGGGATTTCCACCTCCCTCTCGCTCCGGCTGCCTTTTCCCCCCCTTCGCGCTCCGTCTCGCGCCGACCCATCTGGGCTGGGGCACGCGGCGACATTTTCACTCGTCGGTCCAGGGACCCCCCAGTCTCGAAACGCCGACAGTTGGCGCGCCAGGTAGGGGCCTGCTGCGTGTTGACGAACAGCTTCCCGTCAAGCTCCAGATGGGCAGTCTCCAGCAACCTTTCCAGCCCGGGACGGTGCTCCGTTTTGAGAGTTTTGAGTTCATGTCCCTCGACGGCAGCTACGACATGATACTCCTTCCCTCGCCGTGCGACAGCGACAATGGCGGCCGACAGCCCGCCCGCCGGCGGCGGAATCGACGACGTCTTCCCCGCGTGGTGGAAGAACAACATTCGAGCTCGCCCCGCCCTCTCCCCCGCCGACGGAGGAGGAGGCGGGGCAACCAAGGCCAAGAAGGAGGCGGCACCTCGTCGGCTGTCGAGCAAGTCGACGGCGCCGGCGCCCCAACGGGGGGCGCGTCGGGCATCGACCTCGCGTTTGAGACGAAGACGAGCGTCGTCTCCCCGCAACACGCCAATTCCAAGCAAACGGACGACGCCAGCACGCTCGCGAAAGGCTTGCTGGGCGTCACCCTCGTACTTGAGACGACGGTGTAGTCAGTCCCTGACGTGACTTCATCACCGCCCGTCGACCAAGAGGTACCGACCGATTCCCATCTCACGCCTCTTGGATTCAGCCTTGACCCACCAAGCGGCTTCGCTTTGGCGGACGCTCTCGTAGAGGCGAGTCCGAACCCTCTGGGGTATCGTATGCGGTCACCCTGGGACCGGCTGATGGACGTCTCGACCTACAGGCCCTCGGGGTCCGAGGAAGATGACGAGCCCGACTTCTGTTGGGACTTCTCCGGACTTGGTAACCCTAGTGCCATGCGGGACTTCATGACCGCATGTGACTACTACCTTTCCGACTGTTCCGACGGTAGCCGCAGCCTCGGCGATGAGGACTGCGGCCCAAGTCGTGAATGTTTCCACGTCGATCTAGGGGGTCCCCCTGAAGGCAACCATGATGGTATGCCGGAGAACGGTGATCTCCCTAGGCCTGTGCCTCGCGTTGACATCCTACGGGAGCTAGCAGTGGTCCCTGTTCAGGCGGGGGGTCATGACCCACAGCTCGAGCAAATCCGCGGGGTGCAGGCCAGGCTCGACGAGGGAGCAGGAACACTTGAGCCGATCCGCCGGGACGTCGGGCAGGAATGGGCGGGCCAACCTCTGGCCGGGGAAGTGCGTCATCTACCCCAGGGTTTCCAGCACCGCATCGCCGACGATGTCAGGGTGAGGCCGCCACCCGCTTCCAGTAGAGTCGGCCAGAACCTGGCTGCAGCGGCAATGCTTCTCCGCGCGATGCCGGAGCCATCAACCACCGAGGGGCGGCGAATCCAGGGAGAGCTCAAGAATCTCCTGGAGGGCGCCGCGGTCCGACGGGCCGAAAGCTCCGCCTCCCGAAGGCAGGGTACCCCTCGGAACATCGCGCCGCGACTTCCCGATTCATGCGGGAAGCCTCGGTCCACACCGGGCGCACGCGCAACACAGCGCCTGCGGCCCCAGGTCGCCTCGGCAACCTATGAACCCCAGTGCCATGCGGGATTTCTCTAGGCTCGGTAACCCCAGTGCCATGCCCGGGAAACGCGTCCAGCCCCTTGGGCAACTCGATCTGCCCGTCTGCTTCGGGACTCCCTACAACTTTCAAAAGGAAACCCTCACGTTCGAGGTGGTCGGGTTCCGAGGAACCTACCACGCAGTGCTGGGGAGACCATGCTACGCCAAGTTCATGGCTGTCCCCAACCACACCTACCTCAAGCTCAAGATGTCGGGCCCCAACGGAGTCATCACCGTTGGCTCCACGTACCGACACGCGTACGAATGCGACGTGGAGTACACCGAGGCCCTCGCCGAATCTGAGGCCCTCATCGCCGACCTGGAGAGCCTCTCCAAGGTGGCGCCAGATGCGAAGCGCCACGCCGGCAACTTCGAGCCAGCTGAGGCGGTTAAGTCCATCCCTCTCGACCCCAGCAATGACGCCTCCAAGCAGATCTGGATTGGCTCCGAGCTCGACCCCAAATAGGAAGCATTGCTCGTCGACTTTCTCCGCGCAAATGCCGAGGTTTTTGTGCGGAGTCCCTCGGACATTCCTGGCATACCGAGGGATGTCGCCGAGCACTCGCTGGATATCCGAGCTGGAGCCCGACCCGTGAAGCAGCCTCTGCGCTGATTCAACGAAGAAAAGCGCAGAGCCATAGGCAAGGAGATCCACAAGCTGATGGCTGCAGGGTTTATCAAAGAGGTATTCCATCCCGAATGGCTAGCCAACCCTCTTCTTGTGAGAAAGAGAGGCGGGAAATGGCAGATTTTTGTAGACTACACTAGTCTAAACAAAGCATGTCCGAAAGTTCCCTACCCTCTGCCTCGCATCGATCAAATCGTGGATTCTACTGCTAGGTGCGAAACCCTGTCATTCCTTGATGCCTACTCAGGGTATCACTAAATCAGGATGAAAGAGTCCGACCAGCTCGCGACTTCTTTCATCACACCTTTTGGCATGTACTGCTACATTACTATGCCATTCGGTTTGAGGAATGCGGGTGCGACATACCAAAGATGCATGAACCACGTGTTCGGAGAGCACATTGGTCGAATGGTCGAGGCTTACGTCGATGACATCGTAGTCAAGACGAGGAAAGCCTCCGACCTCCTCTCCGACCTTGAAACGACATTCAAGTGTCTCAAGGCGAAAGGCGTAAAACTCAATCCCGAGAAGTGTCTTCGGAGTCCCCCGAGGCATGCTCCTGGGGTTCATCGTCTCCGAGCGGGGCATCGAGGCCAACCCGGAGAAAATCGCGGCCATCACCAACATGGGGCCCATCAAGGACTTGAAAGGAGTACAGAGGGTCATGGGATGCCTTGCGGCTCTGAGCCGTTTCATCCCGCGCCTCGGCGAAAGAGGCCTACCTCTGTACCGCCTCTTAAGGAAGACCGAGCGCTTCACTTGGACCCCCGAGGCCGAGGAAGCCCTCGAGAACCTAAAGGCGCTCCTTACAAGCGCGCCCATCTTGGTGCCCTCCGCTGCCGGAGAAGCCCTCTTGATCTACGTTGCCGCTACCACTCAGGTGGTCAGCGCCGCGATCGTGGTCGAGAGACGAGAAGAGGGGCACACATTGCCCGTCCAGAGGCCGGTCTACTTCATCAGTGAGGTACTGTCCGAGTCCAAAATTCGCTACCCGCAAATTCAGAAGCTACTGTATGCGGTAATTCTGACGCGGCGAAAGTTGCGACACTACTTCGAGTCTCATCCGGTGACTGTGGTGTCATCCTTCCCCCTGGGGAGATCATCCAGTGCCGAGAGGCCTCGGGTAGGATTGCAAAATGGGTGGTGGAAATCATGGGCGAGACAATCTCGTTCGCTCCTCGGAAGGCCATCAAGTCCCAAGTCTTGGCGGACTTTATGGTTGAATGGGTCGACACCCAGCTTCCAGTAGCTCTGATCCAACTGGAACTCTGGACCATGTTTTTCGACGGGTCGCTGATGAAAACAGTATCGGGCGTGGGCCTGCTCTTCATCTCACCCCTCGGGAAGCACCTCCGCTACGTTCTGCGCCTCCACTTCCTGGCGTCCAACAATGTGGCTGAGTACGAGGCTCTGGTCAATGGGTTGCGCATCGCCATCGAGCTAGGGGTCCGACGCCTCGACGCTCGCGGTGACTTGCAACTCGTCATCGACCATGTCATGAAGAACTCCCACTGCCGCGACCCGAAGATGGAGGCCTACTGCGATGAGGTTCGGCGCCTCGAAGACAAGTTCTACGGGCTCGAGCTCAACCACATCGCCCGGCGCCACAACGAGACTGCGGATGAGCTGGCTAAAATAGCCTCGGGGCGAACAACGGTTCCCCCGGACGTCTTCTACCGAGACCTGCATCAACCCTCCGTCAAGATCGACGACACGCCAGAGCCCGAGGCACCCTCGCCCCAGCTTGAGGTACCCTCGGCTCGGTCCGAGGCACCCTCGGCTCGGTCCGAGGCACCCTCGGCTCGGCCCGAGGCACCCTCAGCT
Source organism: Zea mays (assembly GCF_902167145.1). Lineage (NCBI taxonomy): Eukaryota > Viridiplantae > Streptophyta > Magnoliopsida > Poales > Poaceae > Zea > Zea mays. The sequence goes on along the minus strand of NC_050099.1, from coordinate 153,982,061 downwards.
CGGCCCGAGGCACCCTCGGTTCAGCCCGAGGTACCCTCGGCCCCCGAGGGTGAGGCACTGCGCGTCGAGGAGGAGCGAAGCGGGGTCACGCCTAATCGAAACTGGCAGACCCCGTACCTCCAATATCTCCACCGAGGAGAGCTACCCCTCGACCGAGCCGAAGGTCGGCGGTTGGCGCGACGCGCCAAGTCGTTCGTCTTGCTGGGGGATGGGAAGGAGCTCTACCACCACAGCCCCTCAGGCATCCTCCAGCGATGCATCCCCATCGCCGAAGGTCAGGAGCTCCTACGAGAGATACACTCGGGGGCTTGCGGCCATCACGCAGCACCTCGAGCCCTTGTTGGAAACGCCTTCCGACAAGGTTTCTACTGGCCGACGGCGGTAGCCGACGCCACTAGAAATGTCCGCACCTGCGAAGGGTGTCAGTTCTACGCGAGGCAGACCCACCTGCCCGCTCAGGCTCAGCAGACGATACCCATCACCTGGCCTTTTGCTGTGTGGGGTCTGGACCTCGTCGGCCCCTTGCAGAAGGCACCCGGGGGCTACACGCACCTGTTGGTCGCCATCGACAAATTCTCCAAGTGGATCGAGGTCCGACCCCTAAACAGCATCAGGTCCGAACAGGCGGTGGCGTTCTTCACCAACATCATCCATCGTTTTGGGGTCCCAAACTCCATCATCACCGACAACGGCACCCAGTTCACCGGCAGAAAGTTCCTGGACTTCTGCGAGGATCACCACATCCGGGTGGACTGGGCCGCCGTGGCTTACCCCATGACGAATGGGCAAGTAGAGCGTGCCAACGGCATGATTCTACAAGGACTGAAGCCTCGGATCTACAACGACCTCAACAAGTTCGGCAAGCGATGGATGAAGGAACTCCCCTTGGTGGTCTGGAGCCTGAGGACAACGCCGAGCCGAGCCACGGGCTTCACGCTGTTCTTTCTAGTCTATGGGGCCGAGGCCATCTTGCCCACAGACTTAGAATACGGTTCCCCGAGGACGAGGGCCTATGCCGACCAAAGCAACCAAGCTAGTCGAGAAGACTCGCTGGACCAGCTGGAAGAGGCTCGGGACATGGCCTTACTACACTCGGCGCGGTACCAGCAGTCCCTGCGACGCTACCACACCCGAGGGGTCCGGTCCCGAGACCTCCAGGTGGGCGACCTGGTGCTTCGGCTGCGACAGGACGCCCGAGGGCGGCACAAGCTCACGCCTCCCTGGGAAGGGCCGTTCGTCATCGCCAAAGTTCTGAAGCCCGGAACGTACAAGCTGGCCAACAGTCAAGGCGAGGTCTACAACAACGCTTGGAACATCCAACAGCTACGTCGCTTCTACCCTTAAGATGCTTTCAAGTTGTTCGCATACCTCATTCCCATGCAAAGTTTAGTCATCAAGGAAGGGTCAGCCTTGCCTCGGCAAAGCCCGACCCTCCCTCGGGGGCTAAAAGGGGGGAACCCCCTCTGCGTCGAAATTTTCCTCGAAAAAAGATCCTTTCTGTCAGAATGTCTTTCGTGCTTTTCGACTACTTCGAAAGTGGATCCTGAAAACGACGGAGTACACGTAAGCAGCCAAGGCTGACCGAGCCGAGGGACTCCTACGCCTCCGGGATACGGATACCTCACTCATCACCTTCTGTGATAAGTAACTCGCGTTCGGATAGGTGATTCCGCGGACCGAACAAGTCTTCACGCTCGAAAGCTCCTCTACCGAAGCGATTCTTCGGGCCTTCTCGACTGCGTCGGTGACAGAACCCCATGGGCGGGCAAGAGCGTGCGTAAGCGGCAAGGCCGACCGAGCCGAGGGATTCCTACGCCTCCGAGATACGGATACCTCACTCATCACCTTCCGTGAAAAGCAACTCTCGCTCGCACAGACAATTCTGTTACCGACGGAAAAGTCCAGATACTCGAAACAAGAGGAAAAGAAGCGCAGCTTTACAACACGGCGAGGGTGTGTTTGGGCCTCGGTGGCCGCAGAAAACGCACACTACAAGATAATCCGATCCTGCAGGTTCGGATCTTGACAGTTGAAGGGAGCAGCAGCACCCTCGGCGTCGACTACACCTTCGGCGAGGTCCGACCTAGCCTCGGACGGCGACGCGGTCCGAGGATCTCCACTCTGAAGGACGACATCATCATCACGCCCGGGCCATCGCCGCCAGGGTCTTCTCCAAGAATCCGGCTCGAGCCGGTGGCTCGGCCGGTCACCCCGAGGCCTCGGCCAGCTGTCCCCCAAAGACATCAGCCCGGCCCGAGGCCTCGGCAGATCAACTCCGGCGTCGGTCCCGCTAACGGACGACCCGGCCAGACTCCAGCCGACCAAGTCTTCTTTTCGAGCCAACTCTGCCTTTGTCCGTGCTGACACCGCTACCCTGGCTTCGGCTCATCGAAGAGCGGCCGAGGGGTTCCTTTAACTAAGCAAGAGAAGCCTCGGACAGCAAGGCCGACCGAGCCGAGGGACTCCTACGCCTCCGGGATACGGATACCTCACTCGTCACCTTTGCACGGGGCGACTCATGCTTGGTGAAGCGGTTCAGACAACCAACAGGCGAGTCTTAGTGCTCGAAAATGAGGAAAAAACACGGCTCCGCGCCAAAAATACATACACGTTCAGGCCCCGACAGCCATAATGAACAAAAGACCGGCATTCAAGGTGCCATTACAAGCGGAACCCCGGTTCCACCTCCGCAGGTACGAACAACCCCACACGATTGGGGGGCCTGCGGAGCAACAGGAGACCAACGAACAGCACGCCGTCACCCGCTCCAGCAGCAGCGATGACGACGACTTCTGCTCCGGGGGGGCGAACAGCAGCAACGATGACCTCAGGGCGGATGCTCCTACCATGAGGCCCCCGCCCGTGCCCAAACTCGTGAGGCAAGGACGGGCAGAAGGCCGTAGAGCTGGAGGTCGGTCCGTGGGTGGCCCCGGCTATCTCGTCGGCGGAAGAACCTCTTCCAGCTGTCGTGGCGGAAGGCGGCGCCGGGAGCGGCTCCGAAGCCACTCGGGTCAGAGAGCCAGGCACGCGGCAGCTGCCAGCGCCGGAGCCGCCGTTCGTGCAGGGGCCGACCCCAACTCGGCACACTCCCCTCCCCAGCACTGATGATGAAAATCCTTGAGGCTAAGGAAGGGGCAGAGGCCGCAGCCCGACTTGCTTTCCCCCGCCATCGAACTGGAGGTCACCGTCTTAGGTGACCACCGGCGGAGGGGTGCAGCCGGGCTGAATGATGAAAATCCTTGAAGCCGAACAATGGCTGAAAGGTACCAACTCCCACGGAGTTGCGTTCCTCTAACAACAAGGCGGAAGGATTGTGGGTGTCCCCCATCCAGGGGCTCGGAAGGTGGAAAGACACGATGCATAAGGGAGCGCGAAGACATGGTCGCCTTTCAAGGGGGTCACCCTCCTTTTAAAGGTGACTCTCCCTACTTGCGTCCCCAGCCGTCGTGGGCTGAGTCTTCTCCAACACGCTCCAAGGTCCTCCCCCTACGGCGCGGGGGCTGGGTCCCACGCGTCATGCAAGCTGACCCAGAGCAGAAGGAGCCAAACCGCCGCGCGTGGTGCATGCAACCGCCCAGCGGTTACGAGCATTCCTCCACCTTCGCTCAGACCAGCGGGCGAAAAGGCGGGCAGCCATGCAGGCGGCATGCAATTGCACCAAGTGGGTGCGCCCCTCCGACTTCCAACGCACCCAGCATGGGGGCCCAGGCCCACGCGTCACGTAACCGGCGCGTCGGTCGCTACGTGCAAGCAACTGCACCGCCACTCGCACCACTGCCACGCCTCCTCGACTGCGGAACCAGTACCACGACTCGAGGCAACCCTGCGTACGACTCAGCGGTGCCAGCCAGGCGTGATGGTCAATACGGCCAAAAATGGGCCGGCAGTAATGGCGGTGGCAGGCGGGCAGGAGCAGCGGTCACGTCGTCAGCCAAGCTCACGTCCCGTCCAGGGGCAGCGAGAGAACCCTCTCTCGCGGCGTGAAGAAGGCGCACCCGCGTTTCGTTCCTCGAACGGCTCGCGCACGCGCAACGTCCGCCCCGCGAACTACTCGCCCCGTCGCATTAACTCTGCGGCGGGACAGGCGGCGCCTCTGGCAGGCGAAGCAAGCGACGCTTCGCCTTCGCCATAATGACCGCCTCAAAAAAGGTACACCACGTCATTCGATTTCGTATCCTTTTACTTTTCCTCTTTCTCTCTCTTACAACAGGGACTGGGAAAGGGGATACCCCGAAAAGGATCCTTCTCCGTGAAGGAAACAGGCTTCGAGCCTCCCTACTGATCAGAGGTTCGAAGGCTGGCCCCTCGGAGGGGTTTAACAGCCGCCTCAGAGCGCATGGGCTCCACACCCACTACTGGTCAGAGGTTCGAAGGCCGGCCCCTCGGAAGGGTTCAACGGCCGCCTCAGGCTACTCGGGCTCCGCACCCACTACTGATCAGGGGTTCGTAGGCTGGCCCTCGAAGGGTTCACAGCCGCCTCAGACACGGAGCGAGGGATGACCATGGGTACGTTCGATACATAACCAAGGCTCAGGCTACGCTCCCGAGGTACCCTAGGACATTTCCGAGACCAGCGGGAAAGATCTTGTAACGGAATCCCATCAGAGGGAGGCATCGAGCCCTCGGACCCCGTCGATAGGGGACCGAGTCCGGCAGATCACCCGCAGGTACTTTTGGGCGCGCCTCCGGGCCTCTAGCCGACCCCTAACAAATGGGGCACGGGCGTCCACTCGGATTACCCGCCAGCAGCTCACCGGAGACACCATGTTCGGCGCCCTCCGAGGGCAACATGGCGCAAAGCTGGTAACCCCCATCAGCACAAAGCTGCAAAGGCCTGATGGGCGCAATTCAGGTCAAGGCTCCGTCCACTCAAGGGACACGATCTCGCCTCACCTGAGCCCAGCCTCGGGTAAAGACAGCCGACCCCGGAGGATTCACGTCTCGCCCAAGGATCCCCTCAAGCAACGGGCACACCTTCGACTCGCCTGAGGCCCAGCTCGGGCAGGCTGCACGGAGAAGCAACCTTGGCCAGATCGCCTCGCCAGCCGATCGGATCGCAGGGGCATTCAATGCGAGGATCGCCTGACACCTTATCCTGACGCGCGCTCTTCAGTTGACAGAGCCGAAGTGACCGCAGTCACTTCGCCCCTCCACTGGCTGACCTGACAGGAAAACAGCGCCGCGTGCGCTGCTCCGACTGCTGTGCCACCCATCAGGGTGAGGCTGACAGCCGCCAAGTCCAGCCTCAGGCGCCATAGGAAGCTCTGCCTCGCCCGACCCTAGGGCTTGGACTCCACCTCGACCTCGGAAGACGGACTCCGCCTCGCCCAACCCCAGGGCTCAGACTCAACCTCGACCTTGGAAGATGGACTCCGCCTCACCCGACCCCAGGGCTCGGACCCCACCTCGACCTCGGAAGACGGACTCCGCCTCGCCCGACCCCAGGGCTCGGACCCCACCTCGACCTCGGAAGACGGACTCCGCCTCGCCCGACCCCAGGGCTCGGACTCAGCCTCGACCACGGACGACAGACTCCGCCTCGCCCGACCCCAGGGCTCGGACTCAACCTCGACCTTGGACAACAGTCTCCACCTCTCCCGACCCCAGGGCTCGGACTCAGCCTCGACCTCGGAGGAGCCTCCGCCTCGCCTGACCTTGGGCTCGGACCGACCACGTCGCAGGGGGCACATCATTACCCTACCCCTAGCCAGCTCAGGCTACGGGGAACAAGACCGACGTCCCATCAGGCTTGCCCCGGTAAACAAGTAATGATGGCACCTCGCGTGCTCCATGACGACGACGGTTCTCAGCCCCCTACGGAAGCAAGGAGACATCAGCAAGGACCCGACAGCTCCGATAGCTGTGCTCTTACAGGGCTCAAGCGCTCCTCCGACGGCCACGACATCACATGAACAGGGCGCCAAAACCTCTCTGACAGTCACGTCGGCATGTACATAGGACTCTGGCTTCCCTCTGCTAGACACGTTACCACATTGCTACACCCCCCATTGTACACCTAGGCATTCTCCTTACATCTATAAAAGGAAGGTCCAGGGCCCTCGTACGAGAAGGTGGCCGCGCGGGAGGACGGGCTGGCGCATAGGCTCTCTCTCTCCCTCCCTCGCGAACGCTTGTAACCCCCTACTGCAAGCGCATCCGCCCTGGGCACAGGACAACATGAGGCCGCGGTTCCCCTTATTGTTTCCCCGTTGTGTTCCGTCTCGCACCGACCCATCTGGGCTGGGACACGCAGCGACAATTTACTCGTCGGTCCAAGGACCCCCCGGGGTCGAAACACCGATAGTTGGCGCGCCAGATAGGGGCCTGCTGCGTGTTGACGAACAGCTTCCCGTCAAGCTCCAGATGGGTAGTCTCCATCAACCTCTCCAACCCGGGACGATGCTCTGTTTCGGGAGTCTCGAGTTCATGTCCCTCGACGGCAGCTACGACATGATACTCCTTCCTCCGTCGCGCGACAACGACAATGGTGTCCGTCAGCCCGCCCGCCGGCGGCGGAATCGACGACGTCTTCCCCGCGTGACAGAAGAACAGCATCCGGGTCTGTCCCGTCACCTTCCCCGCCGACGGAGGAGGAGGCGGGGCAACCATGGCCAAGTAGGAGGCGGCACCTCGTCGGCTGTCGAGCGAGTCGACGGCGCCGGCGCCCCAGCGGGGGACACGTCGGGCGTTGACCTCGCGTCTGAGACGAAGATGAGTGTCGTTTCCCCGCAACACGCCAACCCCAAGCAGACGGACGACGCAAGCACACTCGCGAAGGACTTGCTGGGCGTTAGCCTCGTACCTGAGATAACGGTGCAGTCCGTCCCCGACGTGACTTCGTCACCATCCGTCGATCAAGAGGTACCGTCCGTTTTTCATCCTGTGCCTTTTAGATTCAGCTTCGACCCACCAAGCGACCCCGCTTCGGTGGATGCTTTCACAAAGGCATATCCGAACCTTCCGGGGTATCATATGTGGTCAACCTGGGACCGACTGACGGCCGTCTCGACCTACGGGCCCCCGGGTTCCGAGGAAGATGACGAACCCGACTATGGTTGGGATTTCTCTAGGCTCGGTAACCCCAGTGCCATGCGGGACTTCCTGACCGCATGTGACTGCTACCTCTATGATTGCTCCGATAGTAGCCATAGCCTCGGCGACGAGGACTGTGGCCCAAGTCGTGAATGTTTCCACGTTGATCTAGGGGGTCTCGACGAAGGCAACCATCTTGGTATGCCGGAGGACGGCGATCCCCCTAGGCCTGCGCCTCGCGTTGACATCCTTCGGGAGCTAGCTATGGTCCCAGTCCCTGCGGGGGGTCAGGACGCACAGCTCGAGCAAATCCGCGAGATGCAGGCCAAGCTCGACGAGGAAGCAGGACAACTTGTGCAGCTCCGGCAGAATATCGGGCAGGAGTGGGCAGGCCGAGCACCGGCCGGAGAAGCGCGTCATCTGGCCCAGGACGTCCAGCACCGCATCGCCGACGATGCTAGGGCAAGGCTACCCCCAGCTTCCAGTGGAGTCGGCCAGAACCTGGCTACAACAGCAATACTACTCCGAGCGATGCCGGAACCATCCACCACCGAGGGGCGGCGTATCCAGGGAGAGCTCAAGAATCTCCTGGAAGATGCCGCGGTCCGACGGGCCGAAAGCTCTACCTCCCGAAGGCAGGGGTACCCCCCGGAGCATCGCGCCGCGACTTCCCGATTCATGCGGAAGCCTCGGTCCACACTGGGCGCACGCGGAACACAGCGCCTGCGGCCCCGGGACGCCTCGGCAACGAGCACCACCGCCGCGACCGTCGAGCCCACCTCGACGATAAGGTGCGCCGAGGCTACCACCCCAGGCGTGGGGGACGTTACGACAGCGGGGAGGATCAGAGCCCCTCGCCCGAACCACCCGGTCTGCAGGCTTTCAGCCGCGCCATACGACGGGCGCCGTTCCCGACCCGGTTCCGAACCCCGACTACCATCACCAAGTACTCGGGGGAGACAAGGCCGGAACTATGGCTCGCGGACTACCGGCTGGCCTGCCAGCTGGGTGGAACGGACGATGACAACCTCATCATCCGCAACCTTCCTCTGTTCCTCTCCGACGCCGCCCAAGCCTGGCTGGAGCATCTGCCTTCTGCGCAGATCTCCAACTGGGACGACCTGGTCAAAGCCTTCGCGGGCAACTTCCAGGGCACATGCGTGCGCCCTGGGAACTCCTGGGATCTCCGAAGCTGCCGCCAGCAGCTGGGAGAATCCCTACGGGACTACATCCGACGATTTTCGAAGCAGCGCACCGAGCTGCCCAACATCACCGACTCGGATGTCATCGGCGCGTTCCTCGCCGGTACCACTTGCCGCGACCTGGTCAGCAAGCTGGGTCGAAAGACCCCCACCAGGGCGAGCGAGCTGATGGACATCGCCACCAAGTTCGCCTCTGGCCAGGAGGCGGTTGAGGCTATCTTCCAAAAGGACAAGCAGCCCCAGGGCCGCCCACCGGAAGATGCCCCCAAGGCATCAACTCAGCGTGGCGCCAAGAAGAAGGGCAAGAAGAAGTCACAAGCGAAACGCGACGCCGCCGACGCGGACCTTGTCACCGCCGCCGAGTATAAGAACCCTCGGAAACCCCCCCGGAGGTGCCAACCTCTTCGACAAGATGCTCAAGGAGCCATGCCCCTATCATCAGGGGCCCATCAAGCACACCCTTGAGGAGTGCGCTATGCTTCGGCGTCACTTCCACAGGGCCGGGCCACCCGCGGAGGGTGGCAGGGCTCGCGACGACGACAAGAAGGAAGATCACCAGGCAGGAGAGTTCCCCGAGGTCCGCGACTGCTTCATGATCTACGATGGGCAAGCGGCAAACGCCTCGGCTCGGCATCACAAGCAAGAGCGTCAGGAGGTCTGTTCGGTGAAGGTGGCGGCGCCATGCGGGACTGGTGTCGGGGACTATAATTAGGGGTACCCCCAAGACTCCTAATCTCAGCTGGTAACCCCCATCAACACAAAGCTGCAAAGGCCTGATGGGCGCAATTCAGGTCAAGGCTCCGTCCACTCAAGGGACACGATCTCGCCTCGCCCGAGCCCAGCCTCGGGTAAAGACAGCCGACCCAGGAGGATTCACGTCTCGCCCAAGGGTCCCCTCAAGCAACGGGCACACCTTCGACTCGCCTGAGGCCCAGCTCGGGCAGGCTTCACGGAGAAGCAACCTTGGCCAGATCGCCTCGCCAGCCGACCGGATCGCAGGGGCATTCAATGCAAGGATCGCCTGACACCTTATCCTGACGCGCGCTCTTCAGTCGACAGAGTCGAAGTGACCGCAGTCACTTTGCCCCTCCACTGGCTGACCTGACAGGAAATTAGCGCCGCGTGCGCTGCTCCGACTACTGTGCCACCCGTCAGGGTGAGGCTGATAGCCGCCAAGTCCAGCCTCAGGCGCCATAGGAAGCTCCGCCTCGCCCGACCCTAGGGCTTGGACTCCACCTCGACCTCGGAAGACGGACTCCGCCTCGCCCAACCCCAGGGCTCGGACTCAACCTCGACCTCGGAAGACGGACTCCGCCTCGCCCGACCCCAGGGCTCGGACCCCACCTCAACTTCGGAAGACGGACTCCGCCTCGCCCGACCCTAGGGCTCGGACCCCACCTCGACCTCGGAAGACGGACTCCGCCTCGCCCGACCCCAGGGCTTGGACTCAGCCTCGACCACGGACGACGGACTCCGCCTCGCCCGACCCCAGGGCTCGAACTCAACCTCGACCTCGGACAACGGTCTCCGCCTCGCCCAACCCCAAGGCTCGGACTCAGCCTCGACCTCAGAGGAGCCTCCGCCTCGCCCGACCTTGGGCTCGGACCGACCACGTCGCAGGGGGCACATCATTACCCTACCCCTAGCTAGCTCAGGCTACGGGGAACAAGACCGGCGTCCCATCAGGCTCGCCCCGGTAAACAAGTAATGATGGCACCCCGCGTGCTCCATGACGACGACGGTTCTCAGCCCCCTACGGAAGCAAGGAGACGTCAGCAAGGACCCAACAGCTCCGACAGCTGTGCTCTTACAGGGCTCAAGCGCTCCTCCGACGGACTGCACCGTTATCTCAGGCACGAGGCTAACGCCCAGCAAGTCCTTCGCGAGTGTGCTGGCATCGTCCGTCTGCTTGGGGTTGGCGTGTTGCGAGGAAACGACGCTCGTCTTCGTCTCAGACGCGAGGTCAACGCCCGACGTGTCCCCCGCTGGGGCCGGCGCCGTCGACTCGCTCGACAGCCGACGAGGTGCCGCCTCCTGCTTGGCCATGGTTGCCCTGCCTCCTCCTCCGTCGGCGAGGAAGGTGACGGGACAAACCCGGATGCTGTTCTTCTGTCACGTGGGGAAGACGTCGTCGATTCCGCGGCCGGCGGGCGGGCTAACGGCCGCCATTGTCGTTGTCGCGCGGCGGAGGAAGGAGTATCATGTCGTAGCTGCCATCGAGGGACATGAACTCGAGACTCCCGAAACAGAGCATCGTCCCGGGTTGGAGAGGTTGATGGAGACTACCCATCTGGAGCTTGACGGGAAGCTGTTCGTCAACACGCAGCAGGCCCCTACCTGGCGCGCCAACTGTCGGCGTTTCGACCCCGGGGGGTCCCTAGACCGACGAGTAAATTGTCGCTGCGTGTCCCAGCCCAGATGGGTCGGCGCGAGACGGAACACAACGGGGAAACAATAAGGGGAACCGCGGCCTCATGTTGTCCTACGCCTAGGGCGGATGCGCTTGCAGTAGGGGGTTACAAGCGTTCGCGAGGGAGGGAGAGAGCGAGTCTGTGCGCCAGCCCGTCCTCCCGCGCGGCCACCTTCTCGTACGAGGGCCCTGGACCTTCCTTTTATAGATGTAAGGAGAAGGCCCAGGTGTACAATGGGGGGTGTAGCAATGTGCTAACGTGTCTAGCAGAGGGAAGCCAGAGTCCTATGTACATGCCGACGTGGCTGTCGGAGAGGTTTTGGCGCCCTGTTCATGTGATGTCGTGGCCATCGAAGGAGCGCTTGAGCCCTGTAAGAGCACAGCTGTCGGAGCTGTCGGGTCCTTGCTGACGTCTCCTTGCTTCCGTAGGGGGCTGAGAACCGTCGTCGTCATGGAGCACGCGGGGTACCATCATTACTTGTTTACCGGGGCGAGCCTGATGGGACGCCGGTCTTGTTCCCCATAGCCTGAGCTAGCTAGGGGTAGGGTAATGATGTGCCCCCTGCGACGTGGTCGGTCCGAGCCCAAGGTCGGGCGAGGCGGAGGCTCCTCCAAGGTCGAGGCTGAGTCCGAGCCCTGGGGTCGGGCGAGGCGGAGTCCGTCTTCCGAGGTCGAGGTGGGGTCCGAGCCCTGGGGTCGGGCGAGGCGGAGTCCGTCTTCCGAGGTCGAGGTGGGGTCCGAGCCCTGGGGTCGGGCGAGGCGGAGTCCGTCTTCCGAGGTCGAGGTTGAGTCCGAGCCCTGGGGTTGGGCGAGGCGGAGTCTGTCTTCCGAGGTCGAGGTGGAGTCCAAGCCCTAGGGTCGGGCGAGGCGGAGCTTCCTATGGCGCATGAGGCTGGACTTGGCGGCTGTCAGCCTCACCCTGACGGGTGGCACAGCAGTCGGAGCAGCGCACGCGGCGCTGTTTTCCTGTCAGGTCAGCCAGTGGAGGGGCGAAGTGACTGCGGTCACTTCGGCTTTGTCGACTGAAGAGCACGCGTCAGGATAAGGTGTCAGGCGATCCTTGCATTGAATGCCCCTGCGATCCGGTCGGCTGGCGAGGCGATCTGGCCAAGGTTGCTTCTCCGTGAAGCCTGCCCGAGCTGGGCCTCAGGCGAGTCGAAGGTGTGCCCGTTGCTTGAGGGGACCCTTGGGCGAGACGTGAATCCTCCTGGGTCGGCTGTCTTTACCCGAGGCTGGGCTCGAGCGAGGCGAGACTGTGTCCCTTGAGTGGACGGAGCCTTGACCTGAATTGCGCCCATCAGGCCTTTGCAGCTTTGTGCTGATGGGGGTTACCAGCTGAGATTAGAAGTCTTGGGGGTACCCCTAATTATAGTCCCCTAATTAGGAGTCTCGGGGCGGACAACGGTCCCCCCGGACATCTTCTCCCGAGACCTACATTAACCCTCCGTCAAGACCGATGACACGCCCGAGCCCGAGAAGGCCTCGGCTCTGCCCGAGGCACCCTCGGCCGCCAAGGGTGAGGCACTGCACGTCGAGGAAGGGCGGAATGGGGTCCCGCCTAATCGAAACTGGCAGACCCCATACCTGCAATATCTCCACCGAGGAGAGCTACCCCTCGACAGAGCCAAAGCTCGGCGACTGGCGTGGCGCGCCAAGTCGTTCGTCTTGCTGGGTGACGGAAAGGAGCTCTACCACTGCAGCCCCTCAGGCATCCTCCAGCGATGCATATCCATCGCCGAAGGTCAGGAGTTATTACAAGAAATACACTTGGGGGCTTGCGGTCACCACGCAGCGCCTCGAGCCCTTGTTGGAAACGCCTTCCGACAAGGTTTCTACTGGCCAACCGCGGTGGCCGACGCCACTAGGATTGTACGCACCTGCCAAGGGTGTCAATTCTATACAAAGCAGACCACCTGCCCGCTCAGGCTCTGCAAACAATACCCATCACCTGGCCGTTTGCTGTGTGGGGTCTGGACCTCGTCGGTCCCTTGCAGAAGGCACCCGGGGGCTACACGCACCTGCTGGTCGCAATCGACAAGTTCTCCAAGTGGATTGAGGTCCGACCCCTAAACAGCATCAGGTCCAAACAGGCGGTGGTGTTCTTCACCAACATCATCCATCGCTTCGGGGTCCCGAACTCCATCATCACTGACAACGGCACCCGGCTCACTAGCAGAAAGCTCCTGTACTTCTGCGAGGACCACCACATCCAGGTGGACTGGGCCGCCATAGCCCACCCCATGACGAATGGCAGGTAGAACGTGCCAACGGCATGATTCTGCAGGGACTCAAGCTAAGGATCTACAACAACCTCAACAAGTTCGGCAGGCGATGGATGAAGGAACTCCCCTCGGTGGTCTGGAGTCTGAGGACGACGCCATGCCGAGCTACGAGCTTCACGCCGTTCTTTCTAGTCTATGTGGCCGAGGCTATCTTGCCCACAGACTTAGAACACGGTTCCCCGAGGACGAGGGCGTACGACGACCGAAGCAACCAGTCCAACTAAGAAGACTCATTGGACCAGCTGGAAGAGGCTCAGGACGTAGCCTTACTACACTCGGCGCGGTATCAGCAGTCCCTGCGACGCTACCACGCCCGAGGGGTTTGGTCCCGAGACCTCCAGGTGGGGGACTTGGTGCTTCGGCTACGACAAGACGCCCGAGGGTGCCACAAGCTCACGCCTCCCTGGGAAGGGTCGTTCATCATCGCCAAGATTTTGAAGCCCGGAACATACAAGTTGGCCAACAGTCAAGGCGAGGTCTACAACAACGCTTGGAACATCCGACAGCTACGTCGCTTCTACCCTTAAGATGTTTTCAAGTCTTCATATACCTCGTTTACATACACAAATAAAGTCTAACCATCAAGGAAGGGTCAACCTTGCCTCGGCAAAGCCCGACCCTCCCTCGGGGGCTAGAAGGGGGGGTACCGCCTCTGCGTCAAAATTTTCCTCGAAAAAAGTCTTTCTGCCAGAACATCTTTCGTGCTTTTTGACTACTTCGATAGTGGGATCCTAAAAATGACGAAGTACATGTAAGCGGCAAGGACGACCGAGCCGAGGGACTCCTACGCCTCCGGGATACGGATACCTCACTCATCACCTTCTGCGATAAGTAACTCACGCTCGGATAAGCGATTCCGCTGGCCGAACAAGTCTTAACGCTCGAAAACTTTTCTACCGAAACGATTTTTCGTGCCTTCTCGACTATATCAATAACAGAATCCTACGGACGAGTAAGAGTACACGTAAGCGGCAAGGCCGACCAAGCCGAGGAACTCCTACGCCTCCAGGATACGGATACCTCACTCATCACCTTCCGCAATAAGTAACTCTCGCTCGGATAAACAATTCTGTTACCGACGAACAAGTCCTGATACTCGAAACAAGGGGAAAAGAAACGCAACTTTACAACACGACGACGGTATGTTTGGGCCTCGGCGGCCACAAAAAAAACATATGCATACTACAAACAAACTGATCCTGCAGGTTCAGACATCAATAGGGGGGCAGCAGCACCCTCGGTGTCGACTCCACTTTCGGCGGAATTCGACTCGGCCTCGGACGGCGACACGGTCGGAGGATCTCCCCCTCGAAGGAAGACGTCAGCATCGCGCCTGGGCCATCGCCGCCAGGGTCTCCTCCAGAAACCCGGCCCAAGCAGACGGCTTGATCAGCCGCCCCGAAGCCTCAGCCAGCTGTCACCCGAGGACATCAGCCCGGCTCATGGCCTCGGCAACCCGACTCCGGTGTTGGTCCCGCCAGTGGACGACCCGGCCAGGTTCCAGCCGCCGCTGCTACACCTCCTCGGCCTGGGAAGTCACCCGCTCCTGGGCCGACGAAGTCTTCTTTTCGAGCCAACTCCGCCTCTGTCCATGCTGACACCGCTGCCTCTGGCTCTGGCTCATCGCAGAGCGGCCGAGGGTTTCTTTAACTGGGCAAGAGAAGCCTCGGGCTGCAAGGCCGACCGAGCCGAGGGACTCCTACGCCTCCGGGATACGGATACCTCACTCGTCACCTTCCGCACATGGCAACTCACACTTGGTTAAGCGGTTCAGCTAGCCGATAGGCGAGTCCTAGTGCTCGAAATAAGGAAAAACATGGCTTTACGCCCAAATACATAGATGTTCAGGCCCCGATAGCCACAATGAACAGACACCGGCACTCAAGGTGCCATTATAGATGGAACTCCGGTTCCACCCCCGCAGGTACGAACAACCTCCACATCAGAGAGCCTGCGGGATGACAAACTCCGGGTGACTCGCCAGCGACCTCTGCAACAGCAGCGATGGTCCCAGGACGGACACTACCGCTGGAAGGCTCTCGTTCACGTCCCCACTCGAGGGACGAGAACCAGACATTAAAGCCAAAGAGCCGGAGGTCGGTTCGCGGGTGGCGCTGACGGTCTCGTCGACGGAGAAGCTTTCTCCAGCTGCCACCACCTCAGCACCGGCGGCGGCATCCACCTGCCCACCAACACCGCACCAGCGGGCGCTAGCCGCCCCAAAGCGCACCAGCAGGTCCTCACTCCCGTCCTCGTCACGAAAACGAGAATGGGACCGTCCTAGAACACGAGTACCGCCCTTGCGGCGTACAACGTGTTGTGAGACCCTCCGGTGCGGCTGGCCACCGTCGCCCGGACAAAGGACGGAATGCTGCACCCTGGACTGGGCAGCAGTAGTTCGCCTTCCCCACCACGGCTGGAGGGCACCTCCTCCACAGAGCTGGAGGATGGTTTCCACCCCCAGAAGCCGGAGGAAGAAGCGAGACGCTAGCCCACGCGAAGGCAGGCCCTGGCTCGCCTCGCCCTCCTTCCCAGCAAGGATGATGAAGATCCTTGAAGCTGAGGGCGGGGCAGAGGTCGCAGCTCGGCTTGCTTCTCCCCACCATCAAACTGGTGGTCACCGTCTTGGGTGACCATCGGTAAGGGGAAGCAGCCGAGCTGCCTGATGAAAATCCTTGAAGCTGAGCTATGGCTGAAAGGTACCAACTTCCGTGAAGTTGCGCTCCTCCAACGACAGCAAGACGAAAGCAACGCGAGCGCTCCCCATCCGAGGGCTCGAAAGGTGGAAGGGCGCAATGCATGAGGGGAGTGCGAAGGCATGGCTGCCATCCAAGGGGGTCGCCCCCTTTTTAAAGGCAACTCTCCCCACTTGCGTCCTCAGCCGTCGCGGACTGAGTCTTCACCAACACGCTCCAAGGTCTTCCCCCTACGACACGGGGGCTGGGTCCCACGTGTCATGCAAGCTGGACCAGGATAGGAGAAGCCAAACCGCCGCGCGCGGAGCGCGTAACTGCCCAGCGGTTACGAGCACTCCTCCATCTTCGCCTAAACCAGCGGGCGAAAGGGCGGACTGCCTTGCAGGCGGCATGCAACTGCACCAAGGGGATGCACCCTTTCGACTTCGACGCGTCCAGCATGGAGGCCCAGGCCCACACGTCATGTAACCGGAGCGCCGGTTACTACGTGCGAGAAACTGCACCGCCACTTGCGCCAGTACCACGCCTTCTCGACTGCGGAACCGGTACCGCGACTCGAGGCAACCCTGCGCATGGCCCAACAGTGCCAACCGAGCACATCGATCACGGGTCAGTCAGCCGCGGGAGAAGGCGCGATGGTCGATAGGCCAAAAGTGGGCCGACAGTAATGGCGGTGGCAGGCGGGCAGAAGCAGCAGTCAAATCATCTGCAGGCTCGCGTCCCCTCCTGGGACAGCGAGAGAGCCCTCTCCCACGGCGTGAAGACGACGCGCCCGTGTTCCGTTCCTCAAACGGCTCGCGCAAGCACAACGGCTGCCCCGCCAACCACTCGTCTCGTCGCATTAACTCAGCGGCAGGGCAGGCGACACCTTTGGCAAGCGAAGCGGGCGACGCTTCACCTCTGCCATGATGATCGTGTCAAAAAAGGTGTGCCACGTCGTTCAATTTTGTATCCTTTTCCACTTCCCCTTTCTCTCTTGCTACAGGGACCGGAAAAGGGGATACTCCGAAAGGGATCCTTCTCCATGAAGGAAGCGGGCCCCGAGCCCTCCTACTGATCAGAGGTTCGAAGGCTGGCCCCTCGGAAGGGTTCGACAGTCGCCTCAGAGCACATGGGCTCCGCGCCCACTACTGGTCAGGGGTTCGAAGGCTGGCCCCTCGGAAGGGTTCGACAGCCGCCTTAGGCCACTCGGGCTCCGCGCCCACTACTGATCAGGGGTTCGTAGGCTAGCCCCCGAAGGGTTCGACAGCTGCCTCAAAGCACGCAGAGCGAGGGATGACTCTGGGTACGTCCGATACATGGCCGAGGCTCAGGCTATGCTCTTGAGGTACCCTAGGACATTTTCGAGACCACCAGGAGCGATTTTGTAATGGAATCCCATCAGAGGGAGGCATCGAGCCCTCGGACCCTATCAAACGGGACCGGGTCCGGCAAATCACCTGCAGGTACTTTTGGAGCGCGCCTCTGGGCCACTAGCCGACCCTTATCAAACGGGGCACGGGCGTCCACTTGGATCACCCGTTAGCAACTCACTGGAGACACCATGTTCGGCGCCCTTCGAGGGCAGCATGGCGCTTCCCCCCTCCTTGCGGAAAGGCGACGAAGGGGCGTATGAAAAAAGCCGAGTCAATCCTTGACCGTCCTCTCGCTATGTGCGGAGGCTCGTGGGCTGCTCTCGCAAACCCGGCTCCGGCCAAACCGTTGACAGCGTCAACATACCTGCCCGAGAACTCGGAACCTGACGATGCACCCGGGCTACGACCAGTTCGCATGAGGGAACAACCAGACCGGCCGAGGCATCACGAAAGGCATTAAGACCTCGAAGGCCTCGGGGGCTACACCCGGAGAGTGCGCTCGCGCGCACCCACCGGAACAAAATGCAACCGAGAGAGGCCGGTCCCCTTGCAAAAAAGTGCGACAAAGCCTCCAAGCGAGTACCCACACTCCCTTTGAGGCTCGGGGGCTACTGTCGGGGACCATAATTAGGGGTACCCCCAAGACTCCTAATCTCAGCTGGTAACCCCCATCAGCACAAAGCTGGAAAGGCCTGATGGGCGCAATTCAGGTCAAGGCTCCGTCCACTCAAGGGACACGATCTCACCTCACCCGAGCCCAGCCTCGGGCAAAGACAGCCGACCCAGGAGGATTCACGTCTCGCCCGAGGGTCCCCTCAAGCAACGGGCACACCTTCGACTCACCCGAGGCCTAGCTCAGGCAGGCTTCGCGGAGAAGCAACCTTGGCCAGATCGCCTCGCCAGCCGACCGGATCGCAGGAGCATTCAATGCAAGGATCGCCTGACACCTTATCCTGATGCGCACTCTTCAGTCGACAGAGCCGAAGTGACCGCAGTCACTTCGCCCCTCCATTGGCTGACCTAACAGGAAAACAGCGCCGCCTGCGCTGCTCCGACTGCTGTGCCACCCGTCAGGGTGAGGCTGACAGCCGCCAAGTCCAGCCTCAGGCGCCATAGGAAGCTCCGCCTCGCCCGACCCCAGGGCTCGGACTCCACCTCGACCTCGGAAGACGGACTCCGCCTCGCCCGACCTCAGGGCTCGGACTCAACCTCGACCTTGGAAGACGGACTCCGCCTCGCTCGACCCCAGGGCTCGGACCCCACCTCGACCTTAGAAGACGGACTCCGCCTCGCCCGACCCCAGGGCTCGGACCCCACCTCGACCTCGGAAGACGGACTCCGCCTCGCCCGACCCCAGGGCTCATACTCAGCCTCAACCACGGACGACGGACTCCGCCTCGTCCGACCCTAGGGCTCAGACTCAACCTCGACCTCGGACAACGGTCTCTGCCTCACCCGACCCCAGGGCTCGGACTCAGCCTCGACCTCAGAGGAGCCTCCGCCTCGCCCGACCTTGGGCTCGGACCGACCACGTCGCAGGGGGGCACATCATTACCCTACCCCTAGCTAGCTCAGGCTACGGGGAACAAGACCGGCGTCCCATCAGGCTCGCCCCGGTAAACAAGTAATGATGGCACCCCGCGTGCTCCATGACGACGGCGGTTCTCAGCCCCCTACGGAAGCAAGGAGACGTCAGCAAGGACCCGACAGCTCCGACAGTTGTGCTCCTACAGGGCTTAAGCGCTCCTTCGACGACCACGGCATCACATGAACAGGGCGCCAAAACCTCTCCAACAGCCACGTCGGCATGTACATAGGACTCTGGCTTCCCTCTGCTAGACACGTTAGCACATTGCTACACCCCCATTGTACACCTGGGCCTTCTCCTTACATATATAAAAGGAAGGTCCAGGGCCCTCGTACGAGAAGGTGGCCGCGCGGGAGGACGGGCTAACGAGCAGGCTCTCTCTCTCTCCCCGCGAACGCTTGTAACCCCCTACTGCAAGCGCATCCGCCTTGGGCGCAGGACAACACGAGGCCGCGATTCCCCTTATTGTTTCCCCCTTGTGTTTCGTCTCGCGCCGACCCATCTGGGCTGGGACACGCAGCGACAATTTACTCGTCGGTCCAGGGACCCCCCGGGGTCGAAACGCCGACAAGTGGGTTAGAAAACAGTGGAAACTCGCAAAACCTGAATGTCGAAGCATGTCAAACGGAATCGGATGAATGCCATCTTTTAATATGATGTGACCCTATTAGTTATTAATAACTTTTATATTTGGAAAAACTTGAGTTGTTCAACAAAAATTTGGGAACGCGAGACGTCGACCCGAACGATGCTGATTTCAGACTTAGAAGAATTCGAATCCTGAAATCAGATTTTTATTCTGTCTTGATGGCACTGTTTGAGATACTTAGAGATTGAATCAAGGCTTGGTTTAAATATAAAATCTGTTGTATAACACAGGTTCTACAATTTTTATTAAAGGTCAAACCTCATATCCTGAATATAAATAAAAGTTTCACTTTGGTCAACGTAGTATCATTATAAAGCTCTCAATTATATTTTTAAGGCAATCAGACTATTTTCTTGACATTTTCTTGGCATGGACCCTCAATAACTTTTGTTGTAGGGTTGATTTAGAGTGTTTTGGGAAAGTTGCCATAACTTGGTTGAATTTCTAAATTTGCTTTTATTTAATCGAGTAGTCTCAAGCAAGCGTAGGATTTATAACTTCACACAAATATTTGGTTCAAACTTTAAGAAATCTTTAGAATACACTTGATAGATAGATATGAATGATGACAAAAAGATAACAAGCTGATTTACATAAAAATTAATTACAGGTTGACACAAGGAGATTCTGCGGGAGAATGCGGATTCGGATTAAGTATTTGGACGTAGACCGACTATCAAGAAAGTGGATTCGGACACCGATTGAATAACATAACAACTATCGAGAGTCCAAATAAATGGGTCTGGATGGGAGTTGCGAGATGAGATTGACTTTCGAATTTGCATTTGCTTCAAGAAACAAAAGTTTTAACATGCTCCATATTTGGCTGTTCTTGAGATCGAATAACTCCAAATTTGGTGAAACTTTCATGAGTAACTTGATAAAAGGAGATAGATGCAATCGAGAATTAGAAATTTTTACTGAGCATCCGAGTTAGGGATAAATCTCCCGACATAACACGAAATAGACACCTGGGGTGTCACAGCCTTCCCCCTTTAAAAGAATCTCGTCCCGAGATTCGAATGAGGATCTTTAAGGGTGGAGAAGCATGTAACTCCCAGACTGAAGATAGATGCAAATTCATGAGATGGTATCTGACAAGATACTGAAAATAGATTTGGACGTAATACCGTGACATATTGAGACAGAATGCCACGACCACTTTGAGAGAATGTCCACAAAAGATAGCACATCAGTATAGTCTCGTAATGGATCACTACTATTAACCGCGATACCAGCGCGTGCCGAGCAGCTCAACCATGTGTGCACCATAGTAGGCTCTCGGTTTCGTCACGACACCATCGGTCGTTAGTCATAATGCCATTACCAAACGCAACCAACGATAAATTCACGTGACATAAATAGATGGAGCCCATGAGAGTATGGCTCAGAAAATAAGAATGTGATCGGAGTTGAAGCAGAGATTGTTGTCAAAAGAGCATCACATTAGAATTTTCGACAACTCTGAGAACCATTTTATGATCAACATGGAGATTACTAGGCCAAAGATTAGTACGAGATGGGATACGAGAAGGAAGCACTCATGAGATCATGATTGGCAACTTGCTGAGACATGAGAGAACTGAAGACAACAACAAAATCCATTAAACTCGATGGATACACCATTTAGAGATAAAAATTGATAAAACAATGTCATGATCCTCAAAGAAGAGTATGAGAACGATCATAATGAGATATTAGACTGATCCACATTTGATACATGAGAACAAATTATAGCAGATAACCAGATAACAGGGCAGAATCATTAAGGGATCCAGAGATTCGGATGATAAAGTCGCAACATGATTCACAAGGAAAAGATTACCAGATCCAGGTGAAAGGAGAGGTCATCAACCCAGATGGCTTCTAGGCTAAGCAGAGGAAAATTTAAAGAGGATTTTGGACAAGGTTTCCAAAAGGAATTTAAGGCTAGACATGGTTCGCATGAACAAACAATAAACCTTTGTTTTTGACATACATGAGTGCACAAGGAAGTTTTAGTCGATTTAGGGGTCAAGCTATGGGTGTCTATAAGCGGTGCAGGTGTAACTCCAAGGGTAAGACAAACAAGGGTTAGAAAATACCAACTCAAGCATGTTTTTTATAATGGTTTCACTTGCTAACCTCAAGGTTGTTTGGATGGGGGTCTTTTTATGAGCGTAACAGATAACATTTTTTTGTAAAAAGGGTTGAACAATTACAATATCACCTAGATAGCAAGACAAGAGAAACACATAGCATGACCTAACAAGACTTACCAATCTGACACGAGCTAAGGCATTTCTAACATAGCAGTACATCACATTATTCACAAGTTCTTATTATTGGAATAAAGGTGAGAGAAGTATGTTGATGCACAAAAGACAATTATAATGCGACAATCATGATGTATGCTCATTCTAGTCGTCTTCTCAGACCTCACTAATTTTTCGGGTGCTTCTACAGCATCCTAATAGTAGTAGTAATAGCCTTTATGGCCTATATAAATAGCCTCCTAGCTACCCATCTATTTCCTAAGGCTTCACGTCCTAAGTCTATCATCATTGTCCTGACGATCTATCCAACATTGGTTTCTAAGCAAATTTTACTTTAGAAAAGGTTGGAAATCATGACTTATTGACTTCTCTGTAATGGTATTCGCTCCGATACCAGCTGTGGCAGAACCGCCCGAATTATTCCAGCTTAAGTGCCCAAGTCGCACCCTTAAAGGTAGCAACACATTTAAATCGGAATAACCCGTCAGGCCCTTGGATCTAGTCTGATAAAGCCACTTATCCAGGATCGAATACCACTAGCTCACTCGAAGGTGAGGCACAGAGAAATACAATAAAGCATAATACCACAAATTTAATAAATATCATTAGTAATTACATTATCAGAGTTTCAGAAATAGTAACAATAGTTTTTAATGCAGCGGAAATAACTAACGGAGAAAACCGAGTAACATGGCGAAGCCTGGCCACACTACTCCTCCTGGTCCTCTCCTGCGGAAGCAGTAACCCTCTCGACCATCTATCCTGGTGGCAGGGATGAAGGCCAAGTCACACCATCAACCAAATCAAGGAGGTACCTGCAAAAATTATGCCACAAGCAAGGCTGATTATACTAATACTCAGCTAGACTTACCCGGTGTGAGGAGTCTACTCCTCTACCTCTAGACCATGCAGCTGTTTGGCTGAGGGGTTTGGTTTGCCAAAAGCACTAGCTGAGTCTAAAAACAGGTTTTAGTTTTTCAAGTTCTAGAATAATAATTTAGACTAGATGAGAACCTATCTATTTATACATGGTATCAAACATTATATCAATCAACATCTTTTGCCAGTATCTCATTTCCACTTATTACTCAATGCACTACAATGGATCAAGCAGTCTCATTAGCTGCGAGAAGCAGACGATTCGAATCGAGTTTTAACCTTGCAATGTAAACCTAAACACACGACATGTCAGGGCACTCCGTCCCCACACATGTCAACCGTCCCCATCGATTCCCCGTTCGCGGCCAGGCCTCACCGCCTTGGCATACAATGCTCCACTGACCCCGACCGCCGCCGTGCAATGGCCGCACTTATACCCACCATATCTAGAATGGGAGACCTAGTCTCAGGTCGCGTGAGGGATAAAGTCCGCGCCCGGCTTCACTCAGGTACTAGGTTTACCGGTTACCATTTTTCCCGACATGTGTTTAGTACTTTCAAATGCTTGACACAGGTATCCGCACGTTAATCCTTATTCCAATTTCGTCTCGTAGACAACACATCCCCATGGATCCGTGTCCACAGACCATCATCCTTCTGTTATCAAAAATGGATACAACCAATTCCTGACCTCGCGCGAGTGCTAGAAAAATCAATCGACTTCTACCGAGATCCTGATTTAGCATAGCAGCTACTCGACCTAGCATACTAGTATCCATCTCAAAAGGAATCCTGATTTCATGCAACTAGGGTTTCAACCAACTCCTACACTTAAGTGCACGGTACAAGCCTACAAACATTAAGTGTAGTAAAATAGCATATATAAACGGTTATGCATAAACCGGGGCTTGCCTTTAATTTAACACTTAGACAGTGTTTGCTGGGTAGCACTCGCTTGGCGAGCATCCACTGGTTAAGTCCATCCTTCTTTGGGTCGTCCACCAACTGCATCTTGTTGTTTGCACCACATCACTTGCACGATCGTCATCTCTCGGTCCTAAATGAGATGCGGGATGCATATGTATGAACATGATGAAATAGCACAAGATACTCCAAGTACATGACAACGAACTTACATTAATTAGTAAGACACATAAACATCCATACGTTAACGCTAGCTATCTATACGTCATTGGGCGCATCAAGTCAACATTACTGGAAAGACGATGAACGTTTCCTATATTTAGCCAACACAAACATGACATCACGAGTACAAGAATTTAACATGTTCGCTTTAATCGTTCATTGGCAACTTATTATTAAACTAGTTAAGTACACATAAGTTTTCTATGACTCATATATTTAGATAGACTTAGATAGAAAGGAATATTCATTTAATCGAGGTTTTACAATCATTCACAATATTCTCATGCAAGCACACACCAAAGAGAACACACATGAGGAGATAGTTTAATCGTCATTACATGTTATACTACTTTAATGACGTTGGTTACTTAGTAGTATTAGCAGAAAGCCAAGGATAATACATTATTCATTTTGTTTCCCTAATATATAACTGCACTTGCTAACTGTTGATTAAGCTAAGCTACTTATTAGACCTTAACCAATTTAGTTCACTAACTTAGTGAGATGTGTACTACTTACTTATATATAACCCCAATTATACTAGTTGTCGGCGTTTCGAACCCGGGGGGTCCCTGGGCCGACGAGTGAATTGTCGCCGCGTGCCCCAGCCCAGATGGGTCGGCGCGAGACGGAGCGCGAAGGGGGGAGGAAGCCGGAGGGAGACGGGCGTGAGAGGTGAAATCCCGCGGCCTTCGTGTTTGTCCCGCGCCTAGGTCGGGTGCGCTTGCAGTAGGGGGTTACAAGCGTCCACGCGGGAGGGAGCGAGCGTCGTCCCGTCCTTCCCCGCGCGGCCAACCCTCTGTAAGAGGGCCCTGGATCTTCCTTTTATAGGCGTAAGGAAAGGATCCAGGTGTACAATGGGGGGTGTAGCAGTGTGCTAACGTGTCTAGCGGAGGAGAGCTAGCGCCCTAAGTACATGCCATCGTGGCAGCCGGAGAGGTTTTGGCACCCGGTTCGTGTGGTGTCGTGGCCGTCGGAGGAGCGCTGGAGCCTGGCGGAAGGACAGCTGTCGGGGCTGTCGGGTCCTTGCTGACGTCCTCTTGCTTCCGTAAGGGGGCTGAGAGCCGCCGTCGTCATAGAGCGTGCGGGGCGCCATCATTACTTGTTTGGCGGAGCGAGCCAGATGGGACGCCGGTCTTGTTCCCCGTAGCCTGAGTCAGCTTGGGGGTAGGGTAATGATGGCGCCTCCTGTGACGTGGTCGGTCCGAGCCCTAGGATGGGTGAGGTGGAGGCTCCTCCGAGGTTGAGGTCGAGTATGTCTTCCGAGGCCGAGGTCGGGTCTGAGCCCCTGGATCGGGTGAGGCAGAGACCGTCGGCTGAGGCTAGGGCTGAGTCCGAGCCCTGGGGTCGGGCGAAGCGGAGTTCGTCGTCCTTCGGGGCTGTGCCCGAGTCCGAGCCCTGGGGTCGAGCGATGTGGAGTTCGTCATCTTCAGGGGCTGAGCCCGAGTCCGAGCCCTGGGGTCAGGCGATGTGGAGTTCGTCGTCTTCCGGGGCTCAGCCCGAGTCCGAGCCCTGTGGTCGGGCGATGCGGAGTTCGTCGTCTTCCGGGGCTGAGCCCGAGTCCGAGCCCTGGGGTCGGGCGAAGCGGAGTTCGTCGTCTTCCAGGGCTAAGCCCGAGTCCGAGCCCTGGGGTCAGGCGAAGCGGAGTTCGTCGTCTTCCGGGGCTGAGCCCGAGTCCGAGCCCTGGGGTCGGGTGAAGCGGAGTTCGTCGAGTCCGAGCCCTGGGGTCGGGCGAAGCGGAGTTTCCTATGGCGCCTGGGGCCGGGCTTGGCTGCTGTCAGCCTCACTCTGTCATGTGGCACAGCAGTCGGAGCGGCGCAGGCGGCGCTGTCCTCTTGTCAGGCTGGTCAGTGGAGCGGTGAAGTGACTACGGTCACTTCGGCTCTGTCAACTGGAGGACGCGCGTCAGGATAAAGGTGTCAGGCCACCTTTGCATTAAATGCCCCTGCGATTTGGTCGGTTGGCGTGGCGATTTGGCCAAGGTTGCTTCTTGGTGAAGACTGGGCCTCGGGCGAGCCGGAGGTGCGTTCGTTGCCGTAGGGGGTCCTCGGGCGAGACGTAAACCCTCCGGGGTCGGCTGCCCTTGCCCGAGGCTGGGCTCAGGCGAGGCATGATCGCGTCCCTTGAATGGACCGATCCTTGACTTAATCGCACCCATCAGGCCTTTGCAGCTTTGTGCTGATGGGGGTTACCAGCTGAGATTTAGGAGCCTTGAGGGTACCCCTAATTATGGTCCCCGACAGTAGCCCCCGAGCCTCGAAGGGAGTGTTAATACTCGCTTGGAGGCTTTTGTCGCACTTTTTTGCAAGGGGACCAGCCTTTCTTGGTTGCGTTTTGTTCCGGTGGGTGCGCGTGAGCGCACTCGCCGGGTGTAGCCCCCGAGGCCTCGGAGGAGTGGTTTGACTCCTTCGAGGTCTTAGTGCGTTTCGCAATACTTCAGCTGGTCTGGTTGTTCCCTCATGCGAGCTGGCCGTAGCCCAGGTGCCTGGTCGGGTCCCAAGTTCTCGGGCTGGTATGTTGACGCTGTCAACGGTTTGGCCGGAGCCGGGTTTGCGAGAGCAGCCCCCGAGCCTCCGCACAGGGCGAGAGGACGGTCAAGGACAGACTCGACTTTTTTACATATGCCCCTGCGTCGCCTTTCCGCAAGGAGGAGGGGGGAAAAGCGCCATGTTGCCCGTGGAGGGCGCCGAACATGGTGTCTCCAGTGAGCTGCTGACGGGTAATCCGAGTGGACGCCCGTGCCCCATTTGTTAGGGGTCGGCTAGAGGCACGGAGGCATGCTCCAAAAGTACCTACGGGTGATCTGCCGGACCCGGTCCCCTTTCGATGGGGTCCGAGGGCTCGATGCCTCCCTCTGATGGGATTCCGTTACAAGATCGTTCCCGCTGGTCTCGGAAATGTCCTAGGGTACCTCGGGAGCGTAGCCCGAGCCTTGGTTATGTATCGAACGTACCCAGGGTCATCCCTCGCTCTGTGTCTGAGGCAGCTGTGAACCCTTCGAGGGCCAGCCTACGAACCCCTGATCAGTAGTGGGCGCGGAGCCCGAGTGGCCTGAGGCGACCGTTGAACCCTTCCGAGGGGCCGGCCTTCGAACCTCTGACCAGTAGTGGGCGCGGAGCCCAAGCGCTCTGAGGCGGCTGTTGAACCCCTCCGAGGGGTCAGCCTTTGAACCTCTGATCATTAGGGAGGCTCGGGGCCTGTTTCCTTCGCGGAGAAAGATCCCTTTTCGGGGTATCCCCCTTTCCCGGTCCCTGTTGTAAGAGAGAGAAAGAGGAAAAAGGAAAGAATACGAAATCGAGATGACGTGGCGCACCTTTTTGACGCGGTCATTATGGCGAAGGTGAAGCGTCGCTCGCTTCTCCTGCCAAAGGTGCCGCCTGTCCCGCCGCGGAGTTAATGCGACGGGGCGAGCGGTTCGCGGGGCAGCCGTTGCGCGTGCGCGAGCCGTTCGAGGAACGGAACCCGGGCGCGCCGTCTTCACGCTGTGGGAGAGGGTTCCCTTGCTGTCCCTGGATGGGACGTAAGCTTGGCTGACGACGTGACCGCAGCTTCCGCCCGCCTGCCACCGCCATAACTGTCGGCCCATTTTTGGTAGTACTAACCGTCACGCCTGGCTGGCACTGTTGGGTCATACGCAGGGTTGCCTCGAGTCATGGTACTGGTTCCGCAGTCGAGGAGGCGCGATAGTGGCGCGAGTGGCGGTGCAGTTGCTTGCACGTAGCAACTGGCGCGCCGGTTGCATGACGTGTGGGCCTGGGCCTCCATGCTGGATGCGTTGGAAGTAGGAGGGGTGCGCCCACTTGGCGCGGTTGCATGCCGCCTGCATGGCTGTCCGCCCTTTCACCCGCTGGTCTAGGCGATAGTGGAGGAATGCTCGTAACCGCTGGGCAGTTGCATGCACCGCGCGCGGCGGTTTGGCTTCTTCTGCTCTGGGCCAGCTTGCATGACGCGTGGGACCCAGCCCCCGCGCCGTAGGGGGAGGACCTTGGAGCGTGTTGGAGAAGACTCAGCCCGCGACGGCTGGGGATGCAAGTAGGGAGAGTCGCCTTTAAAAGGAGGGTGACCCCCTTGAAAGGCGACCATGTCTTCGCGCTCCCTTATGCATCGTGTCTTTCCAGCTTCCAAGCCCCCGGATGGGGAACACCCGCAATCCTTCCGCCTTGTCGTTGGAGGAACGCAACTTCGTGGAAGTTGGTACCTTTCAGCCATTGTTCGGCTTCAAGGATTTTCATCATGCAGCCCGGCCGCATCCCCTCGCCGGCGGTCACCCAAGACGGTGACCGCCAGCCCCTAGGTGGGGAGAAGCAAGCCGTGCTACGATCTTGGTCCCGCCCTTAGCTTCAAGGATGTTCATCATCCTTGCTGGGGCGGAGGCCGGGCTGAGCCGGAGCTCTACCTCCCGCGCGGGTTCGTGGGTCAGCCTCTCCTTCAGCATTCAAGGGAGAGGGCGCTCACTGGCCCTGCGAGAGGGGCGAACTTCGACAACGTGGGGCTGGTCGACGGCGGGTGTCGTCAGCTTCAGCGCGTTGGGCTCGCCGGCTTGGCTCCCGGTGCCCCCTCCCGCCGCAAGGGCGGTTGTCGCGTCGCGCGCACGGGAGGACCGCCCAAGACGTCGCGCGCTGCTAGGGCGGCGTTCGTGTTCTGGGGCTGTCCTGCCTTTGCTCCGGTACGGCGCCTCCGCGTGGAGGTCGGTGCTCCGCTCGTCCGAGAGGATCCGAGTGGGGATCTGCCGGTGGGCTGACGGCTCCTGTCGTCGGTGCCGAGGTGGAGGCGGCTCGAGAAGTCCTCGTCGCCGACGGGATCACCGCCACCATCCGCGCTCCGGGCCTCCGGCTCTTTGTACTTGTCCTCGCCCCTCGAGCGTCGGCGTGGGCGAGGGCAAGGTTGCAGCGGCGTCCACCCTAAGGCCATCGCTGCTGCAGTTCGGCCACCCGGAGCGGGGGTCGTTGTCGCTGCTGCTGGAGCGGGCGACGGCGAGCCATCCGTCGGCCTTCTGTTGCTCCGCAGGCCCCCCAATCGTGTGGGGTTGTTCGTACCTACGGAGGTGGAAACGGAGTTCCGTTTGTAATGGCACCTTGAATGCCAGTGTTTTGTTCATTGTGGCTGTCGGGGCCTGAACATGTATGTATTTTCGGCACGGAGCCGTGTTTTTTCTTCATTTCGAGCACTAAGACTCGCCTGTCGACTGTCTGAACTGCTTCACCAAGCGTGAGTCGCCTCGTGCAAAGGTGACGAGTGAGGTATCCGTATCCCGGAGGCGTAAGAGTCCCTCGGCTCGGTCGGCCTTGTCGTCCGAGGCTTCTCTTGCTTGGTTAAAGGAAACCCTCGGCCGCTCTTCGATGAGCCAAAGCCGGAGGTAGCGGTGTCAGCACAAACAGAGGCTGAGTTGGCTCGAAAAGAAGACTTGGTCGGCCAGAGCCTGGCCAGGTCATCCACTGGCGGGACCAACGCCGGAGTTGAGTTGCCGAGGCCACGGGCCGGGCTGATGTCTTCGGGGGACAGCTGGCCGAGGCCTCGGGGTGGCCGGCCGAGCCGTCTGCTCGAGCCGAATTCTTGGAGAAGACCCTGGCGGCGATGGCCCGGGCGTGGTGCTGATGTCGTCCTTCAGAGTGGAGATCCTCCGACTGCATCGCCGTCCGAGGCTAGGTCGGACCTCGCTGAAGGCGTAGTTGACGCCGAGGGTGCTGCTGCTCCCTTCAACTGTCAAGATCCGAGCCTGCACGATCGGATTATCTTGTGGTGTGTGTATGCTTTCTGCGGCCGCCGAGGCCCAAACACACGATCATCGTGTTGTAAAGCTGCGTTTCTTTTCCCCTTGTTTCGAGTATCTGGACTTATTTGTCGGTAACAGAATTATTTGTGCGAGCGAGAGCTACTTTTCACGGAAGGTGATGAGTGAGGTATCCGTATCCCGGAGGCGTAGGAATCCCTCGGCTCGGTCGGCCTTGCCGCTTACACGCACTCTTACTCGTCCATAGAGTTCTGTCACCGACGCAGTCGAGAAGGCCCGAAAAATCGTTTCGGCAGAGGAGCTTTCGAGCGTGAAGACTTGTTCGGTCCGCGGAATCACCTATCCGAGCACGAGTTACTTATCGCAGAAGGTGATGAGTGAGGTATCCGTATCCCGGAGGCGTGGGAGTCCCTCGGCTCGGTCAGCCTTGGCTGCTTACGTGTACTCTGTCATTTTCAGGATCCACTTTTGAAGTAGTCGAAAAGCACGAAAAACACTCTGGCAGAAAAGAAATTTTTCCGAGGAAAATTTTGACGCAGAGGGGGTTCCCCCCTTTTAGCCCCCGAGGGAGGGTCGGGCTTTGCCGAGGCAAGGCTGACCCTTCCTTGATGACTAAACTTTGTGTGGGAACGAGGCATACGAACAACTTGAAAGCATCTTAAGGGTAGAAGCGACGTAGCTGTTGGATGTTCCAAGCGTTGCTGTAGACCTCGCCTTGACTGTTGGCCAGCTTGTACGTTCCGGGCTTCAGAACCTTGGCGACGACGAATGGCCCTTCCCAGGGAGGCGTGAGCTTGTGCCGCCCTCAGGCGTCTTGCCGCAGCCGAAGCACCAGGTCGCCCACCTGGAGGTCTCGGGACCGAACCCCTCGGGCGTGGTAGCGTCGCAGGGACTGCTGGTACCGCGCCGAGTGTAGTAAGGTCATGTCCCGAGCCTCTTCCAGCTGGTCCAGTGAGTGTTCTCGATTAGCTTGATTGCTTTGGTCGGCGTAGGCCCTCGTCCTCGGGGAACCGTATTCTAAGTCTGTGGGCAAGATGGCCTCAGCCCCATAGACTAGAAAGAACGGTGTGAAGCCCGTGGCCCGGCTCGGCGTTGTCCTCAGACTCCAGACCACCGAGGGGAGTTCCTTCATCCATCGCTTGCCGAACTTGTTGAGGTCGTTGTAGATCCGCGGCTTGAGTCCTTGCAGAATCATGCCGTTGGCACGTTCTACCTGCCCATTCGTCATGGGGTGAGCCACGGCGGCCCAATCCACCCGGATGTGGTGATCCTCGCAGAAGTCCAGGAACTTTCTGCCGGTGAACTGGGTGCCGTTGTCGGTGATGATGGAGTTCGGGACCCCAAAGCGATGGA
Organism: Zea mays; assembly: GCF_902167145.1. Classification (NCBI taxonomy): domain Eukaryota; kingdom Viridiplantae; phylum Streptophyta; class Magnoliopsida; order Poales; family Poaceae; genus Zea; species Zea mays. The sequence continues at coordinate 153,951,483 of NC_050099.1, read as the reverse complement.
TGATGTTGGTGAAGAACGGCACCACCTGTTCAGACCTGATGCTGTTTAGGGGTCGGACCTCGATCCACTTGGAGAATTTGTCGATGGCGACCAACAGGTGCATGTAGCCCCTGGGTGCCTTCTACAAGGGACCGACTAGGTCCAGACCCCACACAGCAAACGGCCAGGTGATGGGTATGGTCTGCAGGGCCTGAGCAGGCAGGTGGGTCTGCCTTGCGTAGAACTGACACCCTTCGCAGGTGCGGACAATTCTAGTGGCGTCGGCCACCGCCGTCGGCCAGTAGAAACCTTGTTAGAAGGCGTTTCCAACAAGGGCTCGATGTGCTGCGTGATGGCCACAAGCCCCCGAGTGTATCTCTTGTAGGAGCTCCTGGCCTTCGGCGATGGAAATGCATCCCTGGAGGATGCCCGAGGGGCTGCGGTGGTAGAGCTCCTTCCCATCTCCTAGCAAGACGAACGACTTGGCGCGCCGCGCCAACCGCCGAGCTTCGGCCTGGTCGAGGGGTAGCTCTCCTCGGTGGAGATATTGCAGGTACGGGGGTCTGCCAGTTTCGATTAGGCGTGACCCCGCTCCGCTCCTCCTCGATGCGCAGTGCCTCACCTTCGGAGGCCGAGGGTACCTTAGGCCGGGCCGAGGGTGCCTCGGGCCGAGCCGAGGGTGCCTCGGACGGAGCCGAGGGTGCCTCGGACCGAGCCGAGGGTGCCTCGGACCGAGCCAGGGGTACCTCGGACTGAGCCGAGGGTGCCTCGGGCTCGGGCGTGTCGTCGGTCTTGATGGAGGGTTGATGCAGGTCTCGGGAGAAGACGTCCGGGGGAACCGTTGTTCGCCCCGAGGCTATTTTAGCCAGCTCGTCCACAGTCTTGTTGTAGCGTCGGGCGATGTGGTTGAGCTTGAGCCCGTAGAACTTGTCTTCCAGGCGCCGAACCTCATCGCAGTAGGCTTCCATCTTCGGGTCGTGGCAGTGGGAGTTCTTCATGACTTGGTCGATGACGAGCTGCGAGTCACCGCGAGCGTCGAGGCGTCGGACCCCTAGCTCGATGGCGATGCGCAACCCGTTGACCAGAGCCTCGTACTCAGCCACATTGTTGGACGCCGGGAAGTGGAGGCATAGCACGTAGCGTAGGTGCTTCCCGAGGGGTGAGATGAAGAGCAGACCTGCGCCTGATCCTATCTTCATCAGCGACCCGTCGAAGAACATGGTCCAGAGTTCCGGTTGGATCGGAGCTGTTGGGAGCTGGGTGTCGACCCATTCAGCCACGAAGTTCGCCAAGGCCTGGGACTTGATGGCCTTCCGAGGGGCGAACGAGATCTTTTCTTCCATGATTTCCACCGCCCACTTTGCAATTCTACCCGAGGCCTCTCGGCACTAGATGATCTCCCCCAGGGGGAAGGATGACACCACAGTTACCGGATGAGACTCGAAGTAGTGTCGCAACTTCCGCCGTGTTAGGATCACCGCGTACAGCAGCTTCTGAATTTGTGGGTAGCGGATCTTGGTCTCGGACAGTACCTCACTGATGAAGTAGACTGGCCTCTGGACGGGCAATGCATGCCCCTCTTCTCATCTCTCAACTACGATCGCGGCGCTAACCACCTGAGTGGTCGCGGCGACGTAGATCAAGAGGGCTTCTCCGGCAGCGGGGGGCACCAAGATGGGCGCGTTCGTGAGGAGCGCCTTCAGGTTCTCGAGGGCTTCCTCGGCCTCAGGGGTCCAAGTGAAGCGCTCGGCCTTCCTTAAGAGGCGGTACAGAGGCAGGCCTCTTTCGCCGAGGCGCGAGATGAAACGGCTCAGGGCCCCAAGACATCCCGTGACTCTCTGTACGCCTTTCAAGTCCTAGATGGGCCCCATGCTGGTGATGGCCGCGATCTTCTCTGGGTTGGCCTCGATGCCCCGCTCGGAGACGATGAACCCCAAGAGCATGCCTCGGGGAACCCCGAAGACACACTTCTCGGGATTGAGCATCACGCCTTTCGCCTTGAGACATCGGAATGTCACTTCAAGGTCGGAAAGGAGGTCGAAGGCTTTCCTCGTCTTGACTACGATGTCATCGACATAGGCCTCGACCGTTCGGCCAATGTGTTCGCCGAACACATGGTTCATGCACCGTTGGTACGTTGCACCCGCATTCCTCAAACCGAACGGCATGGTAACATAGCAGTACATGCCGAAGGGTGTGATGAAAGAAGTTGCGAGCTGGTCGGACTCTTTCATCCTTATTTGGTGATACCCCGAGTAGGCATCGAGGAAAGACAGGGTTTCGCACCCAGCAGTGGAATCCACGATTTGATCGATGCGAGGCAGAGGGTAGGGAACTTTCGGACATGCTTTGTTTAGACCAGTGTAGTCTACACACATCCGCCATTTCCCTCCTTTCTTTCACACAAGCACAGGGTTGGCAAGCCATTCGGGATGGAATACCTCTTTGATGAACCCTGCCGCCATTAGCTTGTGGATTTCCTCGCCTATGGCTCTGCGCTTTTCTTCGTCGAATCGGCGCAGAGGCTGCTTCACGGGTCGGGCTCCAGCTCAGATATCCAGCGAGTGCTCTGCGACATCCCTCGGTATGTCGGGCATGTCCGAGGGACTCCATGAGAAAACGTCGGCGTTCGCGCGGAGAAAGTCGACGAGCACTGCTTCCTATTTGGGATCGAGCTCGGAGCCGATCCGGATTTGCTTGGAGGCGTCGTTGCTGGGGTCGAGAGGGACGGATTTAACCGTCTCCGCTGGCTCGAAGTTTCCGGCGTGGCGCTTCACGTCTGGCGCCTCCTTAGAGAGGCTCCCCAGGTCGGTGATGAGGGCCTCGGATTCGGCGAGGGCCTCGGCATACTCCACGCACTCCACGTCGCATTCGTACGCGTGTCGGTACGTGGGGCCGACGGTGATGACCCCGTTGGCGCCCGGCATCTTGAGCTTGAGGTAGGTGTAGTTGGGGACGGCCATGAACTTAGCGTAGCACGGCCTCCCCAGTACTGCATGGTAGGTTCCTCGGAACCCGACCACCTCAAACGTGAGGGTCTCCCTTCAGAAGTTGGAGGGCGTCCCAAAGCAGACGGGTAGATCGAGTTGTCCGAGGGGCTGGACGCGTTTCCCAGGGATTATCCCGTGGAAAGGCGCAGCGCCTGCCCGGACCGAGGACAGATCGACCCGCAGGAGCCCGAGGGTCTCGGCGTAGATGATGTTGAGGCTGCTGCCTCCGTCCATGAGGACCTTGGTGAGCCTGACGTCGCCAATGACGGGGTCGACAACGAGAGGGTATTTCCCCGGGCTCGGCACGCGGTCGGGGTGGTCGTCTTGGTCGAAGGTGATGGGCTTGTCGGACCAGTCTAGGTAGACTAGCGCCGCCACCTTTACCGAACAGTCCTCTGGACGCTCTTGCTTGCGGTGCTGAGACGAGGCGTTCGCCACTTGCCCACCGTAGATCATGAAGCAGTCGCGGACCTCGGGGAACTCTCCTGCCTGGTGATCTTCCTTCTTATCGTCGTCGCGAGCCCTGCCACCCTCCGCGGGCGACCCGGCCTTGTGAAAGTGGCGCCGAAGCATGGCGCACTCCTCAAGGGTGTGCTTGACGGGCCCCTGATGATAGGGGCATGGCTCCTTGAGCATCTTGTCGAAGAGGTTGGCACCTCCAGGAGGTTTCTGAGGGTTCTTGTACTCGGCGGCGGGACAAGGTCCGCATCGGCGGCAGCGCGTTTCGCTTGCGACTTCTTCTTGCCTTTCTTCTTGGCGCCGCGCTGAGTTGACGCCTCGGGGACATCTTCCAGTGGCCGGCCCTGGGGCTGCTTGTCCTTCCGGAAGATGGCCTCAACCGCCTCCTGGCCAGAGGAGAACTTGGTGGCGATGTCCATCAGCTCGCTCGCCCTGGTGGGGGTCTTGCGACCCAGCTTGCTCACCAGGTCGCGGCAGGTGGTGCCGGCGAGGAACGCGCCGATGACATCTGAATCGGTGATGTTGGGCAGCTCGGTGCGCTGCTTCAAGAATCGTCGGATGTAGTCCCGGAGAGACTCTCCCGGCTGCTGGCGGCAGTTTCGGAGATCCCAGGAGTTTCCGGGGCGCACGTACGTGCCCTGGAAATTGTCGGCGAAGGCTTGGACCAGGTCGTCCCAGTTGGAGATCTGCCCCGGAGGTAGGTGTTCCAGCCAGGCGCGAGCGGTGTCGGAAAGGAACAGGGGGAGGTTGCGGATGATGAGGTTGTCATCGTCCGTTCCACCCAGTTGGCAGGCCAGCCGGTAGTCCGCGAGCCACAGTTCTGGTCTCGTCTCCCCCGAGTACTTTGTGATAGTAGTCGAAGTTCGGAACCGAGTCGGGAACAGCGCCCGTCGTATGGCGCGGCTGAAAGCCTGCGGACCGGGTGGTTCGGGCGAGGGACTCCGATCCTCCCCGCTGTCGTAGCGTCCCCCACGCCTGGGGTGGTAGCCTCGGCGCACCCTCTCGTCGAGGTGGGCCCGACGGTTGCAGTGATGGTGCTCGTTGCCGAGGCAACCTAGGGCCGCAGGCGCTGTGTTGCGCGTGTGCCCAGTGTGGACCGAGGCTTCCCGCATGAATCGGGAAGTCACGGCGCGATGTTCCGAGGGGTACCCCTGCCTTCGGGAGGCGGAGCTTTCAGCCCGTCGGACCGTGGCATCCTCTAGGAGATTCTTGAGCTCTCCCTAAATTCGCCGCCCCTTGGTGGTTGATGGCTCCGGCATCACGCGGAGAAGCATTGCCGCTGCAGCCAGGTTCTAGCCGACTCCACTGGAAGTCGGTGGCGGCCTTACCCTGACATCGTCGGCGATGCGGTGCTGGATACCCTGGGGTAGATGACGCACTTCTCCGGCCGGAGGTTGGCCCGCCCATTCCTGCCCGATGTCCCGGCGGATCGGCTCAAGTGTTACTGCCCCCTCGTCGAGCCTGGCTTGCATCTCGCGGATTTGCTCGAGCTGTGGGTCATGACCCCCCGCCGGGACGGGGACCACATCTAGCTCCCGAAGGATGTCAACGCGAGGCACAGGCCTAGGGAGATCACCGTTCTCCGGCATACCAAGATGGTTGCCTTCGTTGGGACCCCCTAGATCGACATGGAAACATTCACGAATTGGGCCGCAGTCCTCGTCGCCGAGGCTGCGGCTACCGTCAGAACAGTCGGAAAGGCAGTAGTCGCAAACGGTCATAAAGTCCTGCATGGCACTGGGGTTACCAAGTCCGGAGAAATCCCAACAGAAGTCGGGCTCGTCATCTTCCTCGGACCCCGAGGGCCCGTAGGTCGAGACGGCCGTCAGCCGATCCCAGGGTGACCGCATGCGATACCCCAGAGGGTTTGGACTCGCCTCTACGAGAGCGTCCACCAAAGCGAAGTCGCTTGGTGGGTCGAGGCTGAATCCAAAAGGCGTGAGATGGGAATCGGTTGGTACCTCTTGGTCGACGGGCGGTGACGAAGTCACGTCAGAGGCTGACTGCACCGTCGTCTCAGGTACGAGGGTGACACCTAGCAAGTCCTTCGCGAGCGTGCTGGCGGCGTCCGTTTGCTTGGGATTGGCGTGTTGCGGGGAGACGGCGTTCGTCTTTGTCTCAGACGCGGGGTCGATGCCCGACATGCCCCCCGTTGGAGCGTTGGCGCCGTCGACTCGCTCGACAGCCGACGAGGTGCCGCCTCCTGCTTGGCCTTGGTTGCCCCGCCTCCTCCTCCGTCGGCGGGGGAGGGGACGAGGCGAGCTCGAATGTTGTTCTTCCACCACGCGGGGAAGACGTCGTCGATTCCGCCGCCGGCGGGCGGGCTGTCGGCCGCCATTGTCGCTGTCGCGCGGCGGGGGAAGGAGTACCATGTCGTAGCTGCCGTCGAGGGACATGAACTAAAGACTCCCGAAGCGGAGCACCGTCCCGGGCTGGAAAGGTTGCTGGAGACTGCCCATCTGGAGCTTGACGGGAAGCTGTTCGTCAACACGCAGCAGGCCCCTACCTAGCGCCAACTGTCGGCGTTTCGAACCCGGGGGAGGAAGCCGGAGGGAGACGGGCGTGAGAGGTGAAATCCCGCGGCCTTCGTGTTTGTCCCGCGCCTAGGTCGGGTGCGCTTGCAGTAGGGGGTTACAAGCGTCCACGCGGGAGGGAGCGAGCGGCCTCACGCGAGCGCCGTCCCGTCCTTCCCCGCGCGGCCAACCCTCTGTAAGAGGGCCCTGGATCTTCCTTTTATAGGCGTAAGGAAAGGATCCAGGTGTACAATGGGGGGTGTAGCAGTGTGCTAACGTGTCTAGCGGAGGAGAGCTAGCGCCCTAAGTACATGCCATCGTGGCAGCCAGAGAGGTTTTGGCACCCGGTTCGTGTGGTGTCGTGGCCGTCGGAGGAGCGCTGGAGCCTGGCGGAAGGACAGCTGTCGGGGCTGTCAGGTCCTTGCTGACGTCCTCTTGCTTCCGTAAGGGGGCTGAGAGCCGCCGTCGTCATAGAGCGTGCGGGGCGCCATCATTACTTGTTTGGCGGAGCGAGCCAGATGGGACGCCGGTCTTGTTCCCCGTAGCCTGAGTTCGCTTGGGGTAGGGTAATGATGGCGCCTCCTGTGACGTGGTCGGTCCGAGCCCTAGGTTGGGCGAGGTGGAGGCTCCTCCGAGGTCGAGGTCGAGTCTGTCTTCCGAGGCCGAGGTCGGGTCCGAGCCCCTGGATCGGGCGAGGCGGAGACCGTCGGCTGAGGCCAAGGCTGAGTCCGAGCCCTGGGGTCGGGCGAAGCGGAGTTCGTCGTCCTTTGGGGCTGTGCCCGAGTCCGAGCCCTAGGGTCGGGCGATGCGGAGTTCGTCGTCTTCCGGGGCTGAGCCCGAGTCCGAGCCCTGGGGTCAGGCGATGCAGAGTTCGTCGTCTTCCGGGGCTGAGCCCGAGTCCGAGCCCTGGGGTCGGGCGATGCGGAGTTCGTCGTCTTCCGGGGCTGAGCCCGAGTCCGAGCCCTGGGGTCGGGCGAAGCGGAGTTCGTCGTCTTCCGGGGCTAAGCCCGAGTCCGAGCCCTGGGGTCGGGCGAAGCGGAGTTCGTCGTGTTCCGGGGCTGAGCCCGAGTCCGAGCCCTGGGGTCGGGCGAAGCAGAGTTTCCTATGGCGCCTGGGGCCGGGCTTGGCTGCTGTCAGCCTCACTCTATCGTGTGGCACTGCAGTCGGAGCGGCGCAGGCGGCGCTGTCCTCTTGTCAGGCTGGTCAGTGGAGCGGCGAAGTGACTACGGTCACTTCGGCTCTGTCAACTGGAAGACGCGCGTCAGTATAAAGGTGTCAGGCCACCTTTGCATTAAATGCCCCTGCGATTTGGTCGGTTGGCATGGCGATTTGGCCAAGGTTGCTTCTTGGTGAAGACTGGGCCTCGGGCGAGCCGGAGGTGCGTTCGTTGCCGTAGGGGGTCCTCGGGCGAGACGTAAACCCTCCTAGGTCGGCTGCCCTTGCCCGAGGCTGGGCTCGGGCGAGGCGTGATCGCGTCCCTTGAATGGACCGATCCTTGACTTAATCGCACCCATCAGTCCTTTGCAGCTTTGTGCTGATGGGCGTTACCAGCTGAGATTTAGGAGCCTTGAGGGTACCCCCTAATTATGGTCCCCGACACTAGTCACTTTTTATTATTACTCATGTTCACTTAAAACCAAAACAAGCAAGCAATCACTCAAGTCAAACACAATAGAGTAGAGCAATCAATCACTTCTAACACATTTAGGACAACAACACAGTAGTTTTTGTTTTAATCATAACTCTTCAAATATTAGTTCAAAATTATCAAACCAGGATTTTCTGGAAAGTTTAAAAAGTGTTCTACAACTTTGATATTATCATCTCACGGTGATTAGACACTTAATAAGGTTAAATAGTGATAAACGACAGCTTTATTCAAATTTGGGCAGATTCAGACTTATGCCTTCAAAAATTCGTAACTAGAGACTCAGACATCCAAATCATTTGATCTTAAATTTTCTGAAAAGATAATTAAATTGTCTACAAATCAATTATAAACAACTCAGGTTGATTTAAAGTGTATCATGGTTAAAAGACACTAGGAAGGCTTTATTGTCCAGATTTGGACAGATTCAGACTTCACACTTCAAACGCCTATAACTTAATCTTTAGACCACTAAAAAGGGTGATCCAAGACTTTTTGGAAAGCTTAGAAAACTTACTACATAACTTTTATAATCACCAAGATGTGATTCTATATTTAACTAAATCAAACAATATAGTTTTCTAAATCTGTTTTGACAGTGGACAGAATATAGCAATCCTCTTATAAAATTCATAACTCTCAAACTATCAGGTTTATTGTCATGAAAATTTAACACAAGTAAGATAAGAACATTATTTATAACTTTCTTATAATTGACAAGGACTGATTCTAAACTGAACTTAAGCAAACAATGCGACCTCTGAAATCTGTATAGGAATTGGACAGATTCAGTTACTAAACTTGCGAAAAGCATAACTTTTAAACGATCAGACTTATGACTGTCAAATTTTAACACAAGTAAGATAATAATGTTATCTACAACTTTCTTGTGACCATCAATAACTGATTTCAACATTAACTTAGGCAACCATTGCAATCTCTGAAATCTGTTCAGAATTTCGACAGATTCAGGTGCTGGACTTGTGAAAAGTATAGCTTCTAAATCATCAATTCTCAGCTCATGCATTTTTAGGACAAGCTACATACACAAGTAAACTATAACTTTTATATAGCACATATCTACAGAAAACACACTTTACTTTACTAGATTACTCACACAACCAAAACTGTACACCCATAAATTTCAGTTTGCTAGCACAAGAGCACTTAACTAAATCACCAAGCAAACTCATAGAGAGATACTATCACCAATTTCTTAAATTCAAATCATTATGACCTAGTTGTAAAGTTTCAATTTATATCAAGGCACTTAAGTATTTCAAGAAACATGCATGCCCTTGTTTACTTCTAATTTTTCACTAATTGTTCTTATAATTATAAAATGTGTGTCATTTTAGTACCATATGAAACTATCTAATTTGGGACTGGAATTTTTATGAGGAATAGGTAATAACAAATCATGACCAATGTATAAATTTCACATGCCCAGGTTTTATATTTTATTTAATACAAAAATAACAAATTGTTAATGCAATAACGCATGTGAGAGAAAGTTAGATCTAAAACTAATTATTTTCTGCGGATTCATGACCATATTAAGTTTTATTAGGCTACTATAATATCATGCAAGGACAGTGGAACACCATTTTACATTTTTGCATCTATACATTTGTCGGCGTTTCGAGACAGGGGGGTCCCTAAGCCGACGAGTGAGTGTGCTGCGTGCCCCAGCCCAGATGGGTCGAGCGCGTGGGCGAGCGCGGAGGGGGGAGAGGCGAGGCGGCCGGAGCCGAGCGTGAGAGAGGTGGAAGTCCCGTGGCCTTCGTGTTCGTCCCGCGCCCAGGTCGGGTGCGCTTGCAGTAGGGGGGTTACAAGCGTCCACGCGGGTGAGGGAAGCGAGCGGCCCCAAGAGAGCGCCTGTCCCGTCCTCGGTCCCGCGCGGCCGACCTCCTCTGAGAAGGCCCTGGTCCTTCCTTTTATAGTCATAAGGAGAGGACCCAGGTGTACAATGGGGATGTAGCAGAGTGCTACGTGTCTAGCGGAGGGAGAGCTAGTGCCCTAGGTACATGCCGATGTGGCAGCCGGAGAGATCTGGGCATCCTGCTGGCGTGATGTCGTGGCTATCGGAGGTGCGGCGGAGCCTGATGGAGGGACAACTGTTGGAGCGGTCGAGTCCCTGCTGACGTTGTCCTGCTGCCGTAAGAGAGCTGGGGGCCGCCGTCGTCATAGAGCTCGTGGAGCGCCATCATTGCCCCTCTGGCGGAGCTGGCCGGACGAGACGCCGGTCTTGTTCTCCGTGACCCGAGTCGATTCGGGGTAGGATGATGATGACGTTTCCTGTTGACGTGGCGGTCTGTGCTCTGGGCAGGGCGACGTGGGGTTTCCTCCGAAGCCGAGGTTGAGTCTTGCCTTCAGTTGCCGTGGCCGAGCCCGAGCCAAGGGGTCGGGCGAGGCGGAGGTCGTTCGGCCGAGGCCAGGGCGGAGTCCGAGCCCTGGGGTCGGGCGGAGCGGGGTTCGTCGTCTTCCGGGTCTTAGCCCGAGTCCGAGCCCTGGGGTCGGGCGGAGCGGAGTTCGCCGTCTTCCGGGTCTTAGCCCGAGTCCGAGCCCTGGGGTCGGGCGGAGCGGAGTTCGCCGTCTTCCGGGTCTTAGCCCGAGTCCGAGCCCTGGGGTCGGGCGGAGCGAAGTTCGCCGTCTTCCGGGTCTTAGCCCGAGTCCGGGCCCTGGGGTCGGGCGGAGCGGAGTTCGCCGTCTTCCGGGTCTTAGCCCGAGTCCGAGCCCTGGGGTCGGGCGGAGCGGAGTTCGTCGTGGCGCCCTTGGCAAGGCCTGATTGCCTGTCAGACTCACTCTGTCGAGTGGCACTGCAGTCGGAGTGGCGCAGGTGGCGCTGTCCTTCTGTCAGACTGGCCAGTGGAGCGGTGGAGTGACGGCGGTCACCTCGGCTCTGCCGGGGGCGCGTGTCAGGATAGAGGTGTCAGGCCACCTTTGCGTTAAATGCCCCTGCAATTTGGTCAGTCGGTGTGGTGATTCAGTCAAGGTTGCTTCTGAGCGAAGCCAAGACCTTGGGCAAGCCGGTGATGTGTCCGCCATAAAAAGGGGGCCTCGGGCGAGACGGAAGTCTCTCGAGGTCGGCTGCCTTCGGCCGAGGCTAGGCTCGGGTGAAGCGTGATCGAGTCACTCGTGTGGACTGATCCCTGACTTAATCGCGCCCATCAGGCCTTTGCAGCTTTATGCTGATGGGGGTTACCAGCTGAGAATTAGGCGTCTCGAAGGGAGTGTTAGCACTCGCTTGGAGGCTTTTGTCGCACTTTTTTGCAAGGGGACCAGCCTTTCTCGGTTGCATTTCGTTCCGGTGGGTGCGAGCGAGCGCACCCGCCGGGTGTAGCCCCCGAGGCCTCGGTGGAGTGGTTACACTCCTTCGAGGTCTTAATACTTCGCTTAACGCTTCGGCTGGTCTGGTCGTTCCCTCATGCGAACTGGCCGTAGCCCGGGTGCACAGTCGGGGCCCAAGCTCTCGGGCTGGTATGTTGACGCTGTCAACGATTTGGCCGGAGCCGGTTTTTGCGAGAGCAGCCCCCGAGCCTCTGCACAGGGCGAGAGGACGATCAGGGACAGACTCGGCTTTTTACATACGCCCCTTCGTCGCCTTTCCGCAAGGAGGAGGGGGGGAGTGCGCCATGTTACCCTCGATGGGCACCGAACATGGTGTCTCCGGTGAGCTGCAAGCGGGTAATCCGAGTGGACGTCCGTGCCCCGTTCGTTGGGGGTCGGCTAGGGGCCCAGAGGCACGCCCAAAAGTACCTGCGGGTGATTTGCCGGACCCGGTCCCCTGGCGACGGGGTCCGAGGGCTCGATGCCTCCCTCCGATGGGATTCCGTTACAAGATCGTTCCCGCTGGTCTCAGAAATGTCCTAGGGTACCTCGGGAGCGCAGCCCGAGCCTCGGTTATGTATCGAACATACCCCTGGTCATCCCTCGCTCGGTGTCTGAGGCGACTGTGAACCCTTCGGGGGCCAGCCTTCGAACCCCTGATCAGTAATGGGCGCGGAGCCCGAGTAGCCTGAGGCGGCCATGGAGCCCTTCGGGGGGCTGGCCTTCGAACCCCTGACCAGTAGTGGGTGTCGGGCCCACGCGATCTGAGGCGGCTGTTGAACCCTTGGGGGCCAGCCTTCGAACCCCTGATCAGTAATGGGGGGCTCGGAGCCCGGTTCCTTCGCGGAGAAGGATCCCTTTCGGGGTATCCCCCTTCCCCGGTCCCTGTTGCAAGAGATAGAGAAAGAGGAAAACGGAAAAGGATACGAAATCGGATGACGTGGCGTACCTTTTCTGAAGCGGTTATTACGGCGAAGGTGAAGCGTCGCGCGCTCCTCCTACCAGAGGCGCCGCGTGTCCCGCCGCGGAGTTAATGCGACGGGGCGAGTGGTTGGCGGGGCGGCCGTTGCGCGCGGGTGATCCGTTCGAGGAACGGGTCACGGGTGCACCGTCTTCACGCCGTGAGAGGAGGCTCTCTTGCTGTCTCAGGATGGGACGTGAGCCTGGCTGACGACGTGACAGCTGCGCCCGCCCGCCTGCCACCGCTATTACTGCCGGCCCACTTTCGGTCGCTTTGACCGACGCGCCAGTCTGGCGCTGTTGGGTCGCCTCGAGTCGTGGCATAGGCTTCGCAACCGAAGAGGCGCGATGGTGGCACAAGTGGCGGTGCGGTTGCTTGCATGCAGTAACTGGCGTGCCGGTTGCTCGACGCGTGGGCCTGGGTTCCAAGCTGGCATGTCAGAAGTCGGAGAAGCGCGTCCATCTGGCGCGGTTGCATGCCGCCTGCATGGCTGCCCGCCCCTTCTGCCCGTTGGTCTGGGCGAAAATGGGGGGTCGCCTGTAACCGCTGGACGGTCGTGCGCACCATGCGCGGCGGTTTGGCTTCTTCTGCCCTGAGCCGGCTTGCATGACATGCGGGACCCAGCCCCCGAGTCGCAGGGGAGGGCCTTGGAGCGTGTTGGAGAAGACTCGGCCCGCGGCGCCTGGGGGCGCACGTAGGGGGAGTTGCCTTTAAAAGGAGGGAGGCTCCTTTCGTAAGGCAACCATGTCTTCTTCCTCCCTTAAGCGCCGGGTCTTCCCGTCTTCCAAGCCCCCGGATGGGGGATATCCGCCGCCTTTCCGCCTCCTCGTTGGAGGAACGCAACTCCATGGGAGTTGGTACCTCTCAGCCATCGTTCGGCTTCAAGGATTTTCATCACGCAGCCTGGCCACACTCCGCCACCGGTGGTCACCCAAGATGGTGACCTCCAGTTCGACGGTGGGGAAAACGGGCCAGGCCGCGGCCTCTACTCCTCCCTTGGCCTCAAGGATTTTCGTCATCCAGGCCAAGATGGAAGATGAGGCGAGTCGGGGGGCCGCCTCCGCGCGGGTCGGCTGCCCCTTTCTTCCCCCTGCGCCCGGGGGTGAAGGGCGTCCTTAAGCCCCACGGAGACTTCCTCCAGCCATGCCAGGATACGCGGGGCGCTAGGGGCCCTGGGTCCCCGTCTCCCTGCCTGAATGGCTGGTTCTCGTCCTCAGCGGGGGGGAGCCCTTCTGCTGTGACACCTCCCCCCAAAGCCGCTGCTCAAGCTGCTTCGCTGTCTGGGGCAGGGGTGGTGGTCGTCGCAGTTGAAACGGGCGGCAGCGAGCCGTCCATCGTTCTTCAGTTACTCCGCAGGCCTTCGCCTTCGGAGTGGGGTTGTTCGCACCTGCGGAGGGGGAACCGGAGTTCCGTTTGTAATGGCACTTCGAATGCCAGTGAGTTCGTTCATTGTGGCTGTCGAGGCCTGAACGTGTATGTAATTTCGGCACGGAGCCGTGTTTTTTCCTCATTTTTGAGCACTAAGTCTCGCCTGTTTGATTGTCTGAACCGCTTCACCGAGCATGAGTTGCCCCATGTCAAGGTGACGGGTGAGGTATCCGTATCCCGGAGGCGTAGGAATCCCTCGGCCCGTTCGGCCTTGTTATGTGAGGCTCCTCTAGCTTAGTTGAAGAGACCCCTCGGCCGCCCTTTGGTGGATCGAGGCTGGGGGTAGCGACATCAGTATGAACAGAGGCGGAGTTGACTCGAGAATGGGGAACCTGGTTGGCCGGAGCCTAGCCGTGTTGCCCGTCAGCGGAGCCGACGCCCAAGTCGGTCAGTCGAGGCCTCGGATCGGGCTAGCGCCCTTGGAAGCCGGTTGCCCGAGGCCTCAGGGGTAACCGGTTGAGCCGCCTGCTCGGGCCGGATTCCTGGAGGAGCCCCTGGACCTCGGCGCCGCCCGAGGCTGGGTCGGGCTTTGCTGTAGACGTCGTCGATGCCGAGGGTGCTACGGCTCCCTTCGGCGTGAAGACCCGAGCCTGCAGGATCAGATCATCTTGTAGCGTGCGCTTTCTGCGGCCGCCGAGGCCAGAAGAACACGCCCTCGCCGCGCTTGCGAAGCTGCGTCTTTTTTCCTCCTGCTTCGAGCATCTGGACTGCGTACTTTCACCCGTCCATGAGGCCCTGTCCCCGACTTAGTCGAGAAAGCTTGAAGGACTGCTTCGGCAGGAGAGCTTCCGAACGTGATGACTCGTTTGGTCCACGGAGTCGCTTTACCCGAGCGCAAGTTACTTATCGCAGAAAGGGACGAGTGAGGTATCCGTATCCCGGAGGCGTAGGAGTCCCTCGGCTCGGTCAGCCTTGGCTGCTTACGTGTACCTCGTCGTTTCTAGGATCCGCTTTCCGAAGTAGTCAAGAGGCACGGAAGAAACCCTGCTAAAAAGAGATCCTTTTTCGAGGAAAAATTCGATGCAGAGGGGGTCTCCCCCCTTTTAGCCCCCGAGGGAGGGTCGGGCTTTGCCGGGGCTAGGCCGACCCTTCCTTGACAACTAAACTTTGCGTAGGTGCGAGGTATATGGACAACTTGAAAACATCTTAAGGGTAGAAGCGACATAGCTGTTTGATGTTCCAAGCGTTGCCGTAGATCTCGCCTTGATTGTTGGCCAGCTTGTATGTTCCGGGCTTCAGAACTTTGGCGACGACGAATGGCCCTTCCCAGGGGGGCGTGAGCTTGTGCCTCCCTCGGGCATCTTGTCGCAGCCGAAGCACCAGGTCGCCCACCTGGAGTTCTCGGGACCGGACCCCTCGGGCGTGGTAGCGTCGCAAGGACTGTTGATACCGCGCCGAGTGTAGCAAAGCCCTGTCCCGAGCTTCCTCCAGCTGGTCCAGCGATTCCGCTCGGCTAGCTTGGTTGCTTTGTTCGGTGTATGCCCTCGCCCTCGGGGAGCCGTATTCCAGGTCAGTGGGCAAGATAGCTTCAGCCCCGTAGACCAGGAAAAACGGCGTGAAGCCCATGGCATGACTCGGCGTCGTCCTTAGGCTCCAGACCACCGAGGGGAGTTCCTTCATCCATCGCCTGCCGAACTTGTTGAGGTCGTTGTAGATCCGAGGCTTGAGCCCTTGTAGAATCATGCCGTTGGCACGCTCTACTTGCCCATTCGACATGGGATGAGCCACGGCGGCCCAGTCCACCCGGATATGGTGATCCTCGCAAAAAATCCAAGAATTTTTTGCCGGTGAACTGGGTGCCATTGTCGGTGATGATGGAGTTTGGGACCCCGAAGCGATGGATGATGTTGGTGAAGAATGCCACCGCCTGCTCGGACCTGATGCTGTTCAGAGGTCGGACCTCGATCCACTTGGAGAATTTGTCGATGGCGACCAGCAGGTGCGTGTAGCCCCCGGGCGCCTTCTGCAAGGGGCCGACGAGGTCCAGACCCCATACAGCGAAGGGCCAGGTGATGGGTATTGTCTGCAGAGCCTGAGCGGGCAGGTGTGTCCGCTTCGCATAGAATTGGCACCCTTCGCAGGTGCGGACAATTCTAGTGGCGTCAGCCACCGCCGTTGGCCAGTAGAAGCCTTGCCGGAAAGCATTTCCATCAAGGGCTCGGGGTGCTGCGTGGTGGCCGCAAGCCCCCGAGTGTACTTCTTGCAGCAGTTCCCGACCTTCAGCGATGGAGATGCATCGCTGGAGGATGCCCGAGGGGCTGCGATGGTAGAGCTCCTCTTTGTCGCCCAGCAAGACGAATGACTTGGCGCGTCGCGCTACCCGCCGAGCCTCGACTTGGTCGAGGGGTAGCTCTCCTCGACGGAGATATTGCAGGTACGGGGCCTGCCAATCTTGGTCTGGCGTGGCCCCGCTCTGCCCTTCCTCGATGTTCAATGCCCCGCCCTCGGGGGCCGAGGGTACCTCGGGCCGGCCCGAGGTTACCTCGGGCTGAGCCGAGGGTACCTCGGGCTGAGCCGAGGGTACCTCGGGCCGAGCCGAGGGTATCTCGGGCTGAGCCGAGGGTACCTCGGGCTCGGGCGCGTCGTCGAGCTTGACGGAGGGTTGATGCAGGTCCCGGGAGAAGACGTCCGGAGGGACTGTCGTTCGCCCCGAGGCTATCTTCGCCAGCTCGTCTGCGGTTTCGTTGTAGCGCCGAGCGATGTGGTTGAGCTCGAGCCCGAAGAACTTGTCTTCCAGGCGCCGAACCTCGTCGCAGTAGGCCTCCATCTTCGGGTCGCGGCAGTGGGAGTTCTTCATGACTTGGTTGATGACGAGCTGCGAATCACCGCGAGCGTCGAGGCGTCTGACCCCTAGCTCGATGGCGATCCGCAATCCGTTGACCAGAGCTTCGTACTCGGCCACATTGTTGGACGCCGGGAAGTGGAGGCGCAGCACGTAGCGCAAGTGCTTTCCGAGGGGCGAGATGAAGAGCAGGCCTGCACCGGCCCCCGTCTTCATCAGCGACCCGTCGAAAAACATGGTCCAGAGCTCCGGTTGGATCGGAGTCGTTGGTAGTTGGGTATCGACCCATTCGGCCATGAAATCCGCCAACACTTGGGACTCGATGGCCTTCCGAGGGGCGAACGAGATCGTTTCGCCCATGATCTCCACCGCCCACTTTGCGATTCTGCCCGAGGCCTCTCGGCACTGGATGATCTCCCCCAGGGGGAAGGATGACACCACAGTCACCGGATGGGACTCGAAGTAGTGTCGTAGCTTCCGCCTTGTCAGGATCACAGCGTACAGCAGCTTTTGAACTTGTGGGTAGCGGATCTTGGTCTCGGACAGCACTTCGCTGATGAAGTAGACCGGCCTCTGAACGGGCAATGTATGCCCTTCCTCCTGCCTCTCGACCACAATCGCGGCGCTAACCACCTGAGTGGTCGCGGCAACGTAGACCAAGAGGACTTCTCCGTCCGCCGGCGGCACCAAGACCGGCGCCTTTGTAAGGAGTGCCTTCAGGTTGTCGAGGGCTTCCTCGGCCTCAGGGGTCCAAGCGAAACATTCGGCCTTCCTTAAGAGGCGGTACAGAGGCAGACCTCTTTCGCCGAGGCGTGAGATGAAGCGGCTCAGGGCCGCGAGGCATCCCATGACCCTCTGTACCCCTTTTAAGTCCTTGATGGGTCCCATGCTGGTGATGGCCGCGATCTTCTCCGGGTTGGCCTCGATGCCTCGCTCGGAGACGACGAAACCTAGGAGCATGCCTCGGGGCACCCCGAAGACACACTTCTCAGGATTAAGCTTGACTCCTTTCGCCTTGAGACACCGGAATGTCACTTCAAGGTCGGAGAGGAGGTCGGAAGCCTTCCGAGTCTTGACTATGATGTCATCGACGTAGGCCTCGACCGTGCGACCGATGTGTTCGCCGAACACATGGTTCATGCACCGCTGGTACGTCGCACCTGCATTCCTCAAGCCGAACGGCATGGTGACATAGCAGTACATGCCGAACGGCGTGATGAAAGAAGTCGCGAGCTGGTCGGACTCTTTCATTCGGATCTGGTGATACCCTGAGTAGGCATCGAGGAAGGACAGGGTTTCGCACCCAGCAGTGGAATCCACGATTTGGTCGATGGGAGGCAGAGGGTAGGGAACCTTCGGACATGCTTTGTTGAGACCAGTGTAGTCTACACACATCCGCCATTTCCCCCCTTTCTTCCTCACAAGCACAGGGTTGGCAAGCCATTCGGGATGGAATACCTCTTTGATGAACCCTGCCGCCATTAGCTTGTGGATCTCTTCGCCAATCGCTCTGCGCTTCTCCTCGTCGAATCAGCGCAGAGGCTGTCTGACGGGTCGGGCTCCGGCCCGAATATCCAGCGAGTGCTCGGCGACATCCCTCGGTATGCCGGGCATGTCCGAGGGACTCCACGCAAAGACGTCGGCGTTCGCGCGGAGAAAGTCGACGAGCACTGCTTCCTATTTGGGGTCGAGCCCGGAGCCGATCCGGATCTGCTTGGTGGTGTCGCCACTAGGGTCGAGGGGGACGGCCTTGACCGTCTCCGCTGGCTCGAAGTTGCCGGCATGGCGCTTCACGTCTGGGACCTCCTTGGAGAGGTTCTCCAGGTCGGCGATGAGGGCCTCGGACTTGGCGAGGGCCTCGGCGTACTCCACGCACTCCACGTCGCATTCGAACGCGTGTTTGTACGTGGGGCCGACAGTGATGACCCCGTTGGGGCCCGGCATCTTGAGCTTCAGGTAGGTGTAGTTGGGGACGGCCATGAACTTCGCGTAGCATGGCCTCCCTAGCACGGCGTGGTAGGTTCCTCGGAACCCGACCACTTCGAACGTCAGGGTCTCCCTTCGGAAGTTGGAGGGTGTCCCGAAGCAGACTGGGAGGTCGAGTCGCCCGAGGGGCTGGACGCGCTTCCCAGGGATGATCCCGTGGAAGGGCGCAGCGCCTGCTCGGACGGAGGACGGATCGACGCGCAGGAGCTTGAGGGTCTCGGCGTAGATGATGTTGAGGCAGCTGCCCCCGTCCATCAGGACCTTGGTGAGCCTGACATCGCCGACAACGGGGTCGACGACGAGCGGGTATTTCCCCGGGCTTGGCACATGGTCGGGGTGGTCGGCCCGGTCGTAAGTGATGGGCTTGTCGGACCAGTCTAGGTAGACTGGCGCCGCCACCTTCACCGAGCAGACCTCCCGGCGCTCTTGCTTGCGGTGCCGAGCCGAGGTACTCGCCGCATGCCCTCCATAGATCATGTAGCAGTCGCGGACCTCGGGGAACCCCCCTGCTGGGTGATCTTCGTTCTTGTCGTCGTCGTGGGTCCTGCCACCCTCGGCGGGTGGCCCGGCCCTGTGGAAATGACGCCGAAGCATAACGCACTCCTCGAGGGTGTGCTTGACGGGCCCCTGATGGTAGGGGCACGGCTCCTTGAGCATCTTGTCGAAGAGGTTTGCACCTCCGGGGGGCTTCCGAGGGTTCTTATACTCGGCGGCGGCGACAAGGTCCGCGTCGGCGGCGTCGCGTTTCGATTGCGACTTCTTCTTGCCTTTCTTCTTGGCGCCGCGCGGAGCAGACGCCTCAGGGGCTTCTTCCGATGGGCGGCCCTGGGGCTGCTTGTCCTTTCGGAAGATAGCCTCGACTGCCTCCTGGCCAGAGGCGAACTTGGTGGCGATGTCCATCAGCTCGCTCGCCCTGGTGGGGGTTTTGCGGCCCAGCTTGCTCACCAGGTCGCGGCAAGTGGTGCCGGCGAGGAACGCGCCGATGACATCCGAGTCGGTGATGTTGGGCAGCTCGGTGCGCTGCTTCGAGAATCGCCGGATGTAGTCCCGGAGCGACTCCCCCGGCTGTTGCCGGCAACTTCGAAGGTCCCAGGAATTCCCGGGGCGCACGTATGTGCCCTGGAAATTGCCAGCGAAGGCTTGGACCAAGTCGTCCCAGTTGGAAATCTGCCCCGGAGGCAGGTGCTCCAACCAGGCACGAGCAGTGTCGGAGAGGAACAGGGGGAGGTTGCGGATGATGAGGTTGTCGTCGTCCGTTCCACCCAGTTGGCAGGCAAGGCGGTAGTCCGCGAGCCACAGCTCCGGTCTCGTTTCTCCCGAGTACTTTACGATAGTAGTCGGGGGTCGGAACCGGGTCGGGAATGGCGCCCGTCGGATGGCCCGACTGAAAGCCTGCGGACCGGGTGGTTCGGGCGAAGGACTCCGATCCTCCCCGCTGTCGTAACGTCCCCCACGCCTGGGGTGATAGCCTCGGCGCACCCGTTCGTCGAGGTGAGCCCGACGGTCGCGTCGATGGTGCTCGTTGCCGAGGTGGCCCGGGGCCGCAGGCGCGGTGTTGCGCGTGCGCCCGGTGTAGACCGAGGCTTCCCGCATGAATCGGGAAGTCGCGGCATGAGGTTCCGAGGGATATCCTTGCCTTCGGGATGCAGTGCTCTCGGCCCGCCGGGCCGCGGCACCTTCCAGGAGATTCTTGAGTTCTCCCTGGATCCGCCGACCCTCGGTGGTTGACGGCTCCGGCATCGCGCGGATGAGCATTGCTGCGGTTGCCAGGTTCTGACCGACCCCGCTGGATGCGGGCGGCGGCCTGATCCTGACGTCGTTGGCGACGCGGTGCTGGAGACCTTGGGGCAGATGACGTATTTCTCCGGCCAGGGGTTGGCCCACCCATGCCTGTCCGACGTCCCGACGGATCGGCTCAAGCGCTCCCGTTCCCTCGTTGAGCCTGGCCTGCGCCTCGCGGACTTGCTCGAGTTGTGGGTCGTAACCCCCCGCCGGAGCGGGGACCACAGCTAGCTCCCGTGGGATGTCGGCGCGAGGCACCGGCCTAGGGAGATCACCATCCTCCGGCATGCCAAGATGGTTGCCTTCGGTGGGATTCCCTAGCTCGATGTGGAAACATTCGCGGCTTGGGCCGCAGCTCTCGTCGCCAAGGCTGCGGCTTCCATCGGAACAGTCGGACAGACAGTAGTCACATGCGGCCATGAAGTCCCGCACGGCACTGGGGTTGCCAAGTCCGGAGAAATCCCAACCGATGCTGGGGTCGTCATCTTCCTCGGACCCAGAGGGCCCGTAGGTCGAGACGTCCGTCAGTCGGCCCCAAGGCGACCGCATACAGAACCTCAGTGGGGTTGCACTCGCCTCAATGAGAGCGCCCGCCAAATCGAGGTCGTTTGGTGGGCGGAGGGCGAGTCGAAATGACGCAAGATGGGAGTTAGTCGTTACCTTTTGGTCGACGAGGAGCGACGTAGTCACATCGGGGACTGGTTGCGCCGTCATCTCTGGTTCGAGGGCGACGTCCTGTAGGCTTTCTGCAAGCGCGCCGGCGTCGTCTTCTTGCTCAGGGTCAGCGTGCCGCGGGGGACGGCGCTCGCCTCCGTCTCGAACACGAGGTCGACGTCCGGCGTGCCTTCCGTCGGGGCGTCGGGGGCGTCGATTCGCTCGACGGCTGACGAAGCGCAGCCTCCCGTCTGGCCTTGACGGCTCCGCCTTCCCCTCCGTTGGCGGGGGAGAGAACGGAGCGAGCCCGAATATAGCTCTTCCACCACGCGGGGAAGACGTTGTCGATTCCACCGCCGGCGGGCGGGTTGTCGGCCGCCATTGTCGTGGTCGCACGGCGGTGGAAGAAGTATCATGTCGTAGCTGCCGTCGAAGGACATGAACTCGAGAGCCCCGAAACGAAGCACCGTCCCGGGCCGGAGAGGTTGCTGGAGACTGCCCATCTGGAGCTTGACGGGGAGCTATTCGTCAGCACGCAGCGTGCCCCTACCTGGCGCGCCAACTGTCGGCGTTTCGAGACAGGGGGGTCCCTAAGCCGACGAGTGAGTGTGCTGCGTGCCCCAGCCCAGATGGGTCGAGCGCGTGGGCGAGCGCGGAGGGGGGAGAGGCGAGGCGGCCGGAGCCGAGCGTGAGAGAGGTGGAAGTCCCGCGGCCTTCGTGTTCGTCCCGCGCCCAGGTCGGGTGCGCTTGCAGTAGGGGGGTTACAAGCGTCCACGCGGGTGAGGGAAGCGAGCGGCCCCAAGAGAGCGCCTGTCCCGTCCTCGGTCCCGCGCGGCCGACCTCCTCTGAGAAGGCCCTGGTCCTTCCTTTTATAGTCGTAAGGAGAGGACCCAGGTGTACAATGGGGATGTAGCAGAGTGCTACGTGTCTAGCGGAGGGAGAGCTAGTGCCCTAGGTACATGCCGATGTGGCAGCCGGAGAGATCTGGGCATCCTGCTGGCGTGTTGTCGTGGCTATCGGAGGTGCGGCGGAGCCTGATGGAGGGACAGCTGTTGGAGCGGTCGAGTCCCTGCTGACGTTGTCCTGCTGCCGTAAGAGAGCTGGGGGCCGCCGTCGTCATAGAGCTCGTGGAGCGCCATCATTGCCCCTCTGGCGGAGCTGGCCGGACGAGACGCCGGTCTTGTTCTCCGTGACCCGAGTCGATTCGGGGTAGGATGATGATGACGTTTCCTGTTAACGTGGCGGTCTGTGCTCTGGGCAGGGCGACGTGGGGTTTCCTCCGAAGTCGAGGTTGAGTCTTGCCTTCAGTTGCCGTGGCCGAGCCCGAGCCAAGGGGTCGGGCGAGGCGGAGGTCGTTCGGCCGAGGCCAGGGCGGAGTCCGAGCCCTGGGGTCGGGCGGAGCGGGGTTCGTCGTCTTCCGGGTCTTAGCCCGAGTCCGAGCCCTGGGGTCGGGCGGAGCGGAGTTCGCCGTCTTCCGGGTCTTAGCCCGAGTTCGAGCCCTGGGGTCGGGCGGAGCGGAGTTCGCCGTCTTCCGGGTCTTAGCCCGAGTCCGAGCCCTGGGGTCGGGCGGAGCGGAGTTCGCCGTCTTCCGGGTCTTAGCCCGAGTCCGGGCCCTGGGGTCGGGCGGAGCGGAGTTCGCCGTCTTCCGGGTCTTAGCCCGAGTCCGAGCCCTGGGGTCGGGCGGAGCGGAGTTCGTCGTGGCGCCCTTGGCAAGGCCTGATTGCCTGTCAGACTCACTCTGTCGAGTGGCACTACAGTCGGAGTGGCGCAGGTGGCGCTGTCCTTCTGTCAGACTGGCCAGTGGAGCGGTGGAGTGACGGCGGTCACCTCGGCTCTGCCGGGGGCGCGTGTCAGGATAGAGGTGTCAGGCCACCTTTGCGTTAAATGCCCCTGCAATTTGGTCAGTCGGTGTGGTGATTCAGTCAAGGTTGCTTCTGAGCGAAGCCAAGACCTTGGGCAAGCCGGTGATGTGTCCGCCATAAAAAGGGGGCCTCGGGCGAGACGGAAGTCTCTCGAGGTCGGCTGCCTTCGGCCGAGGCTAGGCTCGGGTGAAGCGTGATCGAGTCACTCGTGTGGACTGATCCCTGACTTAATCGCGCCCATCAGGCCTTTGCAGCTTTATGCTGATGGGGGTTACCAGCTGAGAATTAGGCGTCTTGAGGGTACCCCTAATTATGGTCCCCGACAACATTATTTTTAAATCATTTAAAACTACTTAAGGTGCATTAAACAAGTTAAATCACTAACTTAATCATACATGCACAACAATTCATGAAATTTTTACCAGCCACCAAACATGCCAACCTATAGATCTAACAGATAGATAATTTCATAAGGAAGGCAACAAAACAAGTTTCACAATTTTAGGAGCTACCAAACTCAAGATATGAATTTTAGAAGAATTATAGAATCTGGAATTTGAAGCACCATTACCCTTTGCCTTGGGCCCACATGTCAGCCTCACAAACACCTTCTTCAACCTCCAATACAGCACACACACAGCAGGGAGCAGAGGGAGCACGACGACGTAGTGGCTAGGGAGAGAAACCAGGCGTCGCTGCTGCTGGGAGCGCCTGCGCAACTGAGCTCGGCCATTGCGGCTGCTGGGGGATGGGGGCCACTGCTCCTGTGCGCTGGGAGAAGGAGCGAGGAGGGAGATGCAGGGAACATGGGCGTAGGGAGCTCGGCGTTCAGAAGCAGCCAACGTCGAGGGGAAAAAGAAGCTCGGCCCCATGGGAAGGGAGGCTGTCGGTGGATGGAGCAGGGGCCAACGACCTTGCGTGGTCGAGCAGGACAGTAGAGGGCCAAGGCTTGGCCAGCAGAGAGCCGGACGCCATGGAAGGACGTTGGAGCCGATGTCCCGACGGCGTTGACGCCCGCGAAGGCAGGAGCAGGGGCGTCGCGGATCTGGGCGTCCAGGAGGGATCGCCGGACCTGGGGAAGAGCAGGCCGAGAGGGAAGATGGGAGTTCGGCCATGGGGGATTCCGACTGGCGTCTACCCGACGCGCAGGGGGCGGCCTTCGGAGCTCCGGCGTCCGAGCAAGGGGAGCTTGGCTCCATGGGAGGAACGCACGCGCTTGGAAGAAGAGGAGGAAAGGCTCTGCGCTTGGGAGCTTCTGCAGAAAACTGGGTGTCGAGGGGAGGAAGGAAGAGGGCATGCTGCTGGATTTAAAGAGGCGTCGCTGGCAGCCATTGGTGGGCGCGGGCGGCAACCTGCAGAGCTCAGAACAGGACAATCTGCTGGCAGGTGATGGCAGGACGACTTTGGACGCCCATTTTTGGCGTTTTCCTTTTAGAATCGAACCCGGATCACTGCAGAAGATTTGTTCCTTGATGTATACTCTACAAATCGTTTATAGGACTTGAGGTGATTCGAGCACTGGTTAGAGAGTTATAGACCCATGAAAACTGGTTTGTCAGTGGGTTAGAAAACAGTGGAAACTCGCAAAAACTGAATGTCGAAGCATGTCAAACGGAATCGGATGAATGCCATCTTTTAATATGATGTGTTCCTATTAGTTATTAATAACTTTTATATTTGGAAAAACTTGAGTTGTTCAACAAAAATTTGGGAATGCAAGACGTCGACCCGAACGATGCCGATTTCAGACTTAGAAGAATTCGAATCCTGAAATCAGATTTTTATTCTGTCTTGATGGCACTGTTTGAGATACTTAGAGATTGAATCAAGGTTTGGTTTAAATATAAAATCTGTTGTATAACACAGGTTCTACAATTTTTATTAAAGGTCAAACCTCATATCTTGAATATAAATAAAAGTTTCACTTTGGTCAACGTAGTATTATTATAAAGCTCTCAATTATATTTTTAAGGCAATCAGACTATTTTCTTGACATTTTCTTGGCATGGACGCTCAATAACTTTTGTTGTAGGGTTGATTTAGAGTGTTTTGGAAAATTTGCCATAACTTGGTTGAATTTCTAAATTTGCTTTTATTTAATCGAGCAGTCTCAAGCAAGCGTAGGATTTATAACTTCACACGAATATTTGGTTCAAACTTTAAGAAATCTTTAGAATACACTTGATAGATAGATATGAATGATGACATAAAGATAACAAGCTGATTTACATAAAAATTAATTAGAGGTTGACACAAGGAGATTATGCGGGAGAATGCGGATTCGGATTAAGTATTTGGACGTAGACCGACTATCGAGAAAGTGGATTCGGACACCGATTGAATAACATAACAACTATCGAGAGTCCGAATAAATGAGTCTGGACAGGAGTTGCGAGACGAGATTGACTTTCGAATTTGCATTTGCTTCAAGAAACAAAAGTTTTAACAGGCTCCATATTTGGCTGTTCTTGAGATCGAATAACTCCAAATTTGGTGAAACTTTCATGAGTAACTTGATAAAAGGAGATAGATGCGATCGAGAATTAGAAATTTTTACTGAGCATCCGAGTTAGGGATAAATCTCCCGACATAACACCAAATAGACACCTGGGGTGTCACAATGGATTCTTCCTCCGAAGCCCCTAGTCATCTCAGAAAACATGTATGCTTCTTCCCTTCTTTGGCAGAAATCATTATCAGCCCGGATGTACTCATCCATCTTCTGAAGAAGCTTCTCCAGGGTTTGTGGCGGTTTCCTGGCAAAATACTGAGCCGTAGGTCCTGGCCAAAGCCCCTTGATCATGGCCTCAATGACAATTTTATTAGGCACTGTAGGCGCTTGTGCTCTTAGACGCAGGAACCTTCGGACATACACCTGAAGATACTCCTCATGGTCTTGGGTGCACTAAAACAAAGCCTGAGCAGTGATTGGCTTCGTCTGAAAGCCTTGGAAGCTAGTTATTAGCATGTCCTTGAGCTTCTGCCATGAAGTGATTGTCCCTGGCCGGAGAGACGAGTACCAAGTCTGTGCTACACTTTTGACTGCCACTACGAAGGATTTTGCCATGACTGCAGTATTGCCCCCATATGAAGATATGGTTGCCTCGTAGCTCATTAGGAACTGCTTCGGGTCTGAGTGCCCATCGTACATAGGGAGCTGAGGTGTCTTGTATGATGGGGGCCATGGGATAGCCTGTAACTCTGCTGCTAGAGGAGAAGCATCATCAAAAGCAAAATTGCCATGATAGAAATCATCATACCATTCATCATCGTTGTATGGATTGTCTTGACGAAGCTCTCTGTGTTGAGGCCTTCGGTCTTGGTCATCTTGGGTGAGATGACGCATTTCCTCAGCGGCCTCATCAATCTTCTTCTGAAGATCGGCGAGACGAAGCATCTTTTCTTTCTTCTTCTAAACCTGTTGATGGATGGCTTCGAGGTCCCTGATTTCTTGGTCCAACTCCTCCTCCTGAGGTGTCGGACTGGTAGCCTTCCTTTTCTGGCTCCTAGCTTCGCGTAATGTTTCTTGATTAACGTCCAGTGGCTGCAATGCAGCCCCTGGCCCTGATGACTTCTTCGGTGGCATGACGAAGGTCAAAGCTTGCCGAAGGTGGTCAAGTGAGTTCATTGGAGGTGGGTGCCAATGTTGGTCTCTTGTTCTTAAAAGCTTCGGATCAAGAACAAGGCAACACAAATGTTAATGATTAAAGACCTTCGTCCTTCGCAACATTATTTCCTTTCGGATATAATGAACTTCAGACGAAGGTCATGAAGGACGTACCTTTGTCGTTTTAATATGCAAAGATATAGACATATGGAGCGCAGAAAGAGCATGAATAATCATTTTAAATCATCAGATTATTCACATTGTCATTATATAATCATGAACAAATATCAATGAAATTTAAATCACATTTGTACCTTCGGCTTGATAGAAGGTAAAAATCCTTTTAAGTCGAGTGATTACTCACATTTGTGCGAGTGATTACAAGTCAGCGTGAACAGTACGGTGTTACTGTTCATCTATTTATAGGCACAGGACGCAGCTTGAGTAAAATTACATTCATGTCCCTGACATTTTACTATTAGCCAAAAGGTAATATATCGAGGACTGAGCAGTCTTTTCCTTTTAAGTCGGTTTCATCCTCCACCATCGTCCATGTGCTGAGCCGAAGCTTCTTCGGCCATAGCTTCAGAGTTGGTATATCCTTCTTCCAGATCACGCTTTTTCATACCATACACACCTTCGTCTTAAATCCGAAACTTCCTGTGACAGTATACTATACTGGAAAACATGTTAGTTATGTTTTTGAGGACCTTCAGAAGATGAAGGCCCCCAACATACTGCATGTGCTAGGAACCTACGTCCGACCTCTATATGACACAAGGAGAGTGTATGAGCCTCCTCGAACTTGCTACAACATCACTCACGTGCATATTAGGGTGACGGATGCCGGAGATAGAGGTTTCAGGATTCTATCAGCCCATGAGTCTCTGACGCCACTATCTACCTACGTTGCTTCGGTCAACAATGCTACTAGAAGAGCTCTGTGGTCCCTCAGCCATACTTATCGACAGCAGCTGCACAACACGAGGTACAGACATCTTCATCTATGTCTTCATGGAGAAAGCTAGACCAGTGTTGTTCCAGGTGAAGCTGGATAAGATTGCCTCAGCACCCTTGTAGGTGTGGTGGAAGGTCTTAACACTAACCTAGACAGCGCTACCCTTGATCTCTCAAGGGTACATGGAGAACTTGAAGAAGCACATGCTAGGATTGCAGCCCTCGAAGCTTAGCTCGATGGAATAAATCCACCCAAAGCCCAAGTCCCTGCCATAGTTGTGTCCCCGCCCTACAAGATGATTCGCTATGGAGACCCAGGATCTATCACCAGGCTACTCTAGATTTATAAGTCATGTTGTAATAAGTTTGATTTTGCGTTAGACGACAAAACTCTTTATGATATCATGATTTTAATAACAATCATGTGATGGTGATGTTTGCATAATGTTTGATTTGGATTTTTGCTTGAGTGCAATGATCTTATGGAATGATGGCCATAAGAACATTTAAAATTTACAAATAGTCTTAACTTTAGTAAAAGATCTTCCCCCTAGAATTTTTCTCTACTCTTCACTTATCTAAGGTTGCACTTTCTAACCAACCAGATGGTGAACGATCGCCCAAGTCCTAGAAACACACGTAATCAACGTGCTGGTCAGCAGTTGCCACCACCACCACCCAACCCAACCATGGAGCAGTTCATTGCCGCACAAATGCAACTTCTCCAAGGCCTCACTGCTTCAGTGCAGCAAATCCAACAGAACCAACAGAATCCTCAATAGCAGAATGCGCCCCAAGCTCAGGACAAGCACAGAGACTTTATCAATCATCATTCCCTACATTCTCTCATTCAGTTGATCCATTGGATGTCGATGACTAGCTTAAGGTCATAGGAAAGAAGCTGGACATTACACAGTGCAACGACCGAGAGAAGGTCGTGTGTGCTTCTGGAAGACTCGAAGGCGCCACATTCGACTGGTGGGATGCCTTCACTACGGCACATGCGAATGCAAACGCCATAACTTGGCAGGAATTTCAGGAGAATTTTCGTGCTCATCATATTCCCTCGAGAATAATGAAGCTTAAGAAGAAGGAATTCTTATCCCTCACTCAAGGAGGTATGTTCGTTAGTGAATACCGGGATCGTTTCACCCAACTTTCTCGCTATGCACTGGAGGAAGTTGACACAGATGAGAAGCGCCAAGAGCGATTCTTAGAAGGTTTGATCGGACCAATTAAATATTAGTTGCAAAGTCACAGTTTCCCCAATTTCCAGACTCTACTCAATAAGGTAATTGTCCTAGAAAGCAAAAGAAGGGAATTATCTGATCACAAGAGGAAATTCCAAGGACAGTCTAGCAGAAACACCCGACAAAATAACTCTCAAGGTTCTCAGTTTTGCTCTAGAAATCAGAGTGGAAACAACAATTATCAAGTGCAATGCTCTGGACAACAGGGACAGAGAAACAACCAATACCAGAACCAACAGAGGAACAATTCCCAGACCGGTCAAAGGTCTAGTGGTTACCAATAGAATCGTCAAGGAAGCGCCGTGAACACACCGACTAGAAATAACAATATAGCTACTCCAGTCCAACCTAGTGGATGTTTCAAGTGTGGTGAACTTGGTCATTATGCCAACAATTGCCCTAAGCGCAACCCACAGACACCTCAGAGGAACATCAACCAAAGAGTTGATCAGAAGACACTTGCTCGTGGAACTGAATAGAGCAAGACTCCGCAGAACCATAGTAAGGGAAGAATTAATCATGTGACAGCAGAAACAGTTCCAGAGGATGCCGACGTGGTGTATGGTATGTTCCTTATTAACTCCATACCTGCATCAGTTTTATTTGACTCTAGAGCTTCTCACTCTTTTGTAACAAAGTCGTTTGTGGAAAAGAATGATAAATCAAACTATCCTTTGAAGAGGAAACTATTAATTAGATCATCAGGAGGTAAACTTAGAGCCACTCACTCATGCCCTCAGACTAAGCTTAAGATTAGAGGAATAAGCTTTCTAGTAGAGCTAATAATCTTGGAATCGAATGGAATCGATGTGATACTTGGAATAGACTACTTAACCAAGTATGATGGAGTAATATCTTGTGCTAAGAGGATGATTACATTAGCCAGTCTGCAAGGAGAAAAATTGAAGTCAATGTTAGTATGCCAGCAGCAGCAGAAGCCATGGTAAATCAGTTGGAGGAGAAATCTTTGGAACATATCAGAATAGTGTGTGAATACCCAGATGTATTTCTAGAAGAATTACTAGGTATGGCACCTTATCGTGATATAGAGTTCTCTATTTTATTATTACCCGGAACTACACTGATTTCAAAAAGACCTTATAGAATGGATGTCAAAGATTTAGTTGAACTGAAGA
The DNA here is from genome assembly GCF_902167145.1 of Zea mays. NCBI lineage: Eukaryota > Viridiplantae > Streptophyta > Magnoliopsida > Poales > Poaceae > Zea > Zea mays. The sequence goes on along the minus strand of NC_050099.1, from coordinate 153,922,159 downwards.
AACAAATAGAAGAATTACTAGAAAAAGGTTTTATTCGCCCAAGTTCGTCTCCTTGGGGAGCCCCAGTTCTATTTGTGAACATGAAAGATGGTTCGAGAAGAATGTGTGTCGATTACAGGAACCTGAATGAAGTAACAATTAAGAACAAATATCTGTTACCTCGGATTGAAGATTTGTTTGATCAGATGAGAGGAGCTAAGGTATTATAAAAATATATCTAAGATCAGGCTATCATTAGTTGAAGATTCGAACTAAAGATGTACCTAAGACAACCTTTACTACAAGATATGGACTATATGAGTTTTTGGTTATGTCATTTGGATTAACCAATGCACCGACTTACTTTTTGAACTTGATGATTAAAGTATTCATGGAATATCTTGACCAGTTTGTGGTTGTGTTCATCGACGACATACTAGTATACTCTTAGAATGAAGAAACACATGAAGGTCATCTGAGACTAGTTCTGCAAAAGCTTCATGACAACTAACTGTATGCAAAATTTTCAAAGTGTGATTTTTGGCTGAAGGAAGTCGCTTTCCTAGGTCATATTATCACAGATGGAGGAATCAAGGTAGACTTGGGTAAAATAAGTGAAATACTAAACTTGAAGCAACCAACATATGTGTCCAAGATGAGGAGTTTCCTTGGATTAGCAGGATATTATAGAAGATTTATTGAAGGCTTCTCCAAAATAGTGAAACCCCTTACTTCACTGCTGGAGCAAGGTAAAGAGTTTAAGTGGCATGAAACATGTCAGAAATGTTTTGACGAATTAAAGGAAAGGCTAACCACTGCACCAGTTTTGATAATGCCTGATATTCACAAAGGATTTTACGTGTATTGCGATGCATCACACCTAGGACTTGGATGTGTATTAATGCAAGAAGGAAAAGTAATAGCTTATGCCTCAAGACAGTTGAGAAAACATGAAAAGAACTATCCTACGCATGATTTGGAATTAGTTGTCGTAGTGCACGCTTTGAAGATTTGGAGACACTACATGATTGGAAACAAGTGTAAAATTTTCACTAATCACAAAAGTTTGAAGTACATATTCACTCAGAAAGAACTCAACCTAAGACAGCGAAGATGGCTTGAATTAATCAAAGATTATGATCTGGATATACAATATCACCTAGGAAAAGCAAATGTAGTGGCAGATGCTTTGAGCCGTAAAGGTCAAGTGAACATTATTACTACCTACTTGATGCCATAGGAGTTATGTTGAGAAATGGAACAACTTAACCTTGGTATGCTCAATAATATGGAAGCAACAGTTATGATAGTGGAATCTACTTTGGAACATGAGATTCGTAAAGGACAGGAATCCAATGAGAAAATCAAAGAAATTAAGACTCAGATTAGTTTGGGTAAAGTCTCATATTTCACCGAAGATAAACAAGGTGCAGTATGGTTTGAACAGAGAATCTATGTACTAGAAATCGAGCACATATGCCAACTTATTTTAAGAGAAGCTCATGATTCGGCTTATTCTATTCACCCTGGAAGTACAAAGATGAACTAGGATCAAAAGGAAAAATATTGGTGGTACGGTTTGAAAAGAGATGTTGCTACTTATGTTACACTATGTGAAGTGTGTCAACAAGTTAAAGCAGAACATCAAAGACCAGAAGGTTTGCTACAACCCCTTGAAGTACCGGAATGGAAATGGGAAGAAATCGGTATGGATTTCATAGTTGGATTACCCCATACTCGTGATGGCTATGATTCCATATGGGTTATTGTAGACAGGTTGACTAAAGTTGCACACTTTATACCTGTGAAGACAACTTACTCAGGAGCTCAGTTAGCACAACTGTACATGTCAAGGATTGTTTGTCTGCATGGAGTACCAAAGAAAATCGTATTAGATCGAGGAACCTAATTTACCTCGTGCTTTTGGAAAAGGTTACATGAGTCCATGGATACAAAGCTAAATTTCAGCTCAGCCTACCATCCGCAAACAGATGGACAAACGGAAAGAACAAATCAAGTGTTAGAAGTTATGTTAAGAGCTTGTGCTTTAAAGCATGGTAGAAGCTGGGATAAGAGTTCGCCCTATGCAGAATTCTCATATAACAATAGTTACCAAGCAAGTCTAAAGATGGCATTGTTTGAAGCACTTTATGGACGGAAATGTGATAGTCGCCTAGAGGGGGGGTGAATAGGGCGAAACTGAAATTTACAAATATAAATACAACTACAAGCCGGGTTAGCGTTAGAAATAAAAACGAGTCCGCGAGAGAGGGTGCAAAACAAATCTTAAGCAAAATAAGGAGTGTGACACAAGGATTTGTTTTACCGAAGTTCGGTTCTCGCAAACCTACTCCCCGTTGAGGTGGTCACAAAGACCGGGTCTCTTTCAACCCTTTCCCTCTCTCAAACGGTCCCTCCGACCGAGTGAGCTTCTCTTCTCAAATCAAAACTGGGAACAAAACTTCCCCGCAAGGGCCACCACACAATTGGTGCATCTTGCCTTGATTACAATGGAGTTTTGATCATAAGAACAAGTGAGAAAGAAAAGAAGCAATCCAAGCGCAAGAGCTCAAAAGAACACGACAAATCTCTCTCGCTAATTACTAAAGCCTTGTGTGGAATTGGAGAGGATTTGATCTCTTTGGTGTGTCTAGAATTGAATGCCTAGCTCTTGTAAGTGGTTGAGAAGTGGAAAACTTGGATGCAATGAATGGTGGGTGGTTGGGGGTATTTATAGCCCCAACCACCAAACTAGCCGTTTGGTGGGGCTGACTGTCGTATGGTGCACCGGACAGTCCGGTGCACACCGGACATGTCCGGTGCGCCAGCCACATCACCAAAGCCGTTGGGATTCGACCATTGGAGCTCTGTCTTCTGGGCCCGCCTGGATGTCCGGTGGCGCACCGAACATGTACTGTAGAGTGTCCGGTGCGCCAGTATGGGCGTGCCTGACTTCTGCGCGTGCTGGCGCGCATTTAATGCACTTGCAGGTAGCCGTTGGCGCCGAAGTAGCCGTTGCCCCACAGTTACATCGGACAGTCCGGTGTACACCGAACATGTCCGGTGAATTATAGCGGAGCAGCCGTTGCGAATTCCCGAGGCTGCCAAGTTCCAGAGTCGCGTCCTCTTGGAGCACCGGACACTTTCCGGTGTACACTGGACAGTCCGGTGAATTATAGCGCGCCAGCTCTGAAAACTCCCGAGGCTGAGGAGTTCAGCGCGAAGTCCCCTGGTGCACCGGACACTGTCCGGTGGCACACCGGACAGTCCGGTGCGCCAGACCAGGGAGCCTTTCGGGATGCCTTTAGCTCTCTATTTTGAACCCAACATTGGTCCTTTTAATTGGCCTGTTGTGAACCTTTGGCACCTGTATAACTTATACACTAGAGCAAACTAGTTAGTCCAATTATTTGTGTTGGGCAATTCAACCACCAAAATTATTTAGGAACTAGGTGTAAGCCTAATTCCCTTTCAATCTCCCCCTTTTTGGTGATTGATGCCAACACAAACCAAAGCAAATATAGAAGTGCATAATTGAACTGGTTTGCATAATGTAAGTGCAAAGGTTGCTTGGAATTGAGCCAATATAAATACTTACAAGATATGCATGAATTGTTTCTTCATTTTTAACATTTTGGACCACGCTTGCACCACAGATTTTGTTTTTGCAAATTCTTTTGTAAATCCTTTTCAACGTTCTTTTGCAAATAGTCGAAGCATTTTCAAGATTTGAAATTTTCTCCCCCTGTTTCAAATGCTTTTCCTTTGACTAAACAAAACTCCCCCTAAATGAGATCCTCCTCTTAGTGTTCAAGAGGGTTTTGATACATCATTTTTGAAATACTACTTTAAAATTAGGTGGTGGTGCGGTCCTTTTGCTTTGGGCAAATATTTTCTCCCCCTTTGGCATGAATCGCCAAAAACGGAGTCATTAGAGCCCTTGAAGTACTTTCTTCCCCTTTGGTCATAAATAAATGAGTGAAGATTGTACCAAAGTCGAAGTCCTTTTGCTTTGAATTCTCCCCAAAAAGATGGAGAGATGCGCAGAGCGACGGCGAAGGATGAGTTACGGAGTGGAAGCCTTTGTCTTCACCGAAGACTCCAATTCCCTTTCAATACACCTATGACTTGGTTTGAAATAGACTTGAAAAACACATTAGTCATAGCATATGAAAGAGACATGATCAAAGGTATACAAATGAGCTATGTGTGCGATTTAGCAAAAGAAATTGCGCGAATCAAGAATATTGAGCTCATGCCTAAGTTTGTTAAAAGTTTGTTCATCAAGAGGCTTGGTAAAGATATCGGCTAATTGATCTTTAGTGTTAATGTAAGAAATCTCGATATCTCCCTTTTGTTGGTGATCCCTAAGAAAATGATACCGAATGGCTATGTGTTTAGTGCGGCTATGCTCGACGGGATTATCCACCATCTTGATTGCACTCTCATTATCACATAGCAAAGGGACTTTGGTTAATTTGTAACCATAGTCCCGCAGGGTTTGCCTCATCCAAAGCAATTGCGCGCAACAATGGCCTGCGGCAATGTACTCGGCTTCGGCGGTGGAAAGAGCTACGGAATTTTGCTTCTTTGAAGCCCAAGACACCAAGGATCTTCCCAAGAACTGGCAAGTCCCCGATGTGCTCTTTCTATTGATTTTACACCCCGCCCAATCGGCATCCGAATAACCAATCAAATCAAAAGTGGATCCCCTAGGATACCAAAGCCCAAACTTAGGAGTGTAAGCCAAATATCTCAAGATTCGTTTTACGGCCGTAAGGTGAGCTTCCTTATGGTCGGCTTGGAATCTTGCACACATGCATACGGAAAGCATAATATCCGGTCGAGATGCACATAAATAGAGTAAAGAACCTATCATTGACCGGTATACCTTTTGATCCACGGACTTACCTCCCGTGTCGAGGTCGAGATGCCCATTAGTTCCCATGGGTGTCTTGATGGGCTTGGCATCCTTCATCCGAAACTTGTTTAGAATGTCTTGAGTATACTTCGTTTGGCTAATGAAGGTGCCCTCTTGGAGTTGCTTCACTTGAAATCCCAAGAAATACTTCAACTCCCCCATCATAGACATCTCGAACTTTTGTGTCATGATCCTACTAAATTCTTCACATGTAGACTCGTTAGTAGACCCAAATATAATATCATCAACATAAATTTGGCATACAAACAGGTCATTTTCAAGAGTTTTAGTGAATAAAGTAGGATCGGCCTTTCCGACTTTGAAGCCATTAGCGATAAGGAAATCTCTAAGGCATTCATACCATGCTCTTGGGGCTTGCTTGAGCCCATAAAGCGCCTTAGAGAGTTTATAGACATGGTGAGGATACTCACTATCTTCAAAGCCGGGAAGTTGCTCAACATAGACCTCTTCCTTGATTGGTCCATTGAGGAAGGCACTTTTCACGTCCATTTGTTAAAGCTTAAAGCCATGGTAAGTAGCATAGGCCAATAAAATATGAATTGACTCAAGCCTATCTACGGGTGCATAGGTTTCACCGAAATCCAAACCTTCGACTTGGGAGTATCCCTTGGCCACAAGTCGAGCTTTGTTCCTTGTCACCACACCATGCTCATCTTGCTTGTTGCGGAAGACCCATTTGGTTCCTACAACATTTTGATTGGGACATGGAACTAAATGCCATACCTCATTCCTAGTGAAGTTGTTGAGCTCCTCTTGCATCGCCACCACCCAATCCGAATCTTGGAGTGCTTCCTCTACCCTGTGTGGCTCAATAGAGGAAACAAAAGAGTAATGCTCACAAAAATGTGCAACACGAGATCTAGTAGTTACCCCCTTATGAATGTCGCCGAGGATGGTGTCGACGGGGTGATCTCATTGGATTGCTTGGTGGACTCTTGGGTGTGGCGGCCTTTGTTCTTCATCCTCCTTGTCTTGATCATTTGTATCTCCCCCTTGATCATTGCCATCATCTTGAGGTGGCTCTTTTGCTTGATCTTCTACTTCATCAACTTGAGCTTCATCCTCATTTTGAGTTGGTGGAGATGCTTGCGTGGAGGAGGACGGTTGATCTTGTGCATTTGGAGGCTCTTCGGATTCCTTAGGACACACATCCCCAATGGACATGTTCCTTAGCGCGATGCATGGAGCCTCTTCATTACCTATCTCATCAAGATCAACTTGCTCTACTTGAGAGCCGTTAGTCTCATCAAACACAACGTCACAAGAAACTTCAACTTGTCCAGTGGACTTGTTAAAGACTCTATATGCCCTTGTGTTTGAATCATATCCTAGTAAAAAGCCTTCTACAGTCTTAGGAGCAAATTTAGATTTTCTACCTCTTTTAACAAGAATAAAACATTTGCTACCAAAGACTCTAAAATATGAAATATTGGGCTTTTTACCGGTTAGGAGTTCATAAGATGTCTTCTTGAGGATTCGGTGTAGATATAACCGGTTGATGGCGTAGCAGGCGGTGTTGACCGCCTCGGCCCAAAACCGATCCAAAGTCTTGTACTCATCAAGCATGGTCCTTGCCATGTCCAATAGAGTTCGATTCTTCCTCTCCACTACACCATTTTGTTGTGGCGTGTAGGGAGAAGAGAACTCATGCTTGATGCCCTCCTCCTCAAGGAAGCCTTCGATTTGAGAGTTCTTGAACTCCGTCCCGTTGTCGCTTCTGATTTTCTTGATCCTTAAGCCGAACTCGTTTTGAGCTCGTCTCAAGAATCCCTTTAAGGTTTCTTGGGTTTGAGATTTTTCCTGCAAAAAGAACACCCAAGTGAAGCGAGAATAATCATCCACTATTACAAGACAATGCTTACTCCCACCGATGCTTATGTAAGCAATCGGGCCGAATAGATCCATGTGGAGTAGCTCAAGCGGCCTGTCGGTCGTCATGATGTTCTTGTGTGGATGATGGGCTCCAACTTGCTTTCCTGCCTGGCATGCGCTACAAACCCTGTCTTTCTCAAAATGAACATTAGTTAATCCTAAAATGTGCTCTCCCTTTAGAAGCTTATGAAGATTCTTCATCCCAACATGTGCTAGTCGGCGATGCCAGAGCCAGCCCATGTTAGTCTTAGCAATTAAGCATGTGTCGAGTTCAGCTCTATCAAAATCTACCAAGTATAGCTGACCCTCTAGCACACCCTTAAATGCTATTGAATCATCACTTCTTCTAAAGACAGTGACACCTACATCAGTAAAGAGACAGTTGTAGCCCATTTTGCATAATTGAGATATGGAAAGCAAATTGTAATCTAATGAATCAACAAGAAAAACATTGGAAATGGAATGGTCAGGGGATATAGCTATTTTACCCAAACCTTTGACCAAACCTTGATTTCCATCCCCGAATGTGATAGCTCGTTGGGGATCCTGGTTTTTCTCGTAGGAGGAGAACATCTTCTTCTCTCCTGTCATATGGTTTGTGCACCCGTTGTTGAGTATCCAACTTGAGCCCCCGGATGCATAAACCTACAAAACAATTTTAGTTCTTGACTTTAGGTACCCAAACGGTTTTGGGTCCTTTGGCATTAGAAACAAGAACTTTGGGTACCCAAACACAAGTCTTGGAGCCCTTGTGTTTGCCCCCAACAAACTTGGCAACTATCTTGCCGGATTTGTTAGTCAAAACATAAGAAGCATCAAAAGTTTTAAATGAAAGACTATGTTCATTTGATGCACTAGGAGTTTTCTTCTTAGGCAACTTAGCACGGATTGGTTGCCTAGAGCTAGATGTCTCACCCTTATACATAAAAGCATGATTAGGGCTAGAGTGAGACTTCCTAGAGTGAATTCTCCTAATTTTGTCCTCGGGATAACCGACAGGGTATAAAATGTAACCCTCGTTATCCTGAGGCATGGGAGCCTTGCCCTTAACAAAGTTGGACAATTTCTTAGGAGGAGCATTAAGTTTGACATTGCCTCCCTGTTGGAAGCCAATGCCATCCTTGATGCCAGGGCGTCTCCCACTATAGAGCATACTTCTAGCAAATTTAAATTTTTCATTTTCTAAGTTATGCTCGGCAATTTTAGCATCTAATTTTGCTATATGATCATTTTGCTGTTTAATTAAAGACATGTGATCATGAATAGCATTAATATCAACATCTCTACATCTAGTGCAAATAGATACATGCTCAACGATAGATGTAGAGGGCTTGCAAGATTTTAATTCTACAACCTTAGCATGTAACATATCATTCTTAGTTCTAAGGTCTGAAATAGTAGCATTGCAAACATCAAAATCTTTAGCCTTAGCAAGCAATTTTTCATTTTCATTTCTAAGGCTACCAAGTGAAATGTTCAATTCTTCAATCCTAGCAAGTAAATCATCATTATCATCTCTAGAATTGGAAGTTGAAACATTACAAACATGAGAATCAACCTTAGCTATCAAATTAGCATTTTCATTTCTAAGGTTGGCAATAGTGTCATGGCATGTGCTTAGTTCACTAGTTAATTTCTCACATTTTTCTACCTCTAGAGCATAAGCATTTTTAACCTTAACATGCTTTTTATTTTCCTTGATTAGGAAGTCCTCTTGGGACTCCAAGAGATCATCCTTCTCATGAATGGCACTAATTAGCTCATTTAGTTTTTCTTTTTGTTCCATGTTAAGGTTGGCAAAAAGGGTACGCAAATTATCTTACTCATCACTAGAGGACTCATATCTAGTGGAGGATTTAGATTTAACCTTCTTCCTTTTGCCGTCCTTTGCCATGAGGCACTTGTGGCCGACGTTGGGGAAGAGAAGTCCCTTGGTGACGGCGATGTTGGCGGCATCCTCGTCGGAGGAGGAGTCGCTAGAGCTTTCTTCGGAGTCCCACTCTTGACAGACATGGGCATCGCCGCCCTTCTTCTTGTAGTATCTCTTCTTCTCCTTTCTTTTCCCCTTCTTGTCATCGCCCCTGTCACTGTCCCTAGAAATGGGACATTTAGCTATAAAGTGACCGGGCTTACCACACTTGTAGCAAACCTTCTTGGAACGGGATTTGTAATCCTTCCCCTTCCGTTGCTTGAGGATTTGGCGAAAGCTTTTGATGATTAAAGCCATCTCCTCGTTGTCGAGCTTTGAAGCGTCGATTGGTTGTCTACTTGGTGTAGACTCCTCCTTCTTCTCCTCTGTCGCCTTGAATGCCACCGGTTGTGCTTCGGATGTGGAGGGATCATCAAGCTCATTGATCTTCTTTGAGCCCTTGATCATACATTCAAAGCTCACAAAATTCCTGATAACTTCCTCGGGAGTCATTAGTGTGTATCTAGGATTACCACGAATTAATTGAACTTGAGTGGGGTTAAGGAAGATGAGTGATCTAAGAATAACCTTAACCACCTCGTGGTCATCCCATTTCTTGCTCCCGAGGTTGCGCACTTGGTTCACCAAGGTTTTGAGCCGGTTGTACATATCTTGTGGCTCCTCCCCTTGGCGAAGACGGAAGCGACCGAGCTCCCCCTCGATCGTTTCCCGCTTGGTGATCTTGGTGAGTTCATCACCCTCGTGCGCGGTCTTGAGTAGATCCCAAATCTCCTTCGCATTCTTCAACCCTTGCACCTTGTTGTATTCCTCTCTACTTAGAGAGGCGAGGAATATGGTTGTGGCTTGGGAGTTGAAGTGCTCGATTTGGGCTACTTCATCCTCATCATAGTTTTCATCCCCTACGGATGGTACCTGTGCACCAAACTCAACAACATCCCATATACTTTTGTGGAGCGAGGTTAGATGAAATCACATTAAATCACTCCACCTAGCGTAATCTTCACCATCAAAAGTTGGTGGTTTGCCTAATGGGACAGAAAGTAAAGGTGTATGTTTAGAAATGCGAGGGTAGCGTAGGGGAATCTTACTATACTTCTTACACTCTTGGCGCTTAGAAGTGACGGACGCCGCGTCGGAGCCGGAGGTGGATGCCGATGAAGAATCGGTCTTGTAGTAGACCACCTTCCTCATCCTCTTTTTCTTGTCCCCACTCCGATGCGGCTTGTGGGAAGAGGATTTCTCCTTCTTCTCTTTGTGCTGTGAAGATCTCTTCTCCTTCCCTTTGGAGGAGTCCTTCTTCTTCTCCTTCCTCTTGGTGCGGGACTCTTCCGATGAAGTGCTCATGTGGCTTGTAGTGGGCTTTTCACCGGTCTCCAACTCCTTATTGGCGTGATCTCCCGACATCACTTCGAGCGGTTAGGCTCTAATGAAGCACCGAGCTTTGATACCAATTGATAGTCGCCTAGAGGGGGGAGTGAATAGGGCGAAACTGAAATTTACAAATATAAACACAACTACAAGCCGGGTTAGCGTTAGAAATAAAAACGAGTCCGCGAGACAGGGTGCAAAACAAATCTCAAGCAAAATAAGGAGTGTGACACAAGGATTTGTTTTACCGAGGTTCGGTTCTCGCAAACCTACTCCCCGTTGAGGTGGTCACAAAGACCGGGTCTCTTTCAACCCTTTCCCTCTCTCAAACGGTCCCTCCGACCGAGTGAGCTTCTCTTCTCAAATCAAAACTGGGAACAAAACTTCCCCGCAAGGGCCACCACACAATTGGTGCCTCTTACCTTGATTACAATGGAGTTTTGATCATAAGAACAAGTGAGAAAGAAAAGAAGCAATCCAAGCGCAAGAGCTCAAAAGAACACGGCAAATCTCTCTCGCTAATTACTAAAGCCTTGTGTGGAATTGGAGAGGATTTGATCTCTTTGGTGTGTCTAGAATTGAATGCCTAGCTCTTGTAAGTGGTTGAGAAGTGGAAAACTTGGATGCAATGAATGGTGGGTGGTTGGGGGTATTTATAGCCCCAACCACCAAACTAGCCGTTTGGTGGGGCTGACTGTCGTATGGTGCACCGGACAGTCCGGTGCACACCGGACATGTCCGGTGCACCAGCCACGTCACCAAAGCCGTTGGGATTTGACCGTTGGAGCTCTGTCTTCTGGGCCCGCCTAGATGTCCGGTGGCGCACCGGACATGTACTGTAGAGTGTTCGGTGCGCCAGTATGGGCGTGCCTGACTTCTGCGCGCGCTGGCGCGCATTTAATGCACTTGCAGGTAGCCGTTGGCGCCGAAGTAGCCGTTGCCCCACAGTTACACCGGACAGTCCGGTGTACACCAGACATGTCCGGTGAATTATAGCGGAGCAGCCGTTGCGAATTCCCGAGGCTGCCAAGTTCCAGAGCCGCGTCCTCTTGGAGCACCGGACACTGTCCGGTGTACACCGGACAGTCCGGTGAATTATAGCGCGCCGGCTCTGAAAATTCCCGAGGCTGAGGAGTTCAGCGCGAAGTCCCCTGGTGCACCGGACACTGTCCGGTGGCACACCGGACAGTCCGGTGCGCCAGACTAGGGAGCCTTTCGGGATGCTTTTAGCTCTCTATTTTGAACCCAACATTGGTCCTTTTAATTGGCCTGTTGTGAACCTTTGGCACTTGTATAACTTATACACTAGAGCAAACTAGTTAGTCCAATTATTTGTGTTGGGCAATTCAACCACCAAAATTATTTAGGAACTAGGTGTAAGCCTAATTCCCTTTCAAAATGCAAAACACCACTATATTGGAATCAAACTGGAGAAAGTCAAGTATTTGGTCCAGAAATTCTTCAAGAAGCAGAGAAGCAAGTGTAGATTATCAGAGAGAATATGAAAACAGCCCAGTCAAGGCAGAAAAGCTATGTAGACAATAGAAGAGAATTGATCTTTGAAGTTGGAGACTTCGTATATCTTAAAGTTTCCCCAATGAGAGGAATGAAAAGATTTAAGGTTAAAGGCAAATTATCTCCTCGCTATATCGGCCCATTCCAAATTTTGGAAAGAAAAGGAGAAGTAGCATATGAGTTGGAGCTACCCAACAGTTTATCAGACGTGCATGACGTATTTCATGTATCACAACTTAAGAAATTCTTAAGAGTACCGGAGGAACAATTACCTACGGAAGAACTCAACGTTAATAAAAATTTGAATTATTCAGAGTATCCTATCAGAATTTTGGAAACATCTCGCATAATTACTTAGAGTAAAGTTATCAACATATGCAAAGTTCAGTGGAGTCATCATTCGGAAGATGAGGCCACTTGGGAAAGAGAAGATGAACTCAGAGCTCAATTCCCCCATCTATTTTCAGAAGTTCCTTAATCTCGAGGACGAGATTCTTTTTAGGGGGTAGGTTTGTAACACCTCAAAACCATCAACTAAAAATAATGCATTTAAATTATTAGTAGCAATTATAGTAAATAATTTTTTTCTTTCAAGTGTTTGATCTTACTTAACTTTAGAATAATTTTTGTTTGCTCATGTTTGATTGATGTTTGTTTTTTTAAAATTTCTTTTATAATGAAAATCCAATTAATTAATATGAGAACTTGGTCCAAAAAATAATAAATTCTTTCATGATAAATATGGTTAGTATAATTATTATGAATTTTTAGAGATATTTAAAAATATATTTATTTATATTTTTGGGAAATAAGGATAAAAAAAATGAAACCCTAGCTACGCGGCCAAAGTCGGCCAATTAGGCCCAGCCGGCCGCCATCTCCTCTATTCCCTCCCCCCCTCTCTTACGTGTGGGCCCCACACTTGGCCTCTCCCCTTCTCCCTCCTCGCGTCGTTCCGCGCCGCCGCCGCACCATGCACGTGCGCCCGATCGGTCGCGTCGGTCAAGCCGCTCGCCGACCTGACTGAGCCGCCCGAGCCGCCCTCTCCTCTTCCTCTGACCGGAAACGGCCACCTCCTCCTCTCCCTCTCCACTTTCTCCTCCATTAAGGACGTTGTCGCAATTATTGGAGCCTTGAAGCCGCCAGCCACCTCCCTCCCCTGGCGCCCCTTCCTCTCCCCTCAACCTCTATAAAAACCAGCCAAGCCAAACATCTCTCTACTCCCCTACTGAACTCGCCATCTCCCTCACATCACCTCTCTCTCTTCCTCGTGAAACCAGTCCCTAGAGCCTTGTCGGACCGTCCGTGTCGGAGCCCCGCCGGACCGTCCGCGCCCTCGCCTCGCCGTTCATGCCCGAGCCCGCCCGGACCGTCCGCGCCCGCCTCGCCGGAGCCGTCCGCTCCCACGCCGTCCGTTCCCCACGCCGTGCGCCCTCCCGTTCCTCACAAGGTTGAAGACAACCTGGAAATAGTTTTGTTAATTTTATAAAACATATTTTGAATTAGCTTATGAATTTTGTAAATTATTGTTGTGATATTGGAATGTTGTGATTTGAAATTCATATGTATGTGAATTATTGGTATATGTACGCGAATTGTTATTAGTCATATTATTTCTTTACAATGATTTTAGAATGTTGGATTAGAAAGATGTATTACGAAATTTGGTAGAGTTGTGCAGTAGTAAAAAATACTAGATAAGTGATTTCATAATTAATTTTGTTTACGATGAATTTTAGAGTTTATCTAGAAGTTATAATCAAAAGTTCATTTAGGCTCACTAAATAAATAATGTAAACTTCTTAACACGGAATTAGTAAGTGGTGTGGAATTCATAATAATGCAGGAATTATAGGTTAATCGGCGATCTAATTTATTATTAAATGTTTTGACCTCTGATTATTATTATAATAATGTTTTATTTTAGAAAGAAAGGATTAAACTAAAAAGATCTCATTATTCATAATAGAATTAATTAATTGGTAATTTATTTCTGTAGAATTGGTTAAGTTATTACATCTAAGCTATGTTAGGTATAGGGGTGGATAATGAGCCAGCTCGGCTCGGCTCGACTCATTAAGTTAACGAGCCACAGAATCAGCTCAGCTCGGCTTGGCTCGTTTATGAGCTCGAGCTGGCTCGTTTAGCTTGCGAGCCAGAGCAGAAAAAAAGAATATGTACATAATAATTAATTTTTAGTTAATTTCAAACTAATTTAACAATAGAAAATAGTAATTATACTCATAGTTTCACAAACCACGTCAATGTAACACCAAATTAGCACAATTCATCTCTCATCAATTCACATACATGTTCATCAGTTTAACCCACAATTATATTTGCAATGACCAAATTAACACATAGACATAGTTCATTAATCATTAGTTTAACTCATAGGCCATAGACACCTCACATATATATAATATGTTCATCAATTATTCTATAAATGATATGCATATAGTTTCATTTTGTTGGAATGTGGTAGCTCGTTTAGCTCGCGAGCTGGCTCGTTAACGAACCGAGCTGGCTCATTAACGAACCGAGCTAGGATGTCAGCTCAGCTCGTGAAAAATTCAAACGAGCCTGTCGGGAACCATAATTAGGGGTACCCTCAAGTCTTCTAATTCTCAGCTGGTAACCCCATCAGCATAAAGCTGCAAAGGCCTGATGGGTGCGATTAAGTCAGGGATCGGTCCATTCGAGGGACTCGATCACGCCTCACCCGAGCCTAGCCTCGGACACGGGCAGCCGACCCCGGAGGATCTCTGTCTCGCCCGAGGCCCCCGTCCAGCGACGAACATACTTCCGGCTCGCCCGAGGCCCTGTCTTCGCCAAGAAGCAACCCTGACCAAATCGCCACGCCAACCGACCAGATCGCAGGAGCATTTAATGCAAAGGTGGCCTGACACCTTTATCCTGACACGCGTCCTCCAGTCGACAGAGCCGAAGTGACCACAGTCACTTTGCCGCTCCACTGACTGGCCTAACAGAAGGACAGCGCCGCCTGCGCCGCTCCGACTGTTGTGCCGCTCGACAGAGTGAGGCTGACAGGCAGTCAGGCCCGACCTCAGGCACCATAGGAAGCTCCGCTCCGCGCGACCCAGGGCTCGGACTCGGGCTCAGCCCCGGAAGACGGCGAACTCCGCTCCACCCGACCTAGGGCTCGGACTCGGGCTCAGCCCCGGAAGACGACGAACTCCGCTCCGCCCGACCCAGGGCTCGGACTCGGGCTCAGCCCCGGAAGACGGCGAACTCCGCTCCGCCCGACCCAGGGCTCGGACTCGGGCTCAGCCCCGGAAGACGGTGAACTCCGCTCCGCCCGACCCAGGGCTCGGACTTAGGCTCAGCCCCAGAAGACGACGAACTCCGCTCCGCCCGACCCAGGGCTCGGACTTGGGCTCGGCCCCAGAAGACGACGAACTCCGCTTCGCCCGACCCCAGGGCTCGGACTCAGCCCTGGCCTGAGCCGACGGTCTCCGCCTCGCCCGACCCAGGGGCTCGGACTCGACCACGGCCACGGAAAACAGACTCGACCTCGACCTCGGAGGAGCCTCCACAACGCCCAACCTAGGGCGCGGACCGACCACGTCGACAGGAGGCACCATCATTACCCTACCCCAAGCTGACTCAGGCTACGGGGAATAAAACCGGCGTCCCATCTGGCTCGCTCCGCCAGATAGGCAATGATGGCGCCCCGCACGCTCTGTGACGATGGCGGCTCTCAGCCCCCTTACGGAAGCAAGAGGACGTCAGCAAGGACTCGACAGCCCCGACAGCTATCCTTCCGCCAGGCTCCAGCGCTCCTCCGACGGCCATGACACCACACGAACCGGGTGCCAAAACCTCTCCGGCTGCCACAACGGCATGTACTTAGGGCGCTAGCTCTTTTCCGCTAGACACGTAGCACTTTGCTACACCCCCCATTGTACACCTGGATCCTCCCCTTACGTCTATAAAAGGAAGGACCAGGGCCCTCTTACAGAGGGTTGGCCGCGCGGGGACGAGGACGGGACAGGCGCTCGCGTGAGGCCGCTCGCTCCTCCTCCCGCGTGGACGCTTGTAACCCCCTACTGCAAGCGCACCCGACCTGGGCGCGGGACGAACACGAAGGCCGCGGGATTTCCACCTCTCTCACGCCCGTCTCCGGCCGCCTTTCCTTCCCCCCTTCGCGCTCGGCCTCGCGCCGACCCATCTGGGCTGGGGCACGCGGCGACATTTCACTCGTCGGCCCAGGGACCCCCCGGTCTCGAAACGCCGACAGTTGGCGCGCCAGGTAGGGGCCTGCTGCGTGTTGACGAACAGCTTCCCGTCAAGCTCCAGATGGGCAGTCTCCAGCAACCTCTCTAGCCTGGGACAGTGCTCCGTTTCGGGAGTCTTGAGTTCATGTCCCTCGACGGCAGCTACGACATGATACTCCTTCCCCCGCCGTGCGACAGCGGCAATGGCGGCCGACAGCCCGCCCGCCGGCGGCGGAATCGACGACGTCTTCCCTGCGTGGTGGAAGAACAACATTCGAGCTCACCCCGCCCTCTCCCCCACCGACGGAGGAGGAGGCGGGGCAACCAAGGCCAAGCAGGAGACGGCCCCTCGTCGGCTATCGAGCAAGTCGACGGCGCCGGTGCCCCAACGGGGGGCGCGTCAGGCATCGACCTCACGTTTGAGACGAAGACGAGCGCTGTCTCCCCGCAACACGCCAATTCCGAGCAAACGGACGACGCCAGCACGCTCGCGAAAGGCTTGCTGGGCATCACCCTCGTGCCTGAGACGACGATGCAGTCAGTCCCCGACGTGACTTCATCACCGCCCGTCGACCAAGAGGTACCGACTGATTCCCATCTCACGCCCCTTGGATTCAGCCTCGACCCGCCAAGCGGCTTCGCTTCGGCGGACGCTCTCGTAGAGGCGAGTCCAAACCCTCTGGGGTATCGTATGCGGTCACCCTGGGACCGGCTGACGGACGTCTCGACCTACGGGCCCTCGGGGTCCGAGGGAGATGACGAGCCCGACTTCTGTTGGGATTTCTCCGAACTTGGTAACCCCAGTGCCATGCGGGACTTCATGACCGCATGCGACTACTGCCTTTCCGACTGTTCCGACGATAGCCACAGCCTCGGCGACGAGGACTGCGGCCCAAGTCGTGAATGTTTCCACGTCGATCTAGGGGGTCCCTCCGAAAGCAACCATCTCGGTATGCCGGAGAACGGCGATCTCCCTAGGCCTGTGCCTCGCGTTGACATCCTACGGGAGCTAGCTGTGGTCCCCGTTTAGGCGGGGGGTCATGACCCACAGCTCGAGCAAATCTGCGGGGTGCAGGCCAGGCTCGACGAGGGAGCAGGAGCACTTGAGCCGATCCACCGGGACGTCGGGCAGGAATGGGCGGGCCAGCCTCCGGCCGGAGAAATGCATCATCTACCCCAGAGTATCCAGCACCGCATCGCCGACGATGTCAGGGTAAGGCCGTCGCCCGCTTCCAGTGGGGTCGGCCAGAACCTGGCTGCAGCGGCAATGCTTCTCCGCGCGATGCCGAGCCATCAACCACCGAGGGGCGGCGAATCCAGGGAGAGCTCAAGAATCTCCTGGAGGGCGCCGCGGTCCGACGGGCCGAGAGCTCCGCCTCCCGGAGGCAGGGGTACCCCTCGGAACATCGTGCCGCGACTTCCCGATTCATGCGGGAAGCCTCGGTCCACACCGGGCGCACGCACAACACAGCGCCTGCGGCCCTGAGACGCCTCGGCAACGAGCACCATCACCACGACCGTCGGGCCCACCTCGACGAGAGGGTGCGCCGAGGCTACCACCCCAGGCGTGGAGGACACTACGATAGCGGGGAGGACCGGAGTCCCTCGCCCGAACCACCCGGTCCGCAGGCCTTCAGCCGTGCCATACGACGGGCGTCGTTCCTGACCCGGTTCCGACCCCCGACTACTATCACAAAGTACTCGGGGGAGACGAGACCGGAACAATGGCTCGCGGACTACCGGCTGGCCTGCCAACTGGGTGGAACGGACGATGACAACCTCATCATCCGCAACCTCCCCCTGTTCCTCTCCGACACCGCTCGCGCCTGGTTGGAGCACCTGCCTCCGGGGCAGATCTCCAACTGGGACGACCTGGTCCAAGCCTTCGTCGGCAATTTCCAGGGCACGTACGTACGCCCTGGAAACTCCTGGGACCTCCGAAGCTGCCAACAGCAGCCGGGAGAGTCTCTCCGGGACTACATCCAGCGATTCTCGAAGCAGCGCACCGAGCTGCCCAACATCACTGATTCAGATGTCATCGGCGCGTTCCTCGCCGGCACCACCTTCCGCGACCTGGTGAGCAAGCTGGGTCGCAAGACCCCCACCAGGGCGAGCGAGCTGATGGACATCGCCACCAAGTTCGCCTCTGGCCAGGAGGCGGTTGAGGCTATCTTCCGGAAGGACAAGCAGCCCCAGGGCCGCCCACCGGAAGATGCCCCCAAGGCGTCAACTCAGCGCGGCGCCAAGAAGAAGCGCAAGAAGAAGTCGCAAGCGAAACGCGACGCCGCCGACGCGGACCTTGTCGCCGCCGCCGAGTACAAGAACCCTCGGAAACCTCCCGGAGGTGCCAACCTCTTCGACAAGATGCTCAAGGAGCCGTGCCCCTATCATCAGGGGCCCGTCAAGCACACCCTTGAGGAGTGCGCTATGCTTCGGCGCCACTTCCACAGGGTCGGGCCACCCGCGGAGGGTGGCAGGGCTCGCGACGACGACAAGAAGGAAGATCACCAGGCAGGAGAGTTCCCCGAGGTCCGCGACTGCTTCATGATATACGGTGGGCAAGCGGCGAACGCCTCGGCTCGACACCGCAAGCAAGAGCGTCGGGAGGTCTGTTCGGTGAAGGTGGCGGCGCCAGTCTACCTAGACTGGTCCGACAAGCCCATCACCTTCGACCAAGCTGACCACCCCGATCACGTGCCGAGCCCGGGAAAATACCCGCTCGTTGTCGACCCCGTCATCGGCGACGTCAGGCTCACCAAGGTCCTCATGGACGGAGGCAGCAGCCTCAACATCATCTACGCCGAGACCCTCGGGCTCCTGTGTGTCGATCTGTCCTCGGTCCGGGCAGGCGCTGCGCCTTTCCACAAGATCATCCCCGGGAAGCGCGTCCAGCCCCTCGGACAACTCGACCTTCCCGTCTGCTTCGGAACGCCCTCCAACTTCCGAAGGGAGACCCTTACGTTCGAGGTGGTCGGGTTCCGAGGAACCTACCACGCGGTACTGGGGAGGCCATGCTACGCGAAGTTCATGGTCGTCCCCAACTACACCTACCTCAAGCTCAAGATGTCGGGCCCCAACGGGGTCATCACCGTCGGCCCCACGTACAAACACGCGTTCGAATGCGACGTGGAGTGCGTGGAGTACGCCGAGGCCCTCGCCGAGTCCGAGGCCCTCATCGCCGACCAGGAAAGCCTCTCTAAGGAGGTGCCAGACGTGAAGCGTCACGCTGGCAACTTCGAGCCAGCGGAGACGGTTAAGTTCATCCCCCTCGACCCCAGCAGCGACGCCTCCAAGCAGATCCGGATCGGCTCCGAGCTCGATCCCAAATAGGAAGCAGTGCTCGTCGACTTTCTCCGCGCGAATGCCGACGTCTTCGCGTGGAGTCACTCAGACATGCCCGGCATACCGAGGGATGTCGCCGAGCACTCGCTGGACATCCGAGCTAGAGCCCGACCCATCAAGCAGCCTCTGCGCCGATTCGACGAAGAGAAGCGCAGAGCCATAGGCGAGGAGATCCACAAGCTAATGGCGGCAGGGTTCATCAAAGAGGTATTCCATCCCGAATGGCTTGCCAACCCTGTGCTTGTGAGAAAGAAAGGAGGGAAATGGCGGATGTGTGTAGACTACACTGGTCTAAACAAAGCATGTCCGAAGGTTCCCTACCCTCTGCCTCGCATCGATCAAATCGTGGATTCCACTGCTGGGTGCGAAACCCTGTCTTTCCTCGATGCCTACTCCGGGTATCACCAAATCAGGATGAAGGAGTCCGACCAGCTCGCGACTTCTTTCATCACGCCCTTCGGCATGTACTGCTATGTCACCATGCCGTTCGGCTTGAGGAATGCGGGCGCGACGTACCAGCGGTGCTTGAACCATGTGTTTGGCCAACACATTGGCCGGACGGTCGAGGCCTACGTCGATGACATCGTAGTCAACACGAGGAAAGCCTCTGACCTCCTTTCCGACCTTGAAGTGACATTCCGATGTCTCAAGGCGAAAGGCGTGAAGCTCAATCCCGAAAAGTGTGTCTTCGGGGTGCCTCGAGGCATGCTCTTGGGGTTCATCGTCTCCGAGCGGGGCAACGAAGCCAACCCGGAGAAGATCGCAGCCATCACCAGCATGGGGCCCATCAAGGACTTAAAAGGCGTACAGAGAGTCTGGGATGTCTTGCGGCTCTGAGCCGCTTCATCTCACGCCTCGGCGAAAGAGACCTGCCTCTATACCGCCTCTTAAGGAAGGCTGAGTGCTTCACTTGGACCCCCGAGGCCGAGGAAGCCCTCGGGAACCTGAAGGTGCTCCTCACGAATGCGCCCATCTTGGTGCCCCCCGCTGCTGGAGAAACCCTCTTGATCTACGTCGCCGCGACCACTCAGGTGGTTAGCGCCACGATTGTGGTTGAGAGACGAGAAGAGGGGCATGCATTGCCCGTCCAGAGGCCAGTCTACTTCATCAGCGAGGTACTGTCCGAGACCAAGATCCGCTACCCACAAGTTCAGAAGCTGCTGTACGCGGTGATCCTGATGCGGCAGAAGCTGCGACACTACTTCGAGTCTCATCCGGTAACTGTGGTGTCATCCTTCCCCCTGGGGGAGATCATCCAGTGCCGAGAGGCCTCGGGTAGGATCGCGAAGTGGGCGGTGGAAATTATGGGCGAAACAATCTCGTTCGCCCCTCGGAAGGCCATCAAGTCCCAGGTCTTGGCGGACTTCGTGGCTGAATGGGTCGACGCCCAGCTCCCAATAGCTCCGATCCAACCGGAGCTCTGGACCATGTTCTTCGATGGGTCGCTGATGAAGACAGGAGCCGGCGCAGGCCTACTCTTCATCTTGCCCCTCGGGAAGCACCTACGCTACGTGCTACGCCTCCATTTCCCGGCGTCCAACAATGTGGTTGAGTACGAGGCTCTGGTCAACGTGTTGCGGATCGCCATCGAGCTAGGGGTCCGACGCCTCGACGCTCGCGGTGACTCGCAGCTCGTCATCGACCAAGTCATGAAGAACTCCCACTACCGCGACCCGAAGATGGAGGCCTACTGCGATGAGGTTCGGCGCCTAGAAGACAAGTTCTACGGGCTCGAGCTCAACCACATCGCCCAGCGCTACAACGAGACTGCAGACGAGCTGGCTAAAATAGCCTCGGGGCGAACAACGGTTCCCCTGGACGTCTTCTCCCGAGACCTGCATCAACCCTCCATCAAGATGGACGACACGCCCGAGCCGGAGGCACCCTCGGCCCAGCCCGAGGTACCCTCGGCTTAGTCCGAGGCACCCTCGGCACGGCCCGAGGCACCCTCAGCTCGGCCCGAGGCACCCTCGGTTCAGCCCGAGGCACCCTCGGCACCCGAGGGTGAGGCACTGCGCGTCGAGGAGGAGCGAAGCGGGGTCACGCCTAATCAAAACTGGCAGACCCCGTACCTGAAATATCTCCACCGAGGAGAGCTACCCCTCGACCGAGCCGAGGCTCGGCGGTTGGCGCGACGCGCCAAGTCGTTCGTCTTGCTTGGAGATGGGAAGGAGCTCTACCACCGCAGCCCCTCGGGCATCCTCCAGCGATGCATTTCCATCGCCGAAGGTCAGGAACTCCTACGAGAAATACACTCAGGGGCTTGCGGCCACCACGCAGCACCTCGAGCCCTTGTCGGAAATGCTTTCCGGCAAGGTTTCTACTAGCCGACGGCGGTGGCCGACGCCACTAGAATTGTCCGCACCTGCGAAGGGTGTCAGTTCTACGCAAGGCAGAACCACCTGCCTGCTCAGGCTCTGCAGATCATACCCATCACCTGGCCTTTTGCTGTGTGGGGTCTGGACCTCGTCGGCCCCTTGCAGAAGGCACCCGGGGGCTACACGCACCTGTTGGTCGCCATCGACAAATTCTCCAAGTGGATCGAGGTCCGACCCCTAAACAGCATCAGGTCCGAGCAGGCGGTCGCGTTCTTCACCAACATCATCCATCGCTTCGGGGTCCCGAACTCCATCATCACCGACAACGGCACCCAGTTCACCGGCAGGAAGTTCCTGGACTTCTGCGAGGATCACCACATCTGGGTGGACTGGGCCGCCGTGGCTCACCCCATGACGAATGGGCAAGTAGAGCGCGCCAACGGCATGATTCTACAAGGACTCAAGCCTCGGATCTACAACGACCTCAACAAATTCGGCAAGCGATGGATGAAGGAACTCCCCTTGGTGGTCTAGAGTCTGAGGACGACACCGAGCCGAGCCACGGGCTTCACGCCGTTCTTTCTAGTCTATGGGGCCGAGGCCATCTTGCCCACAGACTTAGAATACGGTTCCCCGAGGACGAGGGCCTATGCTGACCAAAGCAACCAAGCTAATCGAGAAGACTCGATGGACCAGCTGGAAGAGGCTCGGGACAAGACCTTACTACACTCGGCGCGGTACCAGCAGTCCCTGCGACGCTACCACGCCCGAGAGGTCCGGTCCCGAGACCTCCAGGTGGGCGACCTGGTGCTTCGGCTACGACAGGACGCCCGAGGGCGGCACAAGCTCACGCCTCCCTAGGAAGGGTCGTTCGTCATCGGCAAAGTTCTGAAGCCCGGAACGTACAAGCTGGCCAACAGTCAAGGCGAGGTCTACAGCAACGCTTGGAACATCCAACAGCTACATCGCTTCTACCCTTAAGATGTTTTCAAGTTGTTCATATACCTCGCTTCCATGCAAAGTTTAGTCATCAAGGAAGGGTCAGCCTTGCCTCGGCAAAGCCCGACCCTCCCTCGGGGGCTAAAAGGGGGGAACCCCCTCTGCGTCGAAATTTTCCTCGAAAAAAGATCCTTTCTGCCAAAATGTCTTTCGTGCTTTTCGACTACTTCGAAAGTGGATCCTGAAAACGACGGAGTACACGTAAGTAGCCAAGGCTGACCGAGCCGAGGGACTCCTACGCCTCCGGGATACGGATACCTCACTCATCACCTTCTGCGATAAGTAACTCACGTTCAGATAAGTGATTCCGCGGACCGAACAAGTCTTCACGTTCGAAAGCTCCTCTGCCGAAGCGATTCTTCGAGCCTTCTCGACTGCGTCGGTGACAGAACCCTATGGACGGGTAAGAGTGCGCGTAAGCGGCAAGGGCAACCGAGCCGAGGGATTCCTACACCTCCGGGATACGGATACCTCACTCATCACCTTCCGTGAGAAGCAACTCTCGCTCGCACAGACAATTCTGTTATCGACGAAAAAGTCCAGATACTCGAAACAAGAGGAAAAGAAACGCAGCTTTACAACACGGCGAGGGTGTGTTTGGGCCTCGACGGCCGCAGAAAACACACGCTACAAGATAATCCGATCCTGCAGGCTCGGATCTTGACGGTTGAAGGGAGCAGCAGCACCCTCGGCGTCAACTACACATTCGGCGAGGTCCGACCTAGCCTCCGACGATGACACGGTCCGAGGGTCTCCACTCTGAAGGACGACTTCATCATCACGCCCGGGCCATCGCCGCCCGGGTCTCCTCCAAGAATCCGGCTCGAGCAGGCGGCTCGGCTGGTCACCCCGAGGCCTCGGCCAGCTATCCCCCGAAGACATCAGCCTGGCCCGAGGCCTCGGCAGATCAACTCCGGTGTCGGTCCCGCTAACGGACGACCCGGCCAGGCTCCGGCCGACCAAGTCTTCTTTTCGAGCCAACTCTGCCTCTGTCCGTGCTGACGCCGCTACCCCTGGCTTCGGCTCATCGAAGAGCGGCCGAGGGGTTCCTTGAACTAAGCAAGAGAAGCCTCGGACAGCAAGGCCGACCGAGCCGAGGGACTCCTACGCCTCCGGGATACGGATACCTCACTCGTCACCTTTGCACGGGGCGACTCACGCTTGGTGAAGCGGTTTAGACAACCAACAGGCGAGTCTTAGTGCTCGAAAATGAGGAAAAAACACGGCTCCGTGCCAAAAATACATACATGTTTAGGCCTTGACAGCCACAATGAACAAAAACATTGGCATTCAAGGTGCCATTACAAACGGAACTCCGGTTCCGTCCCCGCGGGTATGAACAACCTCCACACCGAGGAGCCTGCGGGGAGACGAGTTCCGGGCGGCTCGCCAGCGACCTCTGCAGCAGCAGCCATGGTCCCAGGACGGACGTGGCCACCGAAAGGCTCTCGTTTGCATTCCCACTCAAGGGACGTGAACCAGCCATCAAAGCCAAAGAGCGGGCCGCTCCAAAGCGCACCGGCAGGTCCTCGCTCCCGTCCTCGCCACGAAAGCGAGGAAGAGGGCGGAATGTTGCATCCTAGCTGGGCAGCAATAGTTCGCCTTCCCCGGCATGGCTGGAGGACGCCTCCTTCGCAGAGCTAGAGGATGGTTTCCACCACCAGAAGCTGGAAGAGGAGCTGGCCAGCCGACCCGCGCGGGAGGTAGAGCCCCGGCTCGCCTCGCTCTCCGCCCCAGCAAGGATGATGAACATCCTTGAAGCTGAGGGCGGGACCGAGATCACAGCCCGACTTGCTTCTCCCCATCCAGGGGCTGGTGGTCACCGTCTTGGGCGACCGCCGGCGGAGGGGTGCAGCCGGGCTGCATGATGAAAATCCTTGAAGCCGACCGATGGCTGAAAGGTACCGACTCCCACGGAGTTGCTTTCCTCCAACGACAAGGCGAAAGGACTGTGGGCACCCCCCATCCGGGGGCTCGGAAGGTGGAAAGACACGATGCATAAGGGAGCGCGAAGACATGGTCGCCTTTCAAGGGGGTCACCCTCCTTTTAAAGGCGACTCTCCCTACTTGCGCCCCCAGCCGTCGTGGGCTGAGTCTTCTCCAAACACGCTCCAAGGTCCTCCCCCTACGGCGTGGGGGCTGGGTCCCACACGTCATGCAAGCCGGCCCAGAGCAGAAGAAGCCAAACCGCCGCGCGCGGTGCATGCAACCGCCCAATGGTTACAAGCAATTCTCCACTTTCGCCCAGACCAGCGGGCGAAAGGGCGGGCAGCCATGCAGGCGGCATGCAACCGCGCCAAGTGGGCGCACCTCTCCAACTTCCAACGCGCCCAGCATGGAAGCCCAAGCCCACGCGTCATGCGACCGGCACGCCGGTCGCTACGTGCAAGCAACTGCACCGCCACTCGCACCACTGCCACGCCTCCTCGACTGTGGAACCAGTACCGCGACTCGAGGCAACCCTGCATACGACCCAGCAGTGCCAGCCAGGCGCGACGGTCAATGCGGCCAAAAACGGGACAGCAGTGATGGCGGTGGCAGGCGGGCGGGAGCGGCGGTACGTCGTCAGCCAAGCTTACGTCCCATCCTAGGGCAGTGAGAGAGCCCTCTCTCACGGCGTGAAGACGACGCGCCCGTGTTCTGTTCCTCGAATGGCTCGCGCACGCGCAACGGCCGCCCCGCGAACCACTCGCCCCGTCGCATTAACCTTGCGGCGGGACAGGCGGCGACTCTGGCAGGGGAAGCGAGCGACGCTTCGCCTTCGCCATAATGACCGCGTCAAAAAAGGTACGTCGCGTCATTCGATTTCGTGTCCTTTTCCTTTTCCTCTTTCTCTCTCTTACAACAGGGACCGGGAAAGGGGGATACCCCGAAAAGGACCCTTCTCCGTGAAGGAAACAGGCTCCGAGCCTCCCTACTGATCAGAGGTTCGAAGGCTGGCCCCTCGGAGGGGTTCAACAGCCGCCTCAGAGCACGTGGGCTCCACACCCACTACTGGTCAGAGGTTCGAAGGCCGGCCCCTCGGAAGGGTTCAACGGCTGCCTCAGGCCACTCGGGCTCCACGCCCACTACTGATTAGAGGTTCGTAGGCTGGCCCTCGAAGGGTTCACAGCCGCCTCAGACACAGAGCGAGGGATGACCATGGGTACGTTCGATACATAACCAAGGCTCGGGCTACGCTCCCGAGGTACCCTAGGACATTTCCGAGACAAGCGGGAACGATCTTGTAACGGAATCCCATCAGAGGGAGGCATCGAGCCCTTGGACCCCGTTGACAGGGGACCGGGTCCGGCAGATCACCCGCAGGTACTTTTGGGCGCGCCTCTGGGCCTCTAGCCGACCCCTAACAAATGGGGCACGAACGTCCGCTCGGATTACCCGCCAGCAGATAACCGGAGACACCATGTTCGGCGCCCACCGAGGGCAACATGGCACTTCCCCCCCCCCTCCTCCTTGTGGAAAGGCGACGCAGGGGCGTATGTAAAAAAGTTGAGTCTGTCCCTGATCGTCCTCTCGCCCTGTGCAGAGGCTCTGGGGCTGCTCTCGCAAACCCGGCTCCGGCCAAACCGTTGACAGCGTCAACATACCAGCCCGAGAACTTGGAACCCGACCGTGCACCCGGGCTACGACCAGCTCGCATGAGGGAACGACCAGACCAGCCGAAGCATTACGCGAGGCATTAAGACCTCGGAGGAGTCAAACCACTCCTCCGAGGCCTCGGGGGCTACACCCGGCGGGTGCGCTCGCGCGCACCCACCGGAACAAAACGCAACCGATAAAGGCTGGTCCCCTTGCAAAAAAAGTGCGACGAAAGCCTCCAAGCGAGTGCTAACACTCCCTTCGAGGCTCGGGGGCTACTATCGGGGACCATAATTAGGGGTACCCTCAAGTCTCCTAATTCTCAGCTGGTAACCCCCATCAGCATAAAGCTGCAAAGGCCTGATGGGTGCGATTAAGTCAGGGATCGGTCCATTCGAGGGACTCGATCACGCCTCGCCCGAGCTTAGCCTCGGACACGGGCAGCTGACCCCGGAGGATCGCCGTCTCGCCCGAGGCCCCCCTCCAGCGACGAACATACTTCCGGCTCGCCCGAGGCCCTGTCTTCGCCAAGAAGCAACCCTGACCAAATCGCCACGCCAACCGACCAGATCGCAGGAGCATTTAATGCAAAGGTGGCCTGACACCTTTATCCTGACACGCGTCCTCCAGTCGACAGAGCCGAAGTGACCGCAGTCACTTCGCCGCTCCACTGACTAGCCTGACAGAAGGACAGCGCCGCCTGTGCCGCTCCGACTGCTGTGCCGCTCAACAGAGTGAGGCTAACAGGCAGTAAGGCCCGACCTCAGGCACCATAGGAAGCTCCGCTCCGCCCGACCTAGGGCTCGGACTCGGGCTCAGCCCCGGAAGACGGCGAACTACGCTCTGCCCGACCCAGGGCTCGGACTCGGGCTCAGCCCCGGAAGACGGCGAACTCCGCTCCGCCCGACCCAGGGCTCTGACTCGGGCTCAGCCCCGGAAGACGGCGAACTCCGCTCCGCCCGACCTAGGGCTCGGACTTGGGCTCAGCCCCAGAAGACGATGAACTCCGCTCCGCCCGACCCAGGGCTCAGACTTGGGCTCGGCCCCAGAAGACGACGAACTCTGCTTCGCCCGACCCCAGGGCTCGGACTCAGCCCTGGCCTCAGCCGACGGTCTCCGCCTCGCCCGACCCAGGGGCTCGGACTCGACCACGGCCACGGAAGACAGACTCGACCTCGACCTCGGAGGAGCCTCCACATCGCCCAACCTAGGGCGCGGACCGACCACGTCGACAGGAGGCGCCATCATTACCCTACCCCAAGCTGACTCAGGCTACGGGGAACAAGACCGGCGTCCCATCTGGCTCGCTCCGCCTGATAGGCAATGATGGCGCCCCGCACGCTCTGTGACGACGGCGGCTCTCAGCCCCCTTACGGAAGCAAGAGGACGTCAGCAAGGACTCGACAGCCCCGACAGCTGTCCTTCCGCTAGGCTCCAGCGCTCCTCCGATGGCCACGACACCAGACGAACTGGGTGCCAAAACCTCTCCGGCTGCCACAACGGCATGTACTTAGGGCGCTAGCTCTCCTCCGCTAGACACGTAGCACTCTGCTACACCCCCCATTGTACACCTGGATCCTCCCCTTACGTCTATAAAAGGAAGGACCAGGGATTTCCAGCCCCCTACACGTCCGCGGGGACGAGGACGGGACAGACGCTCGCGTGAGGCCGCTCGCTCCCCCTCCCGCGTGGACGCTTGTAACCCCCTACTGCAAGCGCACCCGACCTGGGCGCGGGACGAACACGAAGGCCGCGGGATTTCCACCTCTCTCACGCCCGTCTCCGGCCGCCTTTCCTTCCCCCCTTTGCGCTCGGCCTCGCGCCGACCCATCTGGGCTGGGGCACGCGGCGACATTTCACTCGTCGGCCCAGGGACCCCCCGGTCTCGAAACGCCGACAGAGCCGATCCGAGCCGAGCCGAGCTGACCATGAACCGAGCGAGCCAACGAGCCATGAGCATTTCGTTCGGCCCTAGTTAGGTAAAATACTTTCGTAGTCGTATGTCCATATAGCTTTCACCGGTGACAATCCAAAGTATGGATTTTAGTGGATTAATAAAATGAATAGGAATTAGGTTTTATTTTAGGCACTATTTATAAGTATAGTTTGTGTGGTATATGCTTGTTCATGTAATGGTGAATGTTTTTCATGTAATGGTGTATGTTTATTTATTTGGTGAATGTTTTCTTTTGTATGTACGATATGCTAATCTATATTAGAAGTTGACTGTGTGGTAGAAGAACCGAATACGTTCGAAGACGGCCCGCATGACACGTTTGAGCAAGGCAAGTGGATTCTCCCTCTACATTTCTGTTTGTACCCAAGTAATGCATATAATAATGTTTACGTTTTTTGGATATTTGCATAATTTGATGGGATTTGCCTAAATAGGTTTTTTCTAGAAATACCAACCATATTCCTTGATTGCCCTGGGATAAATACTTGCTTAGCAATTTGTGCTACAGCTCAACCTGATAATTATGATGTCAGTCGTTAATGATACTCTTGTTCCGGAAATGAAATTTGTATTATGATGTTAACCCGATGGTTAAACAAAATCATTTCGTATTAAATGGAACATGGTGTAGCCACCCAGGATAATAGTACAACCACGAGTTCTATAATGGCTCTGGCTTTGGTAATTAGCTCTATAGACTTAGTGCTTAGCAACCCTACCTGAAAGATGGGCAAGAGGGGGTGGCAGTGGTTTGGTGGCAGCTCATGTTAACATGGAATGATAGTCTTGGCTAAGTTACCTCGCCCAGAGGGCTATCAATACAAACATGGAAACCTTAGCAGGTAGCTTTGTACTAAGGATATTTTGTGAAAGCATCATAATGGATCCCTACCATTCACCTCGGCAGCGTTTACGGCTCCGTACAACCCAGGCTAGATGGGATACATGACTTGTGGATAAAGTTGTACCACCTCTGTAGAGTGTAAAACTGATATGTCAGTCGTGCTCACAGTTAAGAGCAACCTGGACCCTCACATGATAATTGAACTTAAAGATGGAAAATAAATCGTGATTCGATGATTCATAAATGGTTTGCTTTAGTGGTTTCACTTAAGTGTTTTTGAGATATAATCATGTACTTATGTTTAATCCAAAAATTTTGGGATACACTTACAATTAGTAAGCCAGGCCTTGTTAATAAAATATTGACCAACTAAAATGCTTACCGCTTATCCATAGCCTACCTTGTTGAACATGCGTTACTCCTCCCACTTGCTGAGCCCTGACCATAAGTGAGCTTAACCCTTGCTAATATTTTGATCAAAGGGTGATGAAGAAGACTTTGTCGAAGATGTTTACGAGTACTAAGTCTAACGACGCGTCAGTCATCTTTCTGTGGAATATCGCCCATGTTTTATCCGATGTACTTTGATGATGATACTATTTCAGACATTTATGTCTGGATGATGTAATAAAGTTATTATACTCTCTTTACGCCTTTATTGTATTGTCTTTTGATATATTACACTTGTGACGTTAACATATGTGTGGAAAATGGATCCTGGCACACATATGCTATGCATTCGGTTTTGCCCCCAAAATCGGGTGACATTACTCTTCCCCCGGTGCTGAATACAGACTCAGGTGCAATAGTTGTGACTGGAATTGCCATGAAAATTCGAGCAATCTTTCTCAAAGTGGGGTACTTAATACCTTCATATTGCCACCAATTAATTAAGTCTAGCTCTTGAGTTCTTGGCAGTGTTGGCTCCTCCAAATATAAATCCAACTCAGTGCGCACAAAATATGAACAATCAGGTTCTTCCGACAAGAATTTATCAAAGATTCCAAACATCAAGTCATATCCTTCGTTGGGGGCCCTATAGCCCCTACTAGCTGCACCTGCAACATCTGTTGTTGCCATGCCCTCCATAAATTCTTGATATTCTAACACCAACTCATACAACAAAATTTTGACTCTACCCACTTCATCATTTGTAATTGTACTTTCTTCCCCATAAATGGTGCTATAAAAAGCTTCCATGAACTTCAATTTGTACCTAGGATCTAAAACAATGGCTACTTCCATAAGCCCATGTACATCTGTTCAATACTTCTTAAACTTATCTTTCATCAAGATAGACATCTCTTCTACCTTTGGAATGGCACTAGTTCTCCATTTATCAATGGCCAAATAAATACCACAAATTTTGGGGGGAAAATTTGTTGTTACATAACTAGTGCCTGACAATAGATGAGTTGCATCAAAATATATTTTCAACCTACCACAAAGCTCCCTAGCAAACTCCCAATCATCTATTGTTGGCTTAAAATGAGCACAAAGCTTCTCTTTACTTGCAAGTCAATCAAAAACTGATTGGCATTCTAATGCAATGCTAAGCATAACGTAGGTTGAATTCCATCTTGTCTTACAATCTAGAGTTATCCTTCTACCATATTTAGTATTCATTTGATTTATTGTCTGTTCAAAATCTTCATGCCTTTTTGGTGTGGCACACCAAAACCCAACACTATCACATATCCTTTCAACACCCTTTTTCATAATAGTCACGCCATCTTTCATGATGAGATTAATGATATGTGTCGCACAACACATATGTAACAAAGTACCATTTAGCATGAGTGAGGGAAGGTGTGGGGGACAAATATCCCCCGGGTCCACTAGAAGGATAAAAGACCTCACGAAAGGCCCAAGGGCCCAATAAATCGTAAGGTCACTCCTTCATGGGCCTGGGGAGGAGCGACCAGTGAAGCAGATCGACATAAGGCCGGGTTGGTGCAAGCCCGGATGGCCCCACAGCGTTGAGCAAACGACCGCAACAGAAGATCCGACTTTCCCGCGCTGGAGCCCCGTACGACGTAACCAGGCGAGGATAAGTCGGCAGAATCATAGGAAGATAGACAAAAATAGTTCACTATCTTTTAGGTGCATATCCACATGTATTGCCTCACGGTCGAATATATAAGGCCTAGGGGGCACCCCTTCAGAACGATCGATCCCACTACTCTGCCACCCACCTCAACTCATTATGAGAGCTACCTTGTAACCCATTACACAAAGCATACTCGCTAGGACGTAGGGTGTTACGCATCTCAAAGCGGCCCGAACCTGTAAACATTGTCCATTGTTCCTCGTGCATCGGGCACGAACCATTTAGCTACAGTCGGCGACACCGTCCTACTCCTAAAACACCTTGAGGGGCAACCCTGGGTGTGCGGTCGGACCCAAAACACCGATAGTTGGCGCGCCAGGTAGGGGGTGTGTCGCCAATCCAAGCTAGCTCAATGGTCGTCACCTTCTACAGCAAGATCACCCTCTGACCCGGATCCGTATTATGCTTTGGAACGATCTCGTCCATAGCAGATGAAGAGGGAACTCTATACCGCATTGCAGATCCGCCGAAAAAGAAGTCTCCCCCAACAAACTCCGAGAATATCGGAGAAGCGCAACCTCCAGCTTTCCGAAAAAAGATCGCCTTCAGAAAGCCAGGGGCCGAGGGCCCGCTGACCTGGAGAACTCCCTTGTCTACTTCCCCGATGAAAGAATGGACATAGATCGCAAGGAAGAAAGAGACCGGGAGGAAGCAAGTCGTTCTTTCCGTTCCTCCGCCCTCAAAGGAGAACGGGAAGAAGATCGCCACGACCGCCGCACCATTCTACCCTGACATCCTCTTCATCGGGAGAGCGGAGTCGCCCCCCGTCTCCGACGACGAGCCGACCGCACCCGGAGAAGAACCACCTCAGCGGGAATCCCGCCGGCGGAGAAACCGGCGCCGAAACATTCAGCGACATCATGAGGCCGGAGAACGGGATCCGGAGCAACCTGTTTCGCGGGACGAGGTCTCGGAGATAGGAGAAACTCGGGAGGAACGCGTCTTCAGAGAACGAAGGAATTCCCGCCGACGTGATCGCCGACGAGCTCAGGAACAAGCCGAGCAGGACGCAAGGCAGCGCCGGGAAAATCCACTCTTCGAGCGCAACCTGAATCCCGACTTCGCCCGAGCCATGAACATGCCGAGTGAAGTCGGAGGGGTACTAGCTCGGATAGCTGATGGACTCCCTCGAACTCCCGACGCCGAGGGCTATCGACGACTGTTCACCCAGGCAACCAACCATCTTCTACCGCTCGCTCACCCGCCGAACGATCTACGACACGCCATCAACAGTCACGGGGACGCCCGAAGCTCCATCAACGCTTCGCGTGAACGACGGCATGAGAACGAGATCTGCCGCCGGGAGGAGTATGACAGGGATCATGGCATCCCAGCTCGGAGTCAGGCAACCAGAACTGAGTCAGCAACGGCCTCGACTGGCGGTACTACCCGAGGTCGGTCGAGGAATCACAACGACTACTCCCCTCCCCGGGACAGACATCATCCCCGATGACAGGAGGACACGTGTGGAGTGACAGCCCTTACTCCACGCCTTAGGGCCATTCAGTGGCCCCCTAACTTCAAGGTATCCAATGTCGACAAATATGAACCTAAGCAGGATCCAGGAGGCTGGTTGGCCGTCTACACCACTGTCGTCCGAGCCGCCGGAGCATCCGAGGACGTGATGACTGCGTACTTACCCATTGTCCTCGGGCAAGACGCACTACAATGGCTGCGACATCTACCTCGACACTGCATCGACGACTGGAACGACTTCAGTCGACGCTTCACCGCCAACTTTCAGTCCCTCTCCGACAAACCAGCGCAACCATGGGACCTTAAATCCATCAAGCGCCGGGGGGGACGAAACTCTCCGGTCGTACCTCAAAAGGTTCTAGACCATGAGAAATCGAATCCCCGAGGTCACGGAGGCAGCCGTGATCGAGGACTTCTACAGAGGATCCAATGACTCGGCCTTCGTCCGAGCCATACTGCAGAAAGCGCCGACTACCTCCGAGCAGCTGTTCCGGGAAGCCGACCTCTACATCACCGCCGACGAGCGAGCTCAGGACCTCATCGGGGGAGCGAAGCCCGCACCGGCAGCGCCACGACGCGACACGAACCAGCAACCCGACAAACGCTGGGAGAAAAGACCTCGCGAAGAGGTGCACGCCACCGGACCACCTGCCTCTCGTGCCCGGGGAGGACCTCGCGGAGGCGAGCGCACGCAGGATGACATCCTCGACGCCTAGTGCTCGTACCACAAGGACATGCGCCACACCCTGCGGAACTGCAGGGACTTCAAGCACTCCATCGGACACGGCCGACCCTTCCAACCCCTACCTCCTCCTCCACCGCGGGGAGGACCAGAAGAACCACGACAACCCCAACAGCAGGAGGAGGGGGAAGGAGGAGCCTTCCCACGCGTTGACAGGGAGGTCAACGTCATCTTCGGCGGACACGGATCGCAGGAAAACAGAAGACAACAAAAGCTCAACGATCGCCAGATATTGGTGGCGACCACCGGTCCTCCCGCTCCGTACCGGTGGTCGGAGCACCCGATCACCTTCACTCGGGCAGATCAATGGATCAACTTCGACCACCCAGGCAAGTACCCGCTCCTCGTCGATCCGGTGATCCGAGAGAGCAGGGTGAAGAAGGTGTTAGTGGACGGGGGAAGCAGCATCAACGTCACCTTCCCCCGGACACTCCAAGGCTTGGGAGTTCACCTCAAAGAACTCCGCGAGTCGGACACCCCTTTCTTCGGCATCGTGCCGACCGAAGGGGAATACCCGCTGGGCCACATCTACATGCCCTTCACCTTCGAAACTCCAGAGAATTACAGAACCGAGTTCCTGAGGTTCGAAGTGGCAAACTTCGATTGCGGGTACAACGCCATCATCGGGAGGCCAGGATTGGCAAAATTCATGGCCATCCCGCATTACACGTACATGATACTGAAGATGCCAGGACCACAAGGAATCATAATTGTGTGCGCTGACTTCCAAGGCGCCGCAGAATGTTTCCGAGTGGCCATCCAAGCGGCCCTCACCATCAAACCGTCGGTGACTTCTTCAGCGCAGGCGAACTCTAAGCCTGAGGAAGACCTTACAGCACCGGCGAACGGAGCTCAAGCCGCGACCTCTATGCGGTCGACTGAAGAAACTAAAAGGATCAACCTGGGGTTTGCTGATGAACGCAAGACTGCCATCATCAGCTCCAGCCTGGACGATAAATAGGAAGGCGCGCTCGTCCGGTTTCTGCAAGACAAACGGGACGTATTCGCATGGCAACCTGCGGATATGCCGGGAGTCCCGAGAGAACTGGCCGAGCACAAACTGAAGGTCTACCCCCAAGCCAGGCCGATCCGGCAAAAACTACGTCGCTTCACGCCCGACAAAAGAGAGGCCATTCGCGCTGAGTTGGCTCGCTTGGTCGCGGCTGGGTTTATTAGAGAGGTGTTACATCCCGAGTGGTTAGCCAACCCTGTTCTTGTACTCAAAAAGAATAAAGTGGATTGGCGCATGTGCGTCGACTATACAGATCTCAACAAACATTGTCCAAAGGATCCCTTCGAGCTCCCTAGGATAGATCAGGTGGTAGACTCCACCGCTGGATGTTCTGTGCTGTCTTTTCTGGACTGCTATTCTGGATATCATCATATCAGTTTGGCAAAGGAAGACGAGGAAAAAACAGCGTTCATCACTCCATTCGGTGCTTTCTGCTATACCTCCATGCCGTTTGGCCTCAAAAACGCTGGAGCGACTTATCAGAGAGCCATTCAAACATGCTTAGCCGATCACTGGGGCAAGCGTGTGGAAGCCTACGTGGATGACGTAGTAATCAAAATAGAGAACTCGGAAAACTTCATCGAAGACTTACAGCTGGTTTTCAACAGTCTACGGCGATATTGATGGAAGCTTAATCCCGAAAAATGTGTCTTTGGGGTACCGGCAGGGAAGCTACTCGGATTTATTGTCAGCCACCGGGGAATTGAAGCTAATCCGGATAAGATTGAAGCTATCATGAAAATGGAAGCTCCACGATCACAAAAGAAGGTTCAGCGACTTACCGGATGTATGGCAGCCCTGAGCAGATTTATATCCAGGCTGGGAGAAAAAGGTTTACCATTTTACAAGCTACTCAAGAAGGTGGACAAGTTTCAGTGGACTTCAGAAGCACAGGAAGCCCTAGATGCACTGAAGAAATTTTTGACAACCCCACCAGTACTGAAACCACCGCGGCGAGCCACATCAACTCAACCAGCTGAAGATCTGCTGTTGTTTATCTCTTGCATGACTCACGTGGTAAGCACCGCGTTGGTAGTCGAGCGAGTAGAAGAAGGACATGCCTACCCAGTGCAGCATCCTATTTATTTCATCAGTGAAGTTCTGGGTCCCTCGAAGAAAAAGTATCCTCAAGTTCAGAAGCTATTATACGCAGTACTTCTAACTGCCCGCAAGCTACGTCACTACTTTGATGACCACAAAGTCATAGTAGTCACTGGTTTTCTGATAGGGGACATCCTTCACAACAAGGAAGCCATTGGTCGAATAGCCAAGTGGGCCTGCGAACTGGGATCTCATGACATCGAATTTCGACCTCGCACTGCCATTAAAACCCAAGCATTGGTTGACTTCGTATCATAATGGACTGAACAACAAGTACCAGAAAACCCAGAAACTGCAGAAGTATGGCGGATGTATTTTGATGGCTCGCTGAAGCTGCAGGGAGCAGGCGCGGGAATTCTCTTCATCGCACCTGGAGGCGAGCACCTCAAGTATGCCCTCCAGTTGTTATTTCCAGCCTCCAACAATGCAGCCGAGTATGAAGCTCTGATCCATGGACTAAACATCGCCATATCATTAGGCATCAAGAGACTAATGGTATACGGAGATTCTTTGGTAGTCATAAGCCAGATAAACAAAGAATGGGACTGTTCGAACGATTCAATGGGAAAATACTGCACTGTCGTCCGAAAACTAGAACATAAATTTGAAGGCCTGGAATTTCATCATGTAGAAAGAGATCGAAACACAGCAGCCGATGTATTGTCCAAGCTAGGATCCAGTCGAACTCAGGTCCCACCCGGAGTCTTTGTACAAGAAATACCACAACCAAGCATCTCAATGGATCGGGCAGAAGAGTGTAATATCGTGAATCAACCAGAGTCAAGCTCTGATGACTAGAGAAGGCCGATCATCAGATATATAAAGAATGAAGAGGAGCCAGACGATAAAAGTGCAGCCGAGCGCATCGCCAGACAGTCGGCTCACTACACACTCATTGGGGAGACACTATACAGAAGGGGCGCATCAGGCATCTTTATGAAATGCATTCAATCGTCTACTGGGAAGCAACTTCTGGATGAGGTTCATGCTGGACAATGTGGAATACACGCAGCGTCCAAGACGCTAATCGGGAAGGTCTTCAGGTCGGGATTCTATTGGCCAACAGCGAAAAGTGATGCCGCCGAGTTAGTTCGGAGGTGCGAAGCTTGCCAATACTTGTCAAAGCAACAACATCTACCAGCACAGCAACTGCAGACCATGCTGGGGATTAGATATGATTGGACCTTTCAAGAAAGCTCAAGGAGGATACACTCACGTGTTGGTAGCAATCGACAAATTCACTAAATGGATAGAGTTCAAACCCATTGCTTCTTTAACCTCAGCTAAAGCCGTGGAATTCATACAAGACATAATATTCAGGTTTGGAATATCGAATAGTATCATAACTGTCACACCCGGTTTTCAGAAGGCAAACCGAATGCGAACCATGTACGTGCCAGGATCAGTTATTCACGTACACAGCAGTTACATAATATGGACATCATCACACAGTGCTCAAAATAGTATTAATAAGGGAAATAGTCGATTACATCATACGTCTGAGACGTCCATATAGTTCTTACAATAAATCAAAGTGCGGAAAAGAAACGTAGATAACACGGCCTTCACAGGCAGCCGACTGGGGGTTGCCGCTAACCCACGCCTAGAACTCGTCGTAATCTTGGAACTCCTGGAAGTCTCCTTCCACAGCTTCATCTTCGCCTGAGCAGTGGTTGCAATGCTGACAACCTGGGGGGGGGGGTTTGGTGTGTAGAGCAAGGGTGAGTACACATCAACATACTCAGCAAGTATCCTGTTTGGCTGTAGTGGACTAGCTTTATGTGGGGATAAGTCAAGCAGTTGCTTTTAGTTGGTCAGGTTATTATTTACTAGTAGAAAGCCAAGTTTTAGCATTAACCCAAGTTATTAACCCGATGTACCCTTTCCAAACGGAAAGAATACCACTTACCAGCACCATAATCATAACCAGAACCATCCATCTCATAACCACCTGTACCACAATGTCTCTGATCAAGTACCACTAATCACTGGAGCTCCCTTGGCCGCTCATAACCGCGAGCACGGCTGATATATCAGTTTCATAACACTCTGCAGAGGTTGTGCACTTTACCCACAAGCCGTGATTCCCTCTTGCCTCGGGCCGATCAAACCCTTAAACACTACCAAGGTGAATAGGCAGGGTTTCACTACGTAGCCTTTACAAAGATTCCCCGGGGCTGTAGCCACCCGTTAGGTTTCCTAAATGCACCGCACTCCTCCCCAAGGGGCGAACCCAAACTTGGCAGAGCGAGCCGCATACACCGAGCCCCATTGACGGCACGACGGCTAAGTGAACTACATCCCGGATCCTCTAATTATTCAGCTAAGGGCACCCCATTCCACCCTCATGGTTGCACTGTTTTCCCGGGCGGTCATCCATAGAACAGGTCCTTACGGAGAGGCACTCGAGAAACCGCTCGAGTCCCCTTGAAAACCACAAGTATAATCATAAAGAAGAACGGGAAAACAGCGTATCATAGATAATCACATCATGTTCATTGATTAGAGTTGAGCAATAGCATCAGACTAAGTAGTAATAATCCGACCCAAATAGGTAAACAAGGACATGGATAACAAAAGCTAGTCAATCCTTAGGTATAAATGTGTAATGCGGGAGGTGAATTAAAGAATGAATAGGACAGAGATAGGTCAAAGGACACTTGCCTCCACCAAACGACTGCTGCTCAGGGGCTTCTCCTGCGAATTCCTCGGGCTCTTCGACCGGATCGTTCTCTATGCGAGCGCAAACATACATACATCCATCCACGTATTTAATACAAAAGAACAGTACACCATACAAGATAACAAATAAAGTGAATATGCATCAAATATGACATTCGATAACGCATTTGTTATGGTTAGAAAGAAACGGGAAAGGTCTCGCAGGGGGGTTAAATCTTATGCACTAATGACACAATTGGTTTTTAACAACATAATTCTGTTATATATATTTATATATACTGATGGAAACCTAATCACTTTTAGTTGATCAACATTGCACAGGGTAAACAATTAACTACGTGAATCAATAACATAACGGAATTTTAAATTAAACTTCCTATTTTCCCACAGCATGAACAGTGATTAGCCTACTTAAAATACAGTAATTATGATCACAGAAAGTAAATAAAATAAAATAAAAAAAATAAAAAAAATAAAAAAAAACAGAAGGGGGGGGCGGTTGAACCGGCCCTAGGGCGGTTGAACCGGCCCTAGGCGGGGCGCGGGCGCGAGCGGGGCTGGCCGGGCGGCTGAGCCGCTGAGCCGGCCGGTTGAACCGGCGGCCAGGCGGGCGCGCGGGGGGGGGGTCGGGCTGGGGAGGGCGGGCGGCGCAGGGGGCGGCCGAGCCGGCCGAGCAGGGGGCGGGGCGGCCGAGCCGCAGGGCGCGCAGGGGCGCGGGGCAGGGCGCGGGGCGGCCGAGCGGCCGAGCCGGCGGGGTGGGGCGGGCGGCCGAACCGGCCATGGGGCCGAGCGGCGAGGGGAAGGGGAGGGAGGAGAGGGGAGAGAGGGAGGAGGGAGAGAGAGAGGAGGGGGGGCTCACCGGTGCCGGGGATCGACGGCGAGGGGCGGCCGGCGGCAGGGGGCGGCGCGGCGACCTAGGGCAGGGGGCGGGTAGGGGGTAGGGGCGGCGGCTTAGGTGGGGAGGGAGAAAATGAGGGGGGAGAGGGAGAGGGTTAGGGAATAAGGGAAAGAGGGGGGGGGCGGCTGGGCCTTCCAGGCCCAAGAGGGGGGCGCGCAGGGGCCTGGGCCGGCCGGGGTCGGCCCACGGCGCGGGAGAGAGAGAAAAAGAGAAGAGAAAAAGAGAGGGAGAAAAAAAGAAAGAAAAGATCTTCTCCACATTTTCGAAATCCGATCTTTCTACATGAATGCAATTGCGCTTTCAAAGCAATCAAAAGAAATGCAAGTTTCGGCATGGTGCATCAAACAACATAAAGTATTTAGGGTTTTTCCTTACACGGGAATTCCAAACCGAATCCCGCTTAGAACTTTGGAAAAGGTCAAGGTTTAGCGAAGGGAAAAAGAAAAGGAAAAGGTAACGCCCGAATTTTGGCGAGTAAAGAAAAGAAAAAAAAAATTCACTGCAAAATTCGGGGCGTTACAAACCTATCCCCCTTAAAAGAATCTCGCCCTCGAGATTCAGGGCTGGCTAGCAAAGAGCTCCGGGTACTTGGCCATCAGATCATCTTCACGCTCCCAGGTTGCTTCTTCCTCAGAGTGGTGGCTCCATCTGACTTTGCACATTCTGACGGTCTTCCTTCGGGTGACTCTATCTGCAACCTCAAGGATTTGAGCTGGCTTCTCAACATAGGTCAAGTCCTCCTGGACTTCCAGACCTTCCACTGGCAACTGCTCTTCTGGCACACGCAAGCACTTCTTCAACTGAGACACATGAAAGACATCATGCACAGCAGACAAATTCTCTGGCAAACTGAGCTGATAGGCCACTTCTCCACGCTTTGAGAGAATTTGATACGGACCAATGTAGCGGGGTGCTAGCTTGCCTTTCACTCCGAATCTTCTGACTCCTCTGATCGGTGACACTTTCAGATAAACAAAGTCTCCGACTTCGAAACTCAGCTCTCTTCTTCTTGTGTCTGCATAGCTTCGCTGCCTTGATTGCGCTATCTTCAGATTCTCTCGGACCATCTTGATGTTCTCTTCGGCTTCAAGCAAAATATCTGGCCCAAATACTTGCTTCTCTCCAGGCTGATCCCATTGCAACGGAGTTCTACAACTCCTTCCATACAGCGCTTGAAACGGTGACATCTTCAAACTGGCCTGATAACTGTTGTTATAGGAAAACTCCGCATAAGGCAATCGCTTGTCCCATCCGGACTGATCTTGCAACGCACAGGCTCTCAACATATCTTCAAGGATTTGATTGGTTCTTTCAGTCTGACCATCTGTCTGCGGGTGATAAGCTGAACTGAAATTCAGATGCGTGCCCAAGGCTTCATGCAACTGCTGCCAGAAATGAGAGGTGAACTGCGTTCCTCTGTCTGACACTATCTTCTTTGGCACACCATGAAGACAAACGATCCGAGACATATACAATTCTGCCAATACTGCACTGTTGTAGTTGGTCTTGACAGGTATGAAGTGGGCTGACTTGGTCAAGCGGTCCACTACTACCCAAATGGAATCGTAGCCGGCTCGAGTGCGAGGCAATCCGACTATGAAATCCATACCAATTTCATCCCATTTCCACTGAGGGATCTGTAACGGTTGCAACAATCCAGCAGGTCTCTGGTGTTCTGCCTTAATTCTTCGACAACTATCGCACATAGCCACATGCTCTGCGATTTCTCTTTTCATTCCGTACCACCAGAATTTCTTCTTCAGATCCTGATACATCTTCTCACTGCCAGGGTGAATCGAATAAGCTGTCTCATGAGCTTCCTTAAGAATCAACTCCCGAATAGACTGGACATTGGGAACACATAAGCGGTCTTTGAACCATATCACGCCTTCTGCATCTTCTCGAAAGTCTTTGCCTCTGCCATCTAGAATCAATCGCCGAATCTCACTGATCTTCTCATCATTTTTCTGCGCTTCTTTGATTTCGCGCTCCAAGGTAGGTTCCAATTCAACTGTGACTCCTCGCGAATTGTTCAGAAACCCGAGACTCAACCTGTCAAACTCTTTGGCCAACTCATAAGGCATCGGGCGAGCAACCATCAGATTGACTTGACTCTTTCTGCTCAAAGCATCTGCCACTACGTTCGCTTTTCCTGGATGGTAATGAATCTCCAACTCATAGTCTTTGATCAACTCTAACCATCTTCGCTGCCTCATGTTCAACTCTGACTGAGTGAATATGTACTTCAGACTCTTGTGATCTGTGTAAACATCGCATTTCTGTCCATACAGATAGTGCCTCCATGTCTTCAGTGCGTGAACCACTGCTGCCAACTCTAGATCATGGATTGGGTAGTTCTTCTCATGAACCTTCAGCTGTCGGGACGAGTAAGCCACAACTCTTCCCTCTTGCATCAACACACATCCCAAACCTGTGTAACAAGCATCGCAATACACCGAGAAGGGCTTGTGCACATCAGGCAAGACTAGGACAGGCGCTGTTGTCAACTTATCTTTCAGCGCTTCAAAGGCCTCTTGGCATTTCTGGGTCCACTTGAACTCAACTTTGTTGCCTAGCAACGCTGTCATTGGTTTCGCAATCTTCGAAAACCCTTCAATGAATCGCCGATAATATCCGGCCATTCCAATGAAGCTCTTGATTCCTCGAGCATCCGTTGGCGCTTTCCAGTTTAGAATGTCTGCCACTTTCTTCGGATCCACAGCCAATCCTTCTTTGTTGATTATGTGACCCAAGAACAGGACTTCACTGATCCAGAACTCACACTTGCTCAACTTTGCATACAACTGGTGCTCTCGCAATCTCTGCAATACCATCCTCAAATGATCTGCATGCTCTTCTTCGCTTTGAGAATAAACCAGAATGTCATCAATGAATACCACCACGAACTTATCAAGATAATCCATGAATACACTGTTCATCAAGTTCATAAAGAACGCTGGTGCATTGGTCAAACCAAAAGACATCACTGTGAACTCATATAAACCATACTTGGTAATAAATGTCGTCTTCGGAATGTCCGAAGGTCGGATCCTGAGCTGATGATAACCTGACCTCAGATCGATCTTGGAGAACACACTGGCTCCTCTCAACTGGTCGAACAGATCTTCTATTCTGGGCAAAGGATACTTGTTCTTGATCGTGACTTCATTCAAAGCTCGGTAATCAATACACATCCTCTTAGTGCCATCTTTCTTTTCTACGAACAAGACAGGGGCGGCCCAAGGCGAGGTGCTTGGCCGGATGTAACCTTTCTCTGACAGCTCATCAATTTGCTTCTTAAGTTCATCCAACTCTGGTCCAGATATTCTGTAAGCTCTCTTGAAGATAGGGGCGGTTCCAGGAAGAAGCTCTATAGCAAATTCAACTTTCCGCTCTGGTGGCATACCCGGTAAATCCTTTGGAAACACATCTGCGAATTCGGAAACAACCTTGATACTCTCGATCGGGTCTGCTTCACTGCTATCAACAGCCATCTGATAACAACTTCCTTTCTTTGGCTCAGGTGGGACTAACTCGGTCACCACTTCCTCTCCTAGTGGGGACACCAACTTGATTGTCCTTTTATCACAACTGATAACTGCCTGATACTTATCCAGCCAATTCATCCCTAGGATGACATCTATTCCCTGAGTACCCATTACTATAAGGTTGGCGGGAAACGCTATCCCCCTTATTTCCACACTTATATTCAAACAAATGCTATCAGCTCGAATTCTACCACCGGCTGAGTCGATTTGAATGGGGGTTAACATGGTAGTAGTTGGAAGATTATGTGCTTCTACCCATGATGCAGTAATGAAGGAATGCGTTGCTCCAGTATCAAATAACACTTCTGCAATATGGGAGTCGACTGGGAACATACCTACTGTCATGCCGGGGGTCTCCTGAACTGTTTCAGCCTCCAAGTGATTCAATCTTCCATGATTATAGCGCTGCTGAGAGCGATTGCCTGCTCCAGGCTGAGGCACATTCTGCTTTGCTGGGGCATTGGGGCCTGACTGCTGCTGGGCTGCCTTCTTCGGACATTGCATCACCCAGTGGCCTTGCTCTCCACAGTGGAAACACGCTCTGTTTCCAACTTGAGCTGGTGCTGCCTGACTGTTCTGCTGATTTGCTGGGGCAGGAAGACGAGGTGCTTGCTGATTCTGCTTTTGAAACTGACCTCCTGACTGATTGCTCTGACGGTTCTGGTACTGATGCTGAGGATACTGCCTTTGGAACTGCTGATACTGCTGACGCTGCTGATGCTGCTGAGGTGGACGCTGGTTCTGCCTGAACTGCTGAGGTTGATTGCCTGAG
This sequence comes from Zea mays, assembly GCF_902167145.1. NCBI lineage: Eukaryota > Viridiplantae > Streptophyta > Magnoliopsida > Poales > Poaceae > Zea > Zea mays. The sequence continues at coordinate 153,878,935 of NC_050099.1, read as the reverse complement.
AAACGGGGACGGCTGCTGCTTCCAGGCTGGGGTCCACTGATCTTGCGCTTACGATCTTCCATCTCCTTACGCTTCCTTTCTGTCATGATTGCTCTGTCAATCAGGTGCTGGAATGTCGGGAAGGTGTGGTTCATCAGCTGATACTGCAGAGGGTCAACCAAGCCTCTCAGAAAACGGTACTGTCGCTTGGCGTCGGTGTTGACATCTTCAGGAGCATAGCGAGACAATTGCAGAAACTTGTCCCGGTACTCGCTGACAGACAATGGCCCTTGCTTGAGGGCCAGGAACTCCTCCTTCTTCACTGTCATCAGACCTGCAGGCACGTGGTACTGACGAAAGCTACCTCGGAATTCTTCCCAGGTGATGGTGTCGGGGTTGGCATGGGTGGCGAGGTAAGACTCCCACCATGACTGGGCTGCTCCTCTCAACAGACGGGGACCATACAAGACTTTCTCCCGGTCATCGCACTGAGCGGTATGCAACTCCCGCTCCACAGTGCGCAGCCAATCTTCAGCATCCATGGGGTCAGAAGAGTGAGCGAACGTTGGTGGATGGCCTCTCATGAATTCAGCACGCTTGTCTCTAGGCATCTGAGGCATCTGAGGCTGGGGTGGTGCTTGCTGCTGTTGCTGCTGCTGCTGCTGCTGCTGAATGGCGGCCAGAGTCTGACCGATGGCTTGAACTGCCTGAGTCTGCATCAGAAACATCTGCTCAATCGACATCGGGGGCGGGGGCGGCAGGTGCTGCTGCTGGGGCACCTCATCCTGCGGAGCGGCTCGCTCCTGCTGAGCACGCCTTCCTCCTCTACGCCTGTTCTCTGACATCTGCAGAACGCAACCACACATCAGAACTGACCTGGCAAAGCTTGCAGCATAAGAAAAGAGTATAGAATTCTCCAACAGCACTGAACAGATGAGCATCTTCACTGATCTCCAACACAGACCACACAGCTTCTCAGATAAAGAGGAAAGGAGAATAATGGGTTTCCCAACTATATAACTAACTTTATTGACATAGTATGTAAACCAAAATGCAGGGGATACCCACACTCTGGTGACAATCATTACAAAGATCCAAATCAAACATAGTTCATCATGACAAACATAAATGCACAGGATATAGCAAACTACCCTGTCTAACTAAAACTAACTAAGACCGAGACTAACGCTAAGACTGAAGCTTCCATGTATATATTTATTTCGTATTAATTACAAGGTCCAACTCTAACGATCTATGGTTCTAGAGTTATCTTGGTCTTGCAGGCGGGGTTGCCATAAGACTGGTGTCCACGCTGAGGTGAGCGGTACGGGTGCTGAGTCCCAACGGGAGCGGGGGAACCACCGTCCAGATAACGACGTTCCGCGCGCTCAGCCCGCAGCAGGGCGATCTCAGCACGAGCCCTACTCAGCTCGTCTAGTGCATGGTCCAGCTCCGTGTTTAGCACGGCGGCTAGGTTGACTGTGCTGCTCAACCTAGGATTGCCCTCACCGACAGGTGAGACAATCACGCCTCCTGTGCTGCCGGATGAACGGCGGGGGTAATACTTCAGGTCAAGACCGTCAGCTGCCCCACCGAAAACCGAGCAGTAGTGCGAAAGCGCACGCCGTGCAGCATCTTGCATGGCTGCCTCAGCTGAGTCCCGTTCAGAGATAGAATAGTGCTCTGAACAGGCCTCTGCACCCTGGAGACTGTCCTCCGGGCAGCGCACCAAGCAAGTCGCCTCCCAGCGGTCCGGGTAGACCCCGCGACTATGCTGGTAGACCACACAGCGATACTCGACGGACCAAGTATGCCGGTCAAATGCCCGACGTAGCAGGGTGTCGAGCGCATCATGGAAGTGACACCCGCGAGCAGCGTCGCGAGTGATGGGTCGAGCAACCCATCCTTCCGGCTCAGGGTTAGCAGAGAAGTCGGTGTCGTGGCTCGAGCTGTCGTCGCCTCCTCCGTCGTCTGGGTCTCCTCCAGCAGCTACTCCAGAGGCTGGGGCGCCCAGTGGTGGTGCAGGGGGCGGCTCCAGAGGAAGCACAGGGGAGCAGCTCCTCACAGACTCTATCTCCTGGTGGAGCGAGAGGGAAGAGCTCTGCTGCTCCTGTCGTCGACGTTCCTGCTCCTCACGCAGGCGGTGGTGTAGTCTCTCCAAGTGGCTGGACTGTCCGGCCACAGGACGGCGAAGCGGACGCTCAGCAAGGCGGGAGGGTAAGAAGGGGATGACTGACTTTCGTGCAGTGTGTCTAAGTCGAGCCATCTACAAAAGACATCGCAAGCAAAAGGGTGAGAACAGAATTAATATGACCAGCAAGTAATGAATCATAAATAAATGAAGGATCAGAATAAAACATAATTTTCAGCAAGGTATAATATGTAGTAGAACATAGGTTTGGTCAGTAGGACCAACTTTTGAAGGGATATCAAAGTCAAGGAAGAGACAGAGGTCTATAATCCTTAGAACGACCATTCTACTCTAGGTTAGCGGTCCTACAGTCAGCACGGCTTTGATACCACTTATGTCACACCCGGTTTTCAGAAGGCAAACCGAATGCGAACCATGTACGTGCCAGGATCAGTTATTCACGTACACAGCAGTTACATAATATGGACATCATCACACAGTGCTCAAAATAGTATTAATAAGGGAAATAGTCGATTACATCATACGTCTGAGACGTCCATATAGTTCTTACAATAAATCAAAGTGCGGAAAAGAAACGTAGATAACACGGCCTTCACAGGCAGCCGACTGGGGGTTGCCGCTAACCCACGCCTAGAACTCGTCGTAATCTTGGAACTCCTGGAAGTCTCCTTCCACAGCTTCATCTTCGCCTGAGCAGTGGTTGCAATGCTGACAACCTGGGGGGGGGGGGTTTGGTGTGTAGAGCAAGGGTGAGTACACATCAACATACTCAGCAAGTATCCTGTTTGGCTGTAGTGGACTAGCTTTATGTGGGGATAAGTCAAGCAGTTGCTTTTAGTTGGTCAGGTTATTATTTACTAGTAGAAAGCCAAGTTTTAGCATTAACCCAAGTTATTAACCCGATGTACCCTTTCCAAACGGAAAGAATACCACTTACCAGCACCATAATCATAACCAGAACCATCCATCTCATAACCACCTGTACCACAATGTCTCTGATCAAGTACCACTAATCACTGGAGCTCCCTTGGCCGCTCATAACCGCGAGCACGGCTGATATATCAGTTTCATAACACTCTGCAGAGGTTGTGCACTTTACCCACAAGCCGTGATTCCCTCTTGCCTCGGGCCGATCAAACCCTTAAACACTACCAAGGTGAATAGGCAGGGTTTCACTACGTAGCCTTTACAAAGATTCCCCGGGGCTGTAGCCACCCGTTAGGTTTCCTAAATGCACCGCACTCCTCCCCAAGGGGCGAACCCAAACTTGGCAGAGCGAGCCGCATACACCGAGCCCCATTGACGGCACGACGGCTAAGTGAACTACATCCCGGATCCTCTAATTATTCAGCTAAGGGCACCCCATTCCACCCTCATGGTTGCACTGTTTTCCCGGGCGGTCATCCATAGAACAGGTCCTTACGGAGAGGCACTCGAGAAACCGCTCGAGTCCCCTTGAAAACCACAAGTATAATCATAAAGAAGAACGGGAAAACAGCGTATCATAGATAATCACATCATGTTCATTGATTAGAGTTGAGCAATAGCATCAGACTAAGTAGTAATAATCCGACCCAAATAGGTAAACAAGGACATGGATAACAAAAGCTAGTCAATCCTTAGGTATAAATGTGTAATGCGGGAGGTGAATTAAAGAATGAATAGGACAGAGATAGGTCAAAGGACACTTGCCTCCACCAAACGACTGCTGCTCAGGGGCTTCTCCTGCGAATTCCTCGGGCTCTTCGACCGGATCGTTCTCTATGCGAGCGCAAACATACATACATCCATCCACGTATTTAATACAAAAGAACAGTACACCATACAAGATAACAAATAAAGTGAATATGCATCAAATATGACATTCGATAACGCATTTGTTATGGTTAGAAAGAAACGGGAAAGGTCTCGCAGGGGGGTTAAATCTTATGCACTAATGACACAATTGGTTTTTAACAACATAATTCTGTTATATATATTTATATATACTGATGGAAACCTAATCACTTTTAGTTGATCAACATTGCACAGGGTAAACAATTAACTACGTGAATCAATAACATAACGGAATTTTAAATTAAACTTCCTATTTTCCCACAGCATGAACAGTGATTAGCCTACTTAAAATACAGTAATTATGATCACAGAAAGTAAATAAAATAAAATAAAAAAAATAAAAAAAATAAAAAAAAACAGAAGGGGGGGGCGGTTGAACCGGCCCTAGGGCGGTTGAACCGGCCCTAGGCGGGGCGCGGGCGCGAGCGGGGCTGGCCGGGCGGCTGAGCCGCTGAGCCGGCCGGTTGAACCGGCGGCCAGGCGGGCGCGCGGGGGGGGGGGGGGTCGGGCTGGGGAGGGCGGGCGGCGCAGGGGGCGGCCGAGCCGGCCGAGCAGGGGGCGGGGCGGCCGAGCCGCAGGGCGCGCAGGGGCGCGGGGCAGGGCGCGGGGCAGGGCGCGGGGCGGCCGAGCGGCCGAGCCGGCGGGGTGGGGCGGGCGGCCGAACCGGCCATGGGGCCGAGCGGCGAGGGGAAGGGGAGGGAGGAGAGGGGAGAGAGGGAGGAGGGAGAGAGAGAGGAGGGGGGGGCTCACCGGTGCCGGGGATCGACGGCGAGGGGCGGCCGGCGGCAGGGGGCGGCGCGGCGACCTAGGGCAGGGGGCGGGTAGGGGGTAGGGGCGGCGGCTTAGGTGGGGAGGGAGAAAATGAGGGGGGAGAGGGAGAGGGTTAGGGAATAAGGGAAAGAGGGGGGGGGCGGCTGGGCCTTCCAGGCCCAAGAGGGGGGCGCGCAGGGGCCTGGGCCGGCCGGGGTCGGCCCACGGCGCGGGAGAGAGAGAAAAAGAGAAGAGAAAAAGAGAGGGAGAAAAAAAGAAAGAAAAGATCTTCTCCACATTTTCGAAATCCGATCTTTCTACATGAATGCAATTGCGCTTTCAAAGCAATCAAAAGAAATGCAAGTTTCGGCATGGTGCATCAAACAACATAAAGTATTTAGGGTTTTTCCTTACACGGGAATTCCAAACCGAATCCCGCTTAGAACTTTGGAAAAGGTCAAGGTTTAGCGAAGGGAAAAAGAAAAGGAAAAGGTAACGCCCGAATTTTGGCGAGTAAAGAAAAGAAAAAAAAATTCACTGCAAAATTCGGGGCGTTACAATAACCGACTTGGGGTCCAACTTCACAAGTTCAGAGTTCTTCGATTTCTGCGAGCAAAAAAGCATTCAGGTCAAGTATGCTTCGGTAGCACACCCGAGAGCCAACGGGCAGGTTGAACGAGCTAACGGGATGATATTGGAGGCACTCAGAAAAAAGGTCTTCGATAAAAATGAGAAGTTCGCAGGAAAGTGGATAAGGGAATTGTCTTACGTCGTTTGGAGCCTAAGAACTCAACCTAGTCGAGCCCTGCATGGAAACACTCCTTTCTTCATGGTCTACGGGTCAGAGGCAGTACTGTCTGCTGATCTCAAGTTTGGGGCGCCAAGGTTGATCTTTGAAAGCATAGCAGAGGCCGAAGCGACCAGGCTGGAAGATGTCGATGTACTCGAAGAAGAGCGGCTGAACGCAGTAATTCAAGCGGCACGGTACCAGCAGACTCTGAGACGCTATCACGACAAGGTCGTGCGACAACGATCCTTTTCAGTAGGAGATCTCGTCCTCCACCGAATTCTAACGGGGGAGGGACGGCACAAGTTATCGCCCTTACGGGAAGGACCATTCATAGTAGCAGAAGTCACTCGGCCGGGATCATATCGTCTCACTCAAATGGACGGCATAGAAATTGGGAACTCCTAGAATATAGAACACCTCAGGAAGTTTTATCCTTAGTCGTATTTCAAAAGCTATCAGGACGACGATGTACTCTGTAAAACAGGAAACGTGTCATCAATAAAAAAGGCTTCAAAGATACTCAGTTTGTTCATGATTGACTTGCATTCTTACTTAACTCGGGGTGACCACTATGCCCTGCTAACGGAGCAATCGGCTTAAGTCGGCAACGACTTAAGATGGTGCAACATGCTCGTGCTTACTTAACTCAGGGTGACCACTATGCCCTGCTAACGGAGCAATCGGCTTAAGTCGGCAACGACTTAAGGCGGTGCAACATGCTCGCGCTTACTTAACTCGGGGTGACCACTATGCCCTACCTAACGGAGCAATCGGCTTAAGTCGGCAACGACTTAAGGCGGTGCAACATGCTCGCGCTTACTTAACTCGGGGTGACCACTATGCCCTACCTAACGGAGCAATCGGCTTAAGTCGGCAATGACTTAAGGCGGTGCAACATGCTCGCGCTTACTTAACTCGGGGTGACCACTATGCCCTGCTAACGGAGCAATCGGCTTAAGTCGGCAACGACTTAAGGCGGTGCAACATGCTCGCGCTTACTTAACTCGGGGTGACCACTATGCCCTACTAACAAAAGCGATCGATTCAAGTCAGCAACGACTTAAGACGATTTCGCATGCTTACGAATACTCATATAGGGGTGACTTCTATATCCCATAAACAAGTTCCAAAACCATCACATAGCACTTTACTACTGCAAATTTAGGTACTATCGAATTCCGAAACAATAGGAGAGTAACAATATCATTTGAATGCTGAACCGGTGTCCTCTAACAAATATTCGATCATGCTAACCGCGCGCTCAAAGCACGCAAAATGTTTCTCTATTTCGCAATATCTTTCTCAGGAGCAACCGACGAAGAAGGGCGACTTGAGGAATCAGGAGCAGCGTTCACGTCAGCCCTTATGTCTTCAGGAACAACCACGCCGGGTCTCCTCATCAAAATTCGCCCCGCGCGAATGGCTTTATTCATGGCTCTGTCGCGCTGAGCTCTCAGAGTAATGGAAGTTTCTTCAGCAACTTTGGCAGCCAATTGAGCGGTCTCTAGCTCCTGGGCGATGGATTTCTTGGAAGCACGGAGTTCTTTGATAGCAGCATCCTTAGCCGATATCAACTGCCTGAGACGGATCACATCATCCGTGGATTCCTGCAGCTTACAACGATGATTGTCTAACTCATCCATGGTAAAGCGATGACTTCTCTCCAGGATGGTCAACGAGTTGCTAGAATCACGATACAGTCTGTCAAGATTGTCGCGAGAAGCGACAAGGGCACTTTTTTCTTCCTGCAAACAAGAATCAACTCCTTCAAACATCAAGCGGACAATAAGAACACAGTAATACAAGGCATAGTTTCATAAGTCACCTTTTCATAATCAAGCTGAGCGCGAAGAGCAGAGTTCAGCGTTTTAGCGTCATTTAGAGCAGCAGAGACCTGGGCCAGTTCAGTCTGGCTTTGAGAATACTTTTCTTCAAAATCAGAACACCGCTGGACCAGTTCAGCCTGACCTTGAGAATGTTTTTCTTCAAGAATGGAAATCTGCCGAGCCATATCTAGCGAGAGACAATCAAGAAAAAAGAGTCAAAATGTAAAGCAGTTCAATAAGGTAGACAAAGAGAAGCAAAAGAGTATTAACCAGCATTTGTCGCCTCCAAATCAGAGACACGATGTTGGAGCAACACCGGATTCCAACGTGCCAGAGATGAAGCTCCTTCTGGAACAGAAGCACCTTGCAACCTCAGCTGACTAGCCATTCCGTCCACCAATGCCTGATATGGAGAACATATGAGCGTGTTGGCAGCAGTTCGTATGGTGTAAAAGTCAGGCCAGAATATACCACAGTACCTGGAGGTTGGAGAAGAACGAAGGGACTCCCAAATCGTGAGAAATCAATTGACGACCTGGCGTAAGGTCACCACCCAAAGCAGCTTGCAATGAACCAGCAGGGACCAACTCGGTACCATCAACAGAGCCCAAAACTTGGTCAGCGGGAACGCTAGCCTCTAAAGCTACTCCCTGGCCCAAAGCTTGGGCTACCACCATGCAACCGGAGCGCGGAGAAGATCCTGCGTGAACATCCATGGAAGTACAAGAGGGAGACCCCGCTCGGACACCCTCGGGGGCTGGGCTATAGTTCGCGCTACCCACTTGAGCCGGATCATCTCCGGCAGTACCCTCGGGGGCTGGGCAGTGGCTTGCGTTTCCCACCCGAGCCGAGTCATCCCCGGCAACATCCTCGGGGGCTGGGCAAGTGTCAACACCATCCTTGAGGACCAAGTTCTCTGCAGTAGCCGCCTCTAAGGCTGAGGGTCCCTCAATTACTTCCATGGGAGCAAGACGATCCAAGTCAGTTTCCTGACCCTCAAGACCGCGCTCTAAGGTCGACGAGGCGCGGGACGCTGCCCGGGATGATCCCAACCCGGCGTCAAGCACATCGGCACAAACCTCCATCACACCATCATCCGCTGGCTCTGACAGCAGGTCTTCTGGAACCATATCTTCAAGAGTCTGATCAAAGTTTGCCAGGGACAACTCTTGTAGACCAATGAGGGCAGACAGAGCAGGAGAAGGAACTCCACTACTTTCCCCACTGGCGACATACTGTCGACTGTTCTTCCGAGTCAAAGGGACCTCATCTTCTTCCCCCCCGTCGTTTTCATCAGCAACACAGACAACACACCCATTGGGGTTAGCAGCAGGTGGAGCACTCCCATTGGGGTCAGCAGCAGGTGGAGCACCCCCATTGAGGTCAGCGTCAGTAAATTCAGGAACAGGCACTTCTTTAGTAGCAGGAACCGAAGGACCAACATCCCGATCCAAACTAGATACTCGCCGAAGACGTCTCTTTTTCTTTTTCTGCTCGTCAGCAGGAGGATCAAGTTGATTGGCTCGGGAAGGGCGTCTTGGGCGAGCACTGACAGGCTTCTGAATATCCAAGGTTGTATCAGTTTCTGGGGGAGGCGCCACCACCAACGTCCCAGCAGGAGCAGCATCAGAAGAGTCCTCAGCCAGCAAATCAAGCATAGCACTTATTTCTGCGTCACTAGGATCCAAAGGTACCTCAAAGTGGACTTGTCGTTCATCATCAGGAATTTCCCCGAGCGAGGCAACTAAGGCGTTAACTTCTTCAGCAGAGGGTCGCACTCTAAGGCCCAAACTGCCATCAGCAACAGGTGGATTCGAAACAAAATGAGTGAAGGCTTTGGAAGGAGGCAGGTTCCAGGCCGAGTATGCCACTGGGGCACCAACGTTTGATACCTTGCCTCTAAGAATCATCTCAAGTCGATTCACCAAGTCTACGGAGGGAATTTTTCTGTTGGTAACCCGAGTTGAGTCAGCTAGGCCTCGGTACAGATAAGCCGGGCAAGCCCTGTCCTTCAACGGCTGAATGTTCTTGAAAACAAAATCAGCAACCACAGCCTCTGCAGTCAGACCCCTCTCCTTCGGCAGTCCAACTTCAGCTAGCAAAGCCCCAGCCTCAGCCACCTCCTGATCTGTGGGGGACTCGGTCCAACTCGGAGTACGAACGTCCGACTGTCTCCCCGAACGTGGAGGGAGAGAATTTCCGTGGTTTTCAACGATAAACCACTCCAAGCGCCATCCCTTAATACTGTCCTTGAGAGGGATTTCAAGATAATCAGACTTCCTCCCACGGCGCATCTCTAAACTAGCACCCCCAACCAGCTGATGCTGCCCCCCGGCCATTCCAGGGCGACAGTGATACAGATACTTCCACAGTCCAAAATGTGGCAGGACGCCAAGAAAAGCTTCGCACAGATGAACATAAATGGAAATTTGCAGAATGGAATTGGGATTCAGATGGGTCAAATTAAGACGATAGAAATCAAGGAGGCCGCGGAAAAAGGGAGAAATGGGAAGACCGAGACCGCGGAGAAGAAAAGGAACATAAATTACGGATTCGTGGGTATCCTCTGTCGGGACAGTGACCCCATGGCAAATCCGCCAAGAACAAAGCTCCCTCGGGGGAAGGACCCCGATGGATACGAGGTTGAGAAGGTCAGGCTCGGAGACAACAGACATATGATTACCTGCGAAAGGCAACTGGCTGTTGGGATCGATGGGGGGAATCACCGCAGCGGATGAACTCGAGGCCTTTCGCTTGGGCGCCATCTCAACTCTACTAGCGAACAGAGCGGGAGCCGAATTGCAGAGAGGATCTGGAGGCAGGAAAGCAAGAACTAGGGCACGGAAAGTAGAGGCGGCTGAAAGCGCAGTACGTATGGGATATTCCCGAGTCAGATACCGTTTCCAAAAGCGCCCAGTCAGCACCCGGCGGTTACTTCTAAAACACCGGCGTGCCACGTCGTCACCCGACGGCCACTTCTAAAACCCCGGTGTGCCACATCGTCACTCGGCTATTATACTCAAAGTGGCCGACACGGCTCGTTCTAACTCGGCTGTTATCTCTAAAACGCCGACGATGTCTCCAGTCGCTCGGCATTTATCTCTAAAGTGCCGACGATGTCCTCAGTCGCTCGGCGGCTATCTCTAAAGCGCCGACGATGTCTTCAGTTGCTCGGCGGCTATCTCTAAAACGCCGACGATGTCTCCAGTCGCTCGACATTTATCTCTAAAGTGCCGACGATGTCCTCAGTCGCTCGGCGGCTATCTCTAAAGCACCGACGATGTCTTCAGCCGCTCGGCGGCTATCTCTAAAGCGCCGATGATGTCTCCAGCCGCTCGGCAATTATCTCTAAAGTGCCGATGATGTCTTCAGTCGCTCGGCAGCTATCTCTAAAGCGCCGACGGTGTCTTCAATCGCTCGGCGGCTATCTCTGAAGCGCCGACGATGTCCTCAGTCGCTCGGCGGTTATCTCTAAAAACGCTGGCGTCGTTACAAGTCACTCGGCTGTCACCTCTAAGATCGCCGATGTGGTCAACAGTCATTCCAACGCTGACATGGTTTCGTCATCACTCGGACTCTATTTCAAATGCATAAATGTTGACAATAATAGCTCGGCCATCACCCCTAAAGCGGCGATATGATGCCCGAGTTATTTAGATACTATTCCGAATGAATCAACTTCACAAAAAAGAGATCAACTTACTATGAAGCAAAGTAATTGGCACAGGAGGAGACAAAGTCATTCTTCATTAAGGGAAGTGTCGGCGTTTCGAGACCGGGGGGTCCCTGGACCGACGAGTGAAATGTCACCGCGTGCCCCAGCCCAGATGGGTTGGCGTGAGACAGAGCGCGAAGGGGGGAAAAGGCAGCCGGAGAGAGAGAGAGGTGGAAATCCCGCGGCCTTCGTGTTCGTCCCGCGCCCAGGTCGGGTGCGCTTGCAGTAGGGGGTTACAAGCGTTCCACGCGGGAGGAAGCGAGCGGCCTCACGCGAGCGTCTGTCCCGTCCTCTTCCCCACGCGGCCAACCCTCTGTAAGAGGGCCCTGGTCCTTCCTTTTATAGGCATAAGGTGAGGATCCAGGTGTACAATGGGGGGTGTAGCAGAGTGCTAACGTGTCTAGCGGAGGAGAGCTAGCGCCCTAAGTACATGCCATCGTGGTAGCCGGAGAGGTTTTGGCACCCGGTTCGTGTGGTGTCGTGGCCGTCGGAGGAGCGCTGGAGCCTGGCGGAAGGACAGCTGTCGAAGCTGTTGAGTCCTTGCTGACGTCCTCTTGCTTCCGTAAGGGGGCTGAGAGCCGCCGTCGTCATAGAGCGTGCGGGGCGCCATCATTGCTTGTCTGGCGGAGCGAGCCAGATGGGACGCCGGTCTTGTTTCCCGTAGCCTAAGTCAGCTTGGGGTAGGGTAATGATGGCGCCTCCTGTTGACGTGGTCGGTCCGTGCCCTAGGTTGGGCGATGTGGAGGCTCCTCCGAGGTCAAGGTCGAGTCTGTCTTCCGAGGCCGAGGTCGAGTCCGAGCCCCTGGGTCGGGCGAGGCGGAGACCGTTGGCTGAGGCCAGGGCTGAGTCCGAGCCCTGGGGTCGGGCGAAACGGAGTTCGTCGTCTTCTGGGGCTGAGCCCGAGTCCGAGCCCTGGGTCGGGCGGAGCGGAGTTCGCCGTCTTCCGGGGCTGAGCCCGAGTCCGAGCCCTGGGTCGGGTGGAGCGGAGTTCACCGTCTTCCGGGACTGAGCCCGAGTCCGAGCCCTGGGTCGGGCGGAGCGGAGTTCGCCGTCTTCCGGGGCGGAGCCCGAGTCCGAGCCCTGGGTCGGGCGGAGCGGAGTTCGCCGTCTTCCGGGGCTGAGCCCGAGTCCGAGCCCTGGGTCGGGCGGAGCGGAGTTCGCCGTCTTCCGGAGCTGAGCCCAAGCCCTGGGTCGGGCGAAGCGGAGTTTCCTATGGTGCCTGAGGCCGGGCCTGACTGCCTGTCAGCCTCACTCTGTCGAGTGGCACAGCAGTCGGAGCGGCGCAGGCGGCGCTGTCCTTCTGTCAGGCCGGTCAGTGGAGCGGCGAAGTGACTGCAGTCACTTCAGCTCTGTCGACTGGAGGACGTGCGTCAGTGTAACACCCCTGGTGTTACTATAACTAAAACTTGAGCATGACATCATAGCATTGGCATTGCATATGTTTGATACACCTAGAGTGCATTCACTAGGCAAAAATTTCAAACAAGTTGTATTGTTTTAATGTTTTGCAAATAGGACCCTGGATAGGAAG